>NC_041002.1:42533084-42845674 GCF_004193775.1 Glycine soja | reverse complement strand
TGCTATTCTGTGAGGTGTTTGATGTTTGGGGTATAGATTTCATGGGCCCTTTTCCTATATCTTTTGGTTATGTTTACATTCTCCTTGCAGTTGATTATGTTTCAAAATGGGTGGAAGCCAAGCCCACTAGAACTAATGATGCTAAGGTTGTTGTAGATTTTTTCAGATCTAATATGTTTTGCAGGTTTGGAGTACCTAAAGCAATCGTTAGTGATCAAGGAACCCATTTTTGCAACAAATCAATGTATTCCTTGCTTAAAAAGTACGGGGTTGTACATAGGGTATCCACACCATACCACCCCCAAACTAATGGACAGGCAGAAATCTCTAACAGGGAGATCAAGAGAATTTTAGAGAAGATTGTGCAGCGAAGCAGGAAAGATTGGAGTACCAGGCTTGATGATGCTCTTTAGGCACATAGGACTGCCTACAAAGCACCCATAGGAATGTCTCCTTATCGGATTGTCTTTGGAAAGGCATGTCATCTTCCAATGGAGATTGAGCACAAAGCATACTAGGCAGTGAAGACCTACAACTTCTCTATGGATCAAGCTAGTGAGGAAAGAAAGTTGCAACTAAGTGAGTTAGATGAGATCCGCCTAGAAGCCTACGAGAATGCCTAGTTCTACAAAGAAAAGACCAAGAAGTTCCATGATAGCATGATAATTAAGAAGGACTTCATGGTCGGGCAAAAAGTGTTATTGTATAATTCTAAGCTTGGACTTATGAGTGGTAAGTTGAGGTCTAAGTGGATTGGTCCTTTTGTGGTTACTAATGTTTTTCCTTATGGTACAGTTGAGATCAAAAGCGACTCCACAAACAAGAGCTTCAAGTTCAATGGACACCGACTTAAGCCATTCCTCACAAACCCTTCTTTAGTGGACGTAGTGGTGGAAGAGACTTCCTTACTCCACCCTACTCTTCCTCCACCATGACTTAGGGAGTTTTTCTTTCCTATCTCCTTCTTTACTTTTATTACATTTTTCTGATTTTATTTTATGGTCTAATTGCTTTTAATCTTTTAATTGTGCTACATTGAGGACAATGTGTTGTTTAAGTATGGTGGGAGTTCTTTGGTTTTGGTTTTGCTAGTTTTGTTAGTTTTGTTAATTTTGTTAGTTTTGTTGGGTTTCTAGTTTAATATTTTAGGTCAATTATGTTTGCAACTTTTCACATTTTTCATTGAATTATAGGATATGTTCAAGAAATGGGTAATTGTTTTTGTTGAGTTGGTTAGGATTCAGTTACAGAGGAGAGAAAAATAGAGAATGAAGATGAAAGAAGAAAAAAATATTATGATTGATTTGTAAAGTGTGTGTTACAAAGTATTTATATTCTCAGATACAAGCTACTACTAAACAAGACTACAACTAACTAGTTATAATCTCAACACCCTCCCTCAAGCTTATCATGGTAGATGTTGATCATGCTAAGCTTGGAGACAAAATCATGAAATTTGGGTGGTGCCAATGCTTTGGTGAGAAAATCTGCCACTTGATCACTTGTTGAAACTGGTAGTAGCTTTAGAGTGCCCTTCAAAAGCTTCTCTCGCACAAGATGGCAATCAATTTCCAAGTGTTTTGTGCGTTCGTGAAAAACCGGATTTGAGGCAATGTGGACTGCGCTTTGGTTGTCACAGTAAAGAGTTGGAGTTCTGGTAAGCTGAACTCTCAAATCTGCAAAAAGATACAACAGCCATTGCAACTCACAAGCAGCTGAAGACAGAGCCCTGTACTCTGCTTCTGAAGATGATCTGGACACAGTTGCTTGCTTTTTAGCACGCCATGACACTAAAGATTTGCCTATGAAGAAACAATATCCAGATATGGATTTTCTAGAATCCATACAGCCTGCCCAATCAGCATCTGAATAACCTATAAGTTGCATTTCTGAAGTTCTGCTAAAGAAAATACCTTGGCCTGGGTTGTTCTTCAAATACCTCAATACTCTACATGCTGCATTGAAATGAACATTTGTGGGTGCTTGCATGAACTGGCTAAGTTGTTGTGTTGCAAAAGCAATGTCTGGCCTAGTTGTGTTTAAATACAACAACTTCCCAACTATGCGCCTGTAACCTGAAATATCAGCATAAGGAGTGCCTGCAGCACTGTGCAACTTTATGGATGTGTCAAGAGGTGTGCTAGCAGGTTTGCACCCAAGTAATCCTGAATCCTTAAGCAGATCCAGACAATATTTCCTCTGTGAGATGGTAATACCCAGTCTAGAATGAGCAACTTCAAGCCCAAGAAAGTATTTCAACTTACCCAGATTTTTAATTTTGAAAGCTAAATCAAGAACATTCTTGATCCTGTCAAATTCATCAATTGAATCACCTGCAAGAATGATGTCATCTACATATACCAACAGTGCAGTGAAAGTATTTCCTTTGGTGAGAGTAAATAGGGAGTAATCTGAAATTGATTGTATGTAACCTTCTTTGAGAAGCAAATTAGTCAGCTTTTCATACCACTTCCTACTTGCTTGCTTCAACCCATACAAGCTCTTTTGTAGCTTGCAAACAGAATTAGGCTTGGCACAAGTTACCCCATCTGGTATTTTCATGTAAACATCTTCTTGAAGATCTCCATGAAGAAAAGCATTATTGACATCCAGTTGATGAAGGTGCCAATTCTTTATGGCAGCTACTGCCAAAAGAGTCCTAACAGTGGTAATCTTAGCCACAGGGGAGAAGGTCTCAAAATAGTCAATCCCTTCTACTTGATTGTAGCCTTTGGCTACTAATCTGGCTTTGTATCTCTCTATTTGGCCATTTGCTTTGTGTTTGACTTTATAAACCCATTTACATCCTATGGGTTTAGTATGAGGTGGGAGTTCAACAATTTTCCAGGTACAATTTTTAGCCAAAGCATTTAATTCTTCCTTCATGGCTGTTACCCAGTGTTCATGCTTACTAGCTTCCTCATAAGATTGAGGCTCAGTGCAGTGTGTGATTGACATACTAAATGCCTTGTGTGAAGGAGACAAAAGTGTAAGTGAATGAAAAGAAGACAAGGGATATTTAGACTTTGTACCTGAAGTGAGAGATTCGTGTGAAGTTGGAGATGTATTGTGACAAACATAGTCAGACAAATGTAATGGTGCCCTTCTTTGTCTGATGGGTTTGGAATGTAATAGAGGAGAATCATTGTGATCTTTAGGTGGAGGTGTGGAGGTAGAGGTATCAGAAATGACAGTGTCATTTGAAATATTAGGAGATAAAGATGAGTGGGGTGGTGATGGTGACTGCTCAGCATTAATGTCTAAGGAAATGTCACTATCTAAGGTAATGTCACTGTCATTTGGAGTAGGACTGATGGAATGATACTCCCAAGGAGTCTTGGGAGATGAGGACTGATAGGGAAAAATGTGTTCATGGTGAGTCACATCCCTAGACAAGAATATGGAATTATTTAATAGATCAAGGAGTACAACTCCTTTCACACCAGATTTATATCCTAGAAAAACACATTTTCTAGCTCTAAGGTCTAACTTGGTTCTATGTGATTGTAAAGTAGATGCAAAAACTAGAGAACCAAACACTTTGAGAGTATCAAAATCAGGGGCAGTATTATACAATAAAGTATAAGGAGATTTGTTTTGTAAATTTGGTGCAGGGACTCTATTCATGATGTATACAGCATGGGAAACAGCATAACACCAAAAAGACTTGGGGAGATTAGACTGAACAAGAAGAGCTCTACCTATGTTTAGAATTTGCTGATGTTTTCTCTCAACCCTGCCATTTTGCTGGGGAGAGTCAACACAGCTAGTCTGGTGTAATATACCTTTGGAGGCATAGAAATCTGGCATAAGGAACTCAGGACCATTGTCTGTACGAATGGATTTAACAGAATGATTATATTGGGTTTTAATAAAATGAATAAAGTTTTGAACATGAAGTCTAGCTTCAGATTTATTTTTCATTAGGGTTATCCAAGTATATCTAGAATGGTCATCAACAGCAGTAAGAAAATAAGCATGATTATGAACAGATTTAATAGAGATGGGACCCCATATGTCAAAATGAATCAAATCAAAACATTTTATTGCTTTATGATAACTGTGTACAAAAGGTAATTTTCTGTGTTTAGCAAAGTGACAGATGTCACACACAGAACTAGAATCATTTACAATAAAGGGGAATTGAGAGTGTAAAAGAGCAATTCTAGAACTAGACAGGTGACCTAACCTGAAATGCCAAATTGCATTTTCAGGTATATGGACATTATTTGCTGAGGAAAAAATGGAAGAAATGTTGTAGTTGGAAGAAGCACATTCCTTATTTGTCTGAGTCAAGTAGTACAAGCCATCTCTGCTTTCACCCAAACCAATCATCTTCAGTGATTTCTGCTCCTGTATGGAACAAATAGTGTCAGTGAAATTGAGTGTATAAGGTGTATGGTGACATAATTGAGAGACAGAAATCAAATTGACTGTAAAGGTAGGAACATATAGGACATTGGTGATACTAAAAGAAGAGGAAAACACAACTGTGCCTGCATATTTAGTGGTGACATGATTACCATTTGGTAATTTTATAATCATGGGATTGATTTCACTATAAGAGTGAAACCAGTGCAGTGAGGCACATATGTGATGACTAGCACCTGAATCTATGATCCAGGTATCAAGAGCAATATTATTACAAATAGAAGAATAAAAAAAATGAGATATTTTCATACCCTTCGTATCTGCTGATGAAGGACCAGCAGTGTTGAATGAGCAAACCTGTTTAGAAGTAGAAGCATTACAATGGTTAACAGAAGGAGGTTGAATTAACTGCAGAAGCTTATCTAATTGTTCCTGAGTAAGTGAAGGAGTCATGGTGACACTTGTGGTGTTCTGAGATGCAGTTGAAGATTCAACACGTTCTCCCCCATCAACTGCAGAATGATGAGCAGAACCAGAGTGATTTTTCATCATGTGAGGAGGAACACCATGCTTTTGAAAGCAATTCTCAACAAAGTGATTCGTCTTATGACAATAGGTACAGTAGCGCTTGGAACCAGAATTAGATCTTCCATTAGCAGAACCTTGAGACTTACTAGTTGAAGCATTAACAAGAGCCTTTGAATCATCAAGATTAGGAACACAATTTTGACGTTCAAATTGAATCACCATAGAAAAGATCTTGGTGATAGAAGGTAGAGGTTCAATCAGAAGAATCTGAGATTTAACCGCATTGAATTCATCGTTTAAACCAGTCAAGAAACGCATAACATGAAGCGTATGATGATGACGACGAGCAAGACGCATCGCATCACAAGAACAACGATGATGACATGTGCAATTTGGAATCGGCATGTAAATTTCAAGTTCTTCCCAAAGCGCTTTCAGATCAGAATAGAAAGTAGTTACAGATCGAGTACCTTGAGTGAGAGCGTAAATCTCTTGTTGAATTTCTGAAACACGAACCAAATCACCTTGTGAGAAACGCTCTTTCAGATCGAGCCACACATCGGAAGCGTTATCCATGAAAACGATGGATCGGGAAATGGAAGGTTCAACGGAGTTGAGAATCCAGCTATGAATCAACATATTGCAGCGATTCCAAGCTCGGAACGACGGATCGAAGGCATCAACCGGCATCGGAATTGTTCCGTCAAGAAATTCGAACTTGAGTTTGGCTCCGAGAGCGCGTCGCAGAGACCTCGCCCAAGAATGGTAGTTGGAACCATCGAGGAGTGGTGTGACCTTGACGGAGGAGGGACCGTCGCTAGGATGAACAAAGAACGGACTAGTAGGATCAGTAGAGGGATCCGCCGGTGGCGGTGGTGCTATACGCGGTGGCATAGTGGCGGAAGCAAAAGGAATGGATCGTTAGGTCGATGATACCATGTTGAGTTGGTTAGGATTCAGTTACAGAGGAGAGAAAAATAGAGAATGAAGATGAAAGAAGAAAAAAATATTATGATTGATTTGTAAAGTGTGTGTTACAAAGTATTTATATTCTCAGATACAAGCTACTACTAAACAAGACTACAACTAACTAGTTATAATCTCAACAGTTTTGAAAATAAAAGTCTCTTGACATTTTGTGATTTGAAATCCTTGTTTTTCCTCTACATGTCATGATAGTTTTGAAAGCTCAATTTGAAAGTGATAAGTTTACCTTTGTGAGAATTTGAGCCATCCATCATCATAATCTTTTGGTGTGTTTTGCCCCATTGATTGCTTGCACAATAGCCTTGGCTTGATTCTTGTTTATGCTTCCTAATTCACATGCATATTTGGAAATGATTTAGGCAATTTTGTTCTTATAAGCTTCTAGCCAAATGGACTTACCTTGAATTAATTCCTTTGATAGCCCCTTTGAGCCTATGTTCCCATTTCTTTGTTTTGAAGCTCATTACAAGCCTTAAGTGAAAAACCATGATAACACCTTACCCTTAAGGAATTTTGGAGCTTTGAAATTGTTTTGGGAATAAGTGTGGGGGGGTATGTTTCATTAGAAGATATGATTTTTGGCCATGCTTGATGTATATATATATATTACCAAGTTCTTGCTTTAATCTTCAAATTCGTATTGTCTAAAAATAAAAAAAATAAAAAATTTCAATTGCTGCAAATTCGTACTGTTCAAAAAAAAAAGAGAGAGAAGAAGAAAAGAAGTGAAGTTGAATAAATGAGGTCTTGTTATGAGGACTTGATTTGGGAGCCTTGGTTGATTTTGTTCATATTAGAGGGTTTGGGTTTACTACTTGTGCTTAATTTCCACTTATTCCCCATTGTTCCTCTATTCCTTTGGGATTTAGCTACTTATTCCATATTTTTTCCTACCTTGTCCTTGGCCCCATTACAACCTTTAAAGACCTTTTGATCCTCATGTACATGTGTTTGTCAAGTTGTTTGTCAATTTTAGAATTTTGTCAAGTCTATGTGGTGTTTGTTTTCATGGGTGCTTCGAGAGTAAACAGTAGCCTAGACACTTGAGAGATAAAGTGTATATCTTGTGAGGCTTTATCACTTTTCATTCTTGAGCTGATTAACTATTTTGCCATGATTGGGTTACTTGGATAATTTCCACGAATGTCTTGACTCTTTGGATCTCTTCATGTTAGATGTTACCCATTCCTTTCATTCCTTGATGTTCATTGAGAAATATGTGACTGTTTTTGTTTGTCTCTCTTTGATATCCTTGGATTTTATTCTTTGTTTCATTTTTCCCAGGAGTGCAAAAGGCTAAGTATGGGGGGTTTTGATGTGTCATTATTTTCTCCTATTTCTTAACCCTTTTTGCACCATTTTAAGTACTGATTAGTTTTAATTGTCAAATTAATTAGGCAATTTTATTATTTGGGTCCATTCAGCTAATTTGATGTTTTTAATCTAATTTCAGGAATTAATGAAGCATTAGGCTTGAATCCAAAATTGGGCTTGGGCTTGAATCCAGAATTAGGCTTGGACTTGAAGAGAGCAGACTATTTTATTCTACAAAATTTTATCTTATCTAGACTTTATTTTATCTAGATATTCTTTAGATTTGATCTCATCTAGATATTATTTCATCTAGATCTTATCTTATCTTATCTAGATTTTATTTTATTTTATTTATGGGATTGGATTTAAAACAGATTTGTAACCTTTGGGGCTGAAAAAACCTATATAACAGCACCAAGGTTCTAGTTTAGGTTCTCTCTCTTCTCTCTCTCCTGTTTTCGTTTTTTAGTTTTTGGCTTTTCTTAGACACTTTTTCGTTTTGCAATTCTAATTTTGACTTTTCATTTTAGCAATAAAATTCGGTTCTTCTATCTATAATTTCGTTCTCTATTGATTAATGGAAGGCTAAGTCTCCAACGTTGCTTTCTCTTGAGGATCAAGCACAGTTCTCTTTGAGGTTCTATTATTACTGTTAAATTATGTTCAATTTTTCCTCTTCACTAATTACTCTGAATTTGTTGCTATTAATTAATGCATGCTTAGTGCTTGATTAATTGTCTCTGTGCTTAATTGCGTTCATGCTTAATGATCATTTATGATTAATTGGTGTATGTGTTGCTTAATCACATAATGAATGCCTTATGTTAAATTTCGCTTAGTAATTTAATTTAGGGTTGGATTAAGTGGTTGAACTGATAAAGGATAAACTCTCATAACCTAGGATAAAAGACTTGCTTGTGAATCAAGGGGAAGCAACATGTTTTAATTCTGATATTTTCTAATTCAATTTTACTCGCTGTTTAATTTACAAAAAAAAAAAACAAACAAACCCCCCCCCCCCCAATTCGTTACTATTTTCTTATTATCTGTTATAAACGTTTGGTTGATCATTGCTCGTAGGGAGACGACCTAGGATCACTTCCTAGTTATTGCATTTTAATGTTTATTTGATTCGGGTACGGCCTCGATCAAATATTTTTGCTTATTTCTATTTCCTGGTTTTATACAAATGTCTAGTTATTGAATGAATGCTTTTTTGAATGAAACAGACTTCCTGTGATTCGATACTCGGTTCTTACTATTTTATATTACTTGTGACTCAGTACACTTGCTGATAAATTTCGCAGTAGTGCAGACTGTTTCGTGCGAACAACGAATCTTCGTGGCACCCAACCCATTGGGGCATTCCAAGGACATGAAGCGAAAGGCGAAGGTGGGCACGAAAGAAAGCGACAAGGCAAGCCCGATTCTGGATGAGGAGATCCCGACTGGGAGGTTTGCAAAGGGAGAGGAAGACTTCAACAAAAAGAAAATATCCGTTGAAGAAGCAAATGAGTTCTTTCGGATCATCCAGCAAAGCGAGTTCAAGGTAATTGAACAGCTCAATAAAACCCCAACTAGGGTCTCCCTGTTGGAACTACCCATGAATTCTGAGCCTCATCGGGCGCTTTTGGTCAAAATCTTGAATGAAGCCCATGTAGCCCAAGACATCTTTGTGGAAGGCTTTGGAGGAATCATCAACATTATCACTGCCAACAATTACCTCACGTTCGCCAATGAGGAGATACCCGTCGAGGGTCGGGGACATAATAGGGCCTTACATGTATCCGTCAAGTGTTTGGACCACATCGTGGCCAAAATGCTTATCGACAACGGCTCGTCGCTTAATGTCATGCCCAAGAGTACATTGGACAAGCTTCCTTTCAATGCGTCACACCTGAGGCCAAGCTCCATAGTGGTGCAGGCTTTTGACGGCAGTCGCTGGGACATAAGGGGGGAGATTGATCTCCTAATTCAGATTGGACCCCATGTCTGCCAGATCACTTTCCAAGTGATGGATATTAACCCGGCCTATAGTTGCCTTTTAGGCTGGCCTTGGATTCACTCAGTCGGGGTATTCCCTTCAACACTCCACCAAAGGTTAAAATTTTTGGTGGAAGGGCTGTTAATCATAGTCTCAGGGGAGGAAGACATTCTGGTAAGTTGTCCTTCTTCTACACCATATGTGTGAAGCCATAGAGGAGTCCTTGGAGACATCCCTTCAAGCTTTGGAAGTGGTAAGCAACGCTTATGTTGAATCTCTCCCGGTGCAACCCCGCTCATCCAGTGTTGCATTGATGGTAGCCCGTGTAATTTTAGGACATGGGTACGAGCCCGAAACATTTGGGTTCAGCATCTGTGCCAAACGGGGGCCAACTATCACAACCAACCCTTTGGCGGGAGGGCGACGCGAGACTCACTGGTGCGTCTTCCAAGGATGGAAAACAAGTGGAGTCGCCACCAACGTTTATTTGAGGAAAACGTTAGAAAAACAAAAAGCGGGTCTATGAATTTTAATAGCAAAGGTTCGGGAGTTGTTTACGTGCAGGGAAGGTATTAGCACCCCACGCGTCCATCACAAGGGACGACAGCCTTTAATCAAATGTGCCAAATCATGACTTCAAATTTTATTTTATTTTCCCTTTTTATGTATTTTATCTTTTTGGGGTCGACAAGAGTGGGGCTCTTGCTCCTATGTATCCTTAATTGTGATCAGGAACTTAGATCTACGTAGTTCTTTAAGTCTGGAAGTTTGTGCATTGCATTGATTTTATGTTTTGAAAGATTGATTTTAATTGAGAACAAAGGTCGTTTAAGGCATTGGGCCTTGAAACGATCTTTTGATTTTTTTTTAAAAAGAGGAGAGAGGTGTTAAGGCGTTGAGCCTTTGAACGGATTCAAGCAATTTTATTCTAGATAAAAGCTTGATTATGAGTCGATTTTAGCTTTGGTTTCCCTTGGTTATTTTCCAACTCATTAAAAGAGGACTTGCAAAGTAACTAACCAGTTGAAACTTTGTTTTTCATTGATGGAAAGAGTTTACGACACAAATGATTGGTCAAAATTTATTTTAACATTGATTAAACGAGATTACGACACAAACGATCGATTAAAATTCATTTTAACAGTGATTAAGTGAGATTACGGCACAATTAATCGGTTGAAACTCGTTTTAAACAAAGAAAAAGATCACCGATGGTAGAAGAATGAAGATGAAGACATGCAAAGCAAGGATGGACCCCTAAGGGTGCATAAAATGAATTCAAAGCATCAAAAATAAAAACTAACCGGTCAAAGAATGAAGAACAATGAAGAACGGATGAAGAACGATGAAAAACGATCACATAATCCATCATAAAAATGTTACAAAAGTGTTACAAAAGCGTCTCGACCTTGATTTTTCTTTTTCTTTCTCCTTCTTCTCACTAATTTCAATGAAAACCTCTCAATATATGATGTTGGACCCTTCTCCTCAGCCCCCTCACGCCTATTTATAGGAAATGAGGGGTGGAGGTTGCACAGCAGCTCACCCAGGCGAGCTACTTGCTTCCTTCTGAAGTAACTTGCTCGCCCAGGCGAGCTGGTTACTTCATCCCTAAGCTTCCTAGTGGGCGCAGGTGGGCCCAGGTGCTGAAAAATACCCCAAAAGTGACCCTTTTGCCCTTCTTTTGAATATTTTACACATTTTCTTTCAAAATGTCACAAAACCCTACAAATTGCATGGCAATTAGTGTTAAGTAGCTCAATTCGGCTGGCAAGAACCAAAATGTTGGCAAACGATCATCCCTAGACAAAATTAGGATATGACAACAGTATAACATGACTTATATACCAGTGTCAACCAATACAAATATCCATAAGCAAGTATGCTCTTATTTAGATTTATTCAAATTTCCTTTTTTGCCTCATTTCATTCATTAAAAATGAGTTGATTTTCTATGGATCGCTATAATACTATATATAGAATTTCGATATATTAATTCTACATCACAAATTTCTTTTAAGTTAAACATCACAAATGGAACTTCAACACAACACCAAACAACCACTTAAGCAATCATCCAAAGTCAAAACAAGACTTTAACTCAAAACAAGAGAGTGTATCTTTAACTTAGCACTTTGAACAACAATGGAAGCCTTGAGGCGCAATGAGAGCTGCAGCATAATGTAGTAGACAAGCCGCCGCTGACACGGTGGTGGACAACGGGTGGTGCAGTGGTGTCATACCTTAGTTTCACATCAGGCTATGAGTCCATACATTTCTCATTATATACCAATTTTCAAAATCCAATTGCATGATTCATAAGACTTAACGTCCTTTATCTTTTTCATAGGACTCAATGTCCTTTGCTTTAATTTTCATAGGACAATGTCTTTAGTCTTTTACATTTTCAAAGACTACAATGTCTTTAGTCTTTTACATTTTTAAAGACTACAATGCCTTCAGTCTTTTATATTTTCAAAGACTTCAATGTCTTCAATTTTTCACGTTCTCAAATACTATAATGTCTTCAGTCTTTTACGTTTTCAAATACTACAATATCTTCAGTCTTTTACGCTTTCAAAGACTTCAATGTCTTCAGTCTTTTATGCTTTCAAAGACTACAATATCTTCCATTTTATGATTCCAAGACTACAATGTATTTAGTCTTTTACATTTTCAAAGACTTCAATATATTCAGTCTTTTACATTTTCAAAGACTACAATGTCTTCAATCTTTTACACTTTCAAAGACTACAATGTCTTCAATCTTTCAAAGGCTTCAATATCTTTTGTCTTTTACACTTTCAAAGACTACAATGTCTTCTGTTTTATAATTCCAATGTATTTTCCTTTACGCTTTCAAAGACTACAATATCTTCATTTTTTTACGCTTTCAAAGACTTCAATATCTTTTGTCTTTTAAGCTTTCAAAGACTACAATATCTTCAATCTTTTACACTATCAGAGACTTCAATATATTCTGCTTTATGTTTTACAAGACTACAATGTCTTCTGTTTGATACTTTCTAGACTTCAATGTCCTTTACTTTTATGTTCTACAACACTTCAATGTCCTCCATTTTATGTTTTGTAGGACTTCAAGGTCCTTTGTTTGGTGTTAAAGGACTTCCAATGTCCTTTTTCTTTTTTTGGTTTTCACTTCTTTTGTTTTCTTTGGCGTCCGGTTATGAATAGCCAGATCGCTCAAATGAAATTAATGTCATTATTTTTACTTATCTTTTATTTTCAATAAAAGATAAATAAAGAGGAGCAACTGTTAGACCCTAATTTCATTCAGGTATGATGTTTTGATCATTGCTAGTCAAATTACGGTGTTGGGCACCAATTATAGCACAAGGCCAAGGGTCGCACAGGGTTTTGATGGTTGTTTGTCAGTTTCGAAAACAAAAGCCACAAAAGGGGGCAAAATGATCATTTTATGAAATTTTCTAGACCCTGACTCTCCCAGGCTAGCAACTAGCTTGCTTGGGCCACAAAATACCTTCAGCCTTAAGCAACCAACTCGCATGGGCGAGTTAATGGCTTTTTCTATAAATAGCCATGCAGGGGAAGGGTTTTGGGGGTTTGGGAAGTTTAGAAAGGAAAAATAACGAAAGGAGGAAGGGAAAAAAAAAAAAGAAAAGCAAAGCTAAGGCGCTACCGAATTACAACCGAAGATTATTTCCTACATCAAAATTTGCAGACCTTTTTTTTTGTTTTTCTGACATTTTTCCTTAAATAAACGTTGGTGGTGACTCTCACTCATTTTCTCCCTAAGAGAAAAATGTGCTTTTATGTTAAGTATTTTCTTTTGTCGTCCCATCGTGAGGTAAGTTGCGACAAGTGGACACCAAGATTTCTCGAGATACAATGATAAAAAAGAGAAATTGAGGGTTTCAAGAGAGACGAGGCTTTCAATTCAAGAGAGACAAGGCTTTCAAGGGCCGGGGGATTGAGAAATAGATATTTAAAAACATCAATATCAATTTTTTTAATTGATATTTTCTAAGCAAGCAGAACAGCAAGCAGAACATCGATTTTTTTAAAATCAATATTAATTTTTAAAACCAATGTTAAGAGGAAATCTCAATATTAATTTTTAAAAAACTGATTGAGATCGTTCTATTAATCGATTTTTAAAAATCGATACTAATAATAATATCTTATTTACAAAAATATTCAACGTGTATTTTTTAGCATAATGTTACAAGTCATTTTTTATTAGTAATATTTTTTCTTCCTCCTGAAATGTGTGTTCCAGAGGATAACCACATATTGGCCGACGAAATCTCCCAATTTACACAAATATAAAAATGCTAATTTTAAATAATATTTCTTATTTAGTGATTTTAAATAAAGAAAAAAATGACTCAAACTGCCTGACCTCCCCCAATGAATTCCAAATGCCTGCCGATGGCATCAAATCAAAATGCATGTAGCATTTTTTTAATTACTTTGTGCATCATAATAAAAGATATTGGAAATTAATTAGTTATGAAGTTAATTGGGATAATATATGTTTTATAAGTAAGAGCCTTCACTGTATAACTCATATTTTTCGATCAACTCGAGACATTATCTCATGAATATCAATATGTTCTTTTATTTATCTCTCCTATGTGTTTGATCTCAAGGCAATAATTAACTTTTCTAATTTATTATAGACTTGATACTTATAAAATATGAGTAAATTTTAGGTTTTGAAAAATATTTTTTTTTCAATTTAATTTTGATGTGTAACTTTTATTTTTGTTTAATTTTAGTACTGACAAAAGTTTTATTTTTCTTACAAATTTTTATTTATTTTTTTCCTTAATTTTCGTACCCAAAAAATTTTTATTTTTCAAAAAATACCTACCTGAAAATGATTGATGACAATCATGAAAATACTATAACAAAAATATATATGATAATTTAGGTTACAAAATTAAAATTACCTATTTATCTATTTTACATGTACTAATAATTGTTTAAATTTTTGTATGGATTTCTTTTCTTTCACGAAAGGGAATTAGGGAGTTTCTGTAAGTTGGACACAACACAGGAAATACGATGATTAGTTTGGGCCATTAGTTTTATTTTTGTCAAATCAAAATATGTTAAAACATGATTTTTACTTTCGTTTTTTTAGGTCGAGCTGAGTGTAATCCTATCACCTATTAGGTTGGGGGGAGATAATTACTCTATAAATAAGAACATTCACTGTGTAATTTATATATTTTTCAATCAATTAAATATATTATCTCATTAGAATTTATATATTTTTCAATCAATTAAATATATTATCTCATTAGAATCGATCAATATGCTTTCTCTCTCCCCTTTCATTCATGAATTTGTAATCCACATCAGTACAACAGTTTTGTCTTTGTATGTACACTTTAAAAACTACGCTATATCAATATGCTTTGGAGAAATCGAAAAATACATATAATGTGGATATGGATCATTCTAACAACCCATGTGAGATGCCATCGGAAATGCATAATAACACTGATATCGTTAGCCTGTAATTTTTAAGTTTTGAGCAAGAACTAATTATATTGTAATATATTAATGAAATAATGAAGCTCAAAAGGAAGAGACGTACAGAACTCAAAGTGAGATTTGGTAAAATGTTTATCTCGATGATGTCACATTCCAAAATGGTACATGTATAAAGTCAAAGACATTGCACCCATAATATGTTGTTACATCAGAATATAGCCATCAAGGTCGCTTCTCCTAGCACATGTCCTTCAATGGTTTCTTCCAACAACTTCTCCTTCGTCACCTGCAATCAATGCAACAAATATATTCACGTAAGAAGAACGACTTTTGCCATGGAAACAACCTAAGAAACATTTTACTATAATGGAAGCTACTCTAGAACCACATCATATACAAATTGTTCAATCGCTACTTTTGAATGTTATATTGCATCTCCTCAAGGATTCATCTTAAAGAAAACTCTCAGAAATTTCTTACCACCATATAGTATTGAAATTATTCATATTAATTTAGCATAAATCTCCTTATTAAAATTAAGTATATTTTGAACACTATTTCTTAACGACAATAAAAGAAGGTTATTTTTTACTTTTCAAATTTCAAGAAAATATCTATCTAAAATAGTCTGCTGAGATATTTAATTTTACTTTTCTAGGGGAGGAAGAATTTAATTATTTAATTATATGTCATCCTATTATATATGATGGTATAGTTAAACATGATATCATATATAATATTTACACGCTAAGAGTGTTTCACAATTTAAACTCTAATGCTAATTTTTGTTAAAATTCCTATAATAAATAATTTGTGTACCAACATGAGAAACTGCATCCTATCACAGTCCAGTTATATCAAAGATAGTCTTGTTATTAATTTATCCTACTATATTTGTATACTGGTAATGAACATCACAAAGTCCATACACCCATTTAACATCAAGAAAGCAAAAGAACAAACATTTTCGTTTTCAACGAGCCATTTCTCCATCACAACAAACAAAAAACACATCATACCTTATTACCAAGCTTGAGCTCATCATCCAAAGCATAGAGCCTAAACTGAATCCTGTGGCCAGGCGTGGGCAGCCTGGGCCCATTCCAACCGGTCTTCTTCAGGTCATTGTTCCCCTCCTTGATCGTCGCGTAATCCCCGCCCATCTCGGCAGCCTTGCCGGAGAATCCCTCCGGCAGGCCCTTCACCGTGGCCGGGATGTTTGCGACGACCCAGTGGGTCCATGGCATGATGGGCCCATCTGAATCGGATCCATCGATATCCTCCACGACGAGGGCGAGGGTCTTGGTCCCCTCCGGCAGGTTGTACCACTCCAACGGAGGGGATATGTTCTTCTTCGCACCCTGGCCCTCGTCAGTGTAGTTCCGAGGTAACTTCCCCTCGTTGCTGAACGCCGGTGACACTAGCCTAAACTCTTCGCTGCCATCGCTAGCCATAGTTTTTACAAATTATTACAATCTTTAACGTGCTTTTCTTTTTCTTTTATTGATGGAGTTTTTCGGTTGTATACAGAGGGAAACGTTAGTTATTTATAGAGGAGGAGTGTTCGGAAACTGTTGGGTGCGTGACACGTGGCGAAGCGTGTCGTGACGTCGAGAGGAAGTGAGAAAGAGAGTAGAGAACGTGACGCGTGTTCGAATTCGTGGAGGATATGGAGCGTTCTGGACGAAATTGAAGGATCCAACTCTTCTAAGAAAAGATAGAATTAGTCCATCATAGGGTGCTTCATTTCGTCTTAATTTCTATACTTTTTTATTTCTTTTATGTTTTGTTTATTGTAATAAAACAAAGAAATTAACTTGCAATTTTTTTTAATCTTAAATGACAGCAATGTAAATTTAAGTATGTGTATAATGTTTTCATTTAAAACTTCATTTCATTTTTCCTCTCTTCTTTAGATTTGTCTACTAATGTTTCGTTCGTTCGGAATGCAACATGCTATGACGGTCCAGACTCTAAATAGATGTCTTTGTCATGTGAATGTATAGATTTAAACTCTGCAAAATCGGACTGCACAAGCAAATATGTTCCCATCATGTACACAGTGCAATCAGTATTTATAAATGATACGAGTACGTGGGATTTCTATCTTAATCCCACGTCTATAATTATGTAAAAGTAATAAGATGTTTTGGTCTACATAATTTTATATTTATTTTATCTTTATAATTATATTTATAAATTATTATTTTATTTTTATAATTATTTTTAAAAATCATCCACCGATTATTATTATTTTTTTATTTAAAAAAACATGAAAAAAACAGTTAAACACATTTTTTATAGTATATATAATTGATAATATTTTATTTTAAAATTTAAATTTAAGCCTAATTGAATCCTACAAACTTATAAGATTGTTTTTCCTTAAACAGCCACTACGATTTCACATAAACGCAATAAGAATATGCATAAAAAAAAACCGCAATATGAATGAGGTGTTTGTGACAGAGACCCAACATTAACAATTCAACACACAACATAACACGATTACATGTAAACTCTACACTAATTAAGCTTTCACTTCATTGATAATATATATCACACTCATAGGGATAGTCATAAACATTTGACAAATTACAAAAAAAACACTAACTATAACATTATCAACTATATTAATTAATCACGCTGGCCAATATTTCAAAGAGGCATCAATGTAGGTCGTGTCTTCACCTTGGAAGCTGCATTGTGCCAAATCCTGCATGTTATCATAATCAAACACTGCATTTGGCTGAGGTGAAAAAAACTGTTCAGAAGGGAAATAATAGCAATTATCCCTATTAGGGTGTAACAAAGGTGAGGGTAGTGAAGAAGAAGACTCATAGTTATTATTATTGTTATTATCATTGTCCATGAAGTTGATCATGGTTTGGTGAAGCCAAATCTGGGTCTTGAGGAACTTCACATACTGAATGGCCTCTTCCAGCATGGACACCGTGTCCATCTTGCTTCCACCGGGGACCATGCTCTGCAGGATCTTGAACCTGTCACTGATTCTGTGCCTTCGTTCTCTCGCCGCCACGCTTTGTTGGTCAGTGGAGAGCCTCACTCCTTTGCATTTTCTGGCACCACCCTTTTTCTCTTTGTTTAAACTTTTGTTTGATTTTGAAGAAGAGAATTGAGATAAGGTAGGGTTAGTGGAAGGAGTGTGGTGATCCATTGGAGAAGATGATGGAAGTGGTGATGCTGAGATGAGGGGAGAAGGTAGTGGAATGGAATGAGTTGGTTTTTGGACTTGGTGGGGATTAGGGTCACTTTCAAGGAGGATTTATATCGATAGAAGAGTATGACCGTGGTACAATGATTTCGATTTTGATCTTTGAATGAATGAAAAAGGAGAGATGTGGACGTGTGAGTCTGCCAGTTTTTGGCGTAGGAGGTGGATGCATGACGCATGGATAGTAAATGAAGTATTTCTTGTTTGAGGTCAGTATAATTTTGATCCAAATTTTAAAGTACCCCTTGGTTTAATTAAGTCTAGGTGCATTTGATAAAGAAGTTTTAAAAATTGATGTGTATTGTATATTTTTATATTTTGCTTTAATTTAAATATATTTTATCTTTTTACATTTTAATTTATTTTCGCATTTCTTTTGTTCATTTAAATCAAACGAATCTTAATTATTGTTTGTTCAAAGGTCTTAAATTATCAATAGTTGCATCCTCAATTTTTACTTTTACTGTTGTATTCAACGGTGATAATGAAAAAACTAAGTTCTCATGCATTTATTCCAATCATCTGTCCTTATTCTCCTTCAGAGTAAGTTTTAAATCTTAATGTTACTGAAGGTTGAAAACAACATAAATACTAGTAAAAGACTGAGTTGACTATGTTATAAGTTTCTAATTTTTTTTAAAATTTGATTTTTAGTTTTGGAAAAAAGAAAAACTAACTGGTCAAGAGAAAATACGATTTTGGTGTAAATATGATCAAATTTATGGTTATAGATATTGGTAAATATGATCAAGAAAAAAGAAAAACTAACTGGCGAAGAGATTTTCAAAATATTAATATTTCGGCCGCAATTACAATTACATATTACAATTTGAGAGTTTCTTTTTTATTTATGGTTATAGATATTTGGAATTGGACGGCCAGGCAATAATAATTATTCTGATTTAAGCGGGACCCGATGCTTAGGCCCACCCAAGGTACAGCTTAATTAGCTTAATTTTTCCTTTCTTTTCTTTTTAATTTTCCCTCTTTAATCTTCTTTTGGATATGCTGCTGCGCTTCAGTTTTCGGCTTCCATAATTTCTTAGATTAGGTGTAGTACAAATATCCCTTCACAGTGTGACATGATGACCCACTTGCAAGAAGACTAGAAAGAGAGCAAAATCACAAAGTCATTTGGCTAGTGACTGAGAGAGAAATTAATTAGGCCCTCAAATTTATCTTTTGATTCCAAAGGTCAAGAGGTGATGATCAAAGAGAAAGTAAGTCCCTTTCCCCTGAGATCGAAGCAAAATGTATTTTTGTTGCAGGCATGTCTAAAACGAGTGACGAAATAAGCCATTAGTTGCCTCCCTTTATTGTGTGTGGTTTGTGCTTTTCATCAGGTTGCACACAGTTAAAAGAGAATAACAACTATTCATGTCCTTTTGTCTAAAAAGTATTTTGACTTCATCGATTATTAGTTTTTGTTAAAAATTTAACTGATTATTTTTAATAAAAAATTTCTTAATTAAGTATTGTTTTTATTTATAAAATTCGAAGTCAAAATCCTACGTCAAAAATCTGAGTTCAATTTTAATCTAACCAATGCTACAACTATTCATGGTTTTTATTTCATTTGTAGACTGCTTTTTTTAATCAGATCGGGAAAGAGCTTAAGGTGGAATCAAGCAATCAGCATTTCTTTTCAAGAAAAATACAAAACCAAAGTATCCCACTTCAACATTAAAGCTTTAAACCCTCCAATTTTAAAATCCCACACATCCCGATGGAAACAAAGTTCTGTTTTTTCACCTGCATCTTCCAAAAGCAATGTTTTATCTACATTTCACTGTATAACATTAATTTCTTTTCCCTGACGCTTTTTCTACTATGGAAGGGTCCAGCATGCACGATAAATTTGAACAAAGTGACTTCATCTTAAGTTGCTTCTTTTTATTTATATTATCTCCTTTCGGATAGTGCTTGAAATGCTCTCTTTGTTGCGTCACACGGTATAAGTAAACTTTAATTAAGATTTAGGAGTTCCTCTGCGTTTTGTGACTCCACAATAATGCCCTGCAGGAGCAGAATTTGTTCTGCTATACATAAATGATGACATAGAAGCTTCGTGAGAACTCAAAGCTGAAATATTGGTAGTAACAAGTAACTTATATAGGAGATGGAAATTTTTTTGTAGTCAGACAAAGGGTGAGTACAAGTGTACAACCACAACCACATGTGGATCTGGCTTCTATGATAGCCAGATAGGAGAGGGAAACAAGTGTGTATATTTTTGGTGAATATAATATTGATATGAAATAGTTATTAACTTCACTCTTTTAATTTTTTATTTATAAAATTTAAATTTCAGCTTAACATCACTCAAATTAACATGTTGATAACAAGGGTATATGATTTTTGTAAGTAAAATGTGTATATTTAGACGAGTATTTATAAAAATTAATTTTAGAAATATTTCAAATATATATACTCAATTTTTCGTTTATCTTTTTTTCTACTTTATTTTTTTCTTTTCTTATCCCATTATTTTACATGGGACATTCTTCTCTCTCTCTTTTTTCTGTCTATTTCTATTCTCTTTCCACATCATTAATTCTATATTCTGAGGTGTACTTTTATTATGTCTTAGAAAATTTTGATTTCATAAAATTATCTTGTTTGAAAATGGTTGTGTAAAATTGTCCAACATGTTGACATAATTATCAACATCTCTCCAATAATCATTATATTCTTGCACCATATTTTATAATTGATTTATTTTTTATATTTCTTATTCTTATATTATTTATTTAATGTTTTTTGATATTTTTTCTAAATATAAAAAAATGAATAAGGTTCGATTTTCTTCCCCTTTAAAATGACTGTAGGTTTTTCCAGACCATCGAGTTGCACTTATTACATGTCTTATTGCTTTTGCATATAAAATTCACCAACTTCATATGCACTCTGATTTTACAGCTTCTCTACTCAAACACATCAATCTCTGTCCCCCAAAAATATAGAATAAAATCTAACAAAAAAATTGCAAAGAAAAATAAAGTGAAACACCACACACATCAGTCACTCCACCAGTTCTTTTCCTTGCAGATGCAAATGGAAACGAAGATCATTGAAGTGGACAATTATTAATTTTGGTGAATTTAGTGAACTGGGTAGCTGTTGATTTTGATTGGATTGGACCTGATAAGTGATAACAAAAATCAGATGTGAAGGAGTAGGTGAACCTTTGGATAACTGATTTGATGGTGAAGATAGAGAGATAGATTGCTTGATTAGGTTTGGGTCCCACAGTCAGAGTGGTAAAAATCTGATAGCAATTTGCTAATAATAGTGAGACATTGGCCCTAACAAGGTCTGATGTAGTTCTGAAGAATTGCGAGAGTGTGACTGTTTTGGAGAGAGATATATGTATATGGTTATGGTTACCAGTTACCAACTGTTGTGGTGACGAAAAAAAAAAAAAACAGTTCACAATATTTTGAGTAATGGAAACGTTACCAAAAAGTAGGGTATTGACCGCCACACATTATTACCTTTTAAGTAAGGCAGGGTTCTTATTCAGTTTTTTTAAGATAAAATTATATTTTTAGTTACTCTTTTTTTTTTCAATTTCAAATTTTATCTCTTAATAAAATTATTTATGAATTTTATTATTGTATTTAATCAAAACATACAAGGTTAATTTTCCAACCCACAATTAAGCATTGACGGTTAAGAGACATATTAACTATCACGTGTCACATTCTTATTGGATGATTATTGTCACGTGTCATGTTGTGAACTTCATGGAAGATGAAATGTATTGTTATTTTCATTGACCAATCAAAACATGATATGTGGCAATCATCATCCAATAAAAATATAACTCGTGACAGTCAACATTATTTTATAACAGTCAACATCCAATTGTAGGTTGAGGGACTAAAATTGCTTGATTTAATTAAATATGAGGACAAAATTCGTGAATAATTTTACTCGTACATAAAATCTGAAATTAGAGATAAAATGGGGAACCAATTTATAATTTTGCTTTTTTTTAAGTAGAAATAATAGATAAATTAGTTTAAAATTTAATTATTTAAAATCTAAATTTTCATTTCTAACTAATTTTTTAAACTGAATTTATGAAATTAAAAGCATTTGATACAACTAATTATTTAATAAATTATAAATATCAAATGATATATATATATATATATATATATATGATTTTTATATAAAATTTGTTTTATTTTGCATATAAAAGATAATTTTAAATAATTATAATTTTATTATTTTTAACTCTTATCCATTTTTTAATATTAAATTATTTTTTTGAAAAAAATAATATAAGTAACATAATAATTAAAATTAAAGTGTATTAGTAAAAAATATAACCCGCTCTAAAAAATATTAAAAAATAACCCGAAAAATAGTAAATGTAATTGCAAGGGAGGAAAGCATGGGGGCGGTGTATTGAAGTTCAGAGGTGGGTATTATCAATTATGGTGGTAAGCATGAGGTTTTTTTTCTGAATTAAAAAAAGGATAAAGGAGAATTTTTATTAAAATATTAATGATAAAAATAAAAATAGAACAAACTCTAATTTTGTTATCTTAAATAAAAAATTCATTTGCCTAATACTTGTGTTTTGTGATCGAGTAAAGACTAGTCAGTATCCACACATAGCCTTGGTGGGCCTAGCGAAATCCCTAGCTCTTAGGTGATCATTGAGATAGAAGAAAGGGGTTGCAAAAAGAATGGGAGAAAAATTAAAATTAATCATATTCTTAAAATTCAAACCTGTGTTAGATTTAGGGTGTGTGTTGAGACAACCGTGAAAATAGATTATTATAATAATCGATTAAAATCATAATTAATTTCTGTTTAGGTAAGTTTATTGAAAAGTAATTTGAAAATAATTAATTTTATTTGGATGCAATAAAAAATTAGGTTTTACAAAGTAAAATAGTATAAAACAGTTGAAAGGAAAAATAAACTGTTGAAAAATAATCATAAATAACAAATTTCGAGTTTCATAAAAATAAATTTTTTAAATAATTTTTTTAATAAATTTAACCTAAGATCTCAAACATCTAGCTTATTTTGGAAATAACTTATTTTTGAAAAAAGAAAACAGCTGCAATTTTAGATTATAAATTATTCCAAACATGCTTGCGTACTAGAAAATAGCTTTGCGGGATAAAAAGCATCAATATTAGCGGGGTGTTAGGTTATTTTTATAATAACTTCTATTTGGATAGTGATTCAATAAGTAATAAAAAGTTTGAAAAAGTAAAAATTTTAAAAAGAAATAAGTTAAAAAACATATATTAAAGTAAAAAAATATAAATTCATAAAAGATGAGAATTGAATATATATATATATATATATATATATATATATATATATATATATATATATAATGACTTCTTGAACTTTTAGTTAATTTTAATGGTAGGAATTGCTGAAGAATTAAATGATAATGCTTTAACTCTCTCTAAATTGATAATTAACAATTTTATTTATAAATTTTTAATACTAACCATCAAATTATGTGATTTTGACATATGTACAACAAGATTCCTAAATATCTTTATTTAATGCTATTAAACGTCTTTATATAACTTTTTCATACGTCAACTGATATTCGATTGTAGAACAAAAATTCTATTTTTAAATGCTTCCCATCCCACGTGTTTTAAAGAAATTATGGTACTGTCACTTCCAATTGAAATAATTCTCTTGGTTGGCATACTTATCTTAAATTTTAGATCATATTTTGTTCGCTTTGAATGAACTCTCCTACTCCCCTCGAGATAAGTATATCCAAATATGAATTACATAACTCATGATTTTATTGCTTGAAATCCATAACAAAATTTTATTTTCCTTGTGCATTTCAAATGTAGGTCTAATGTACAGTGGATACGTGTTTTACTCAAGCCCCACTCCATTGACGAGCCTACATTGAACAACACTTAATGCTACATACTCCTATGTATCATTGATATCAGCCAACACCTACAATCTTAATTCTTACATATTCACACAGAGATTCCAGAATATATATTCAATGAATGAGGAAACTCAATTGTTGGAGGATGGCCGTATGGCCTGTTCGACTATCATGTCTTGATTATGATTCGACTATAGATCATAGCAAAAGGACCAGGTAAACACGCATACCTCCAAATGTGTTTTTAATACCTCTAATTATATAATTTCTTTTTCTGATTTTATTTAAATTTAGTATATTTTAATGTTATATTTAATAAAATATTTTCCTTCTATTTTATCACTAGAGATCAAAAGTATATAATTTTTTTTGGTTTAAACATCTTTTTAATCCTTGTAATTTAATGTTTTATTTTTTTACTTTTAATCCTTACAAAATTATTTTTTATTTTTAGTTCTTACATCTTGCAAATTATATTTATTTTATTTTTTGTCTTTATGAAATTTTAAACAATATTTTTTATTATTCAAAGTGTTCTATAAACTATTTTAAGGATTAAAAATAAAACAAACATAACTTGGACTAAAAACAAGTTTACAAAGACAAAAAACAAAAAAAATACTAAATTACAAGGATTAAAAATATGTTTAAATCTAATTTTTTTTATAAATTTTAAAATTTAAATAGGGACTTATTTAATAAAAAATTATATTTTGAAGGATTATAAAGATATTAAAGTATTAATAAGTTAATACATTGTATGATTATTTTTAAATAGTATAAAATTTAAAAAGTATTGGTCAAAAGAAAATTACTTAAATTGATAAAAAAAAAATTATGTATGTTTAATTCATATAAAATAACTTAGGAATGCTTAAGTTTGAAAAAAATGTGTACAAAGATAATTGAATTTTTTAATTTGAAAATATAAATAGTTATAATACGGAAGTATAGTAATTAATTTTAAAATAAATAATTTTTTTTTAAAAATAAATTAAAAAATAATTATAATTTAATTATTTTTAAAATATAACTCAATACCAATAATGGTAAATATATAAGTCATGTTTGACAGCTTCTAAAAGAAAATAAAAGAATAAAATATATGTCCATTTTCAACAACAAAGGCTTACCGACATGTTTAATGGTCAAGATATTATATGATAAAATATAAAAGTAGAATAAGAATAATAAAATAAGCATATAATAAATTTTAATTCTATCTAATGTTTGTTTGGTATACATTGTCTTCAATTTGATATGAACTATAGAGATCGATGGATGGCGGTGATGACAACGGTGATAATAGTAGTGGTGACAATGGAGTTACAATGGCAACAATGGTGATTATAATAATGGTGACGGTGACTACTATGGTGATTATGAGAGTGATGACAGTAGTGTGCTACAAAAAAAAAGAGTATTTTCGACTGCCAAAATTCGTTGGTAACCTCAAAAATTCGTCGGTAATTCAAAATTTTCGATGAACAAAAATCCAATAGAAAAATGGTCGTAGAAAATTCTAACCAATTGATTTTTGTCGTCTGTCAGAAATTTCTGACCGAACTATCTGTTGGTAATTTCTGACAAAAATATTCGTCGAAAAATCTATTGGTAATTCTATTTTATCAAGAATTGTTTATTTCATTTTTTTATTTTTATTATTTAACATCGATAATTTAAGAATTATTTTTTGCATTTATATTATTTAATGCGAAATTTTAATTAATACATACATGTAATTAACGAAATACTCAAATTCATAAATTCAAAACAAATAGTAAAATAAATCATTAAGTTAAATTGAAAATAAATCTAAAAGAAAAGCACAATGTGTAATATGTCAATAGTAATTTTGTGTTGCTAAATCAATAATCAAAATATTCATTGAAAGAGTGTCTCGGTTGGTCATCGTTTTGCTACTCGTCATCTGACTACTGGTCATCTGGTTGGTCATTGTCTTCTTCCTGCTACTAGTCCTGCTGCTAGTGAGGTTGTTGATGTTGATAAATAATGTTCCGCACTTCAGGAGGTAGGAATTAAAGGACAACTGACTAAAATACATGTATCTCCTCCTTTGATTGATGAAGCTCCTCCCTTAGTCAGTTAATCTTCGCTGAATCTTGAATGCGACTAGAAGATCCTTGTGTATGCTAAATGATGTTATCATTTCCACATTTATAAGAATGAGCAAGATCTCTAACACCATAAAGGTATCCCTTACGCTTTGGCCTCGCAACTCCAACCCCACACTGACTCCTAAGTCTTTGTTCTTCAGCAGGGTCTAAAGGAGAGAGTTGTGATTCACCAACACTTGATGCAACATCAGACCTAACTTGAGATAATCTAGCCTCAAATTCTTCTTGTCATTCATAAACAATTATTATTTCATAAATATAATAAACATTTAAAAAATGCAATATAATGATCTCACATGTGTCTGCCTAGATCTATCATCGACAAATTGACCAGTATGATTTCTAAATGAGTTTACTGAAAGACCTCATCTATGTATGCAGATCGACCAAGCTCCTCTGACTATTAACAAACATTGCAAAATAAACATTAAGCGATAAATTAAACAAGTACAAAGAAGTATGTATTATAATTTTAATGTACATACCAAGCAAATGGTGTGATCCTACAAGCTAATAGAACCACCTGTGTGCATACACCCACCCCTTTTAGATGTTCGATTTTTTTGGCCTATGCACACTTGGAACGATACCCAAGTGCATTCCAATGTGATAACTAATTGTTCTAGACACGATCTCCAATTCAATATGGCCTTTTATTTTCATTTCGAGCATCCTTAAGCATCTCAGAAAGTCTATTAAAGGCTTTTAAGTTAAAAGCTTTCTTAATTTCATTCTCTTTGTCGGGTCTCTAGACCAATTTTCTCTAAAGTGTGACAAATTTATCAAATGTTACACAATTAGCAAAATACCAATTTTAAAATTTCAGATCAAATAAAACAAAATCAACATTATTATTCATTTCAACCATTGAACTAATTCATTAACAGAAGGATAAGTTACCTTAAAATGTTGGGGAAAAAAAAGTTCTTAATGATCTTTTGGAATTACTCCCCGTGTAGGTGATGGGTGACCAAATTGTTGCCTAATGGACAATGTGACAGCCTTTGCCACAACCTTAGATGGATGAAACCAAAATAGAAAAAATAATTCGTGGAAAAGTAAAAGATCAAATGATGTATCATATATAATGATAATTATACAAATTTTGCAATACTTACGCTCCATTAATAAGTGTAACCATAGGACAATCATTGAGGGGGGGGGGGGTCTTCTATGGCCAAATTTGGAACGTCTTCATCAATAGGCATGTTTGCTACAGCCGAGGATGGGGATGGTGTGAATGTAGGTACCGGGGATGGTCCACGAGCATCAAGATGAGAAAGAGATGGTTTAACTTCAGTCGGAGATGGAGATGGTGTAAGTGCAACATTGAAAGATTTGACTGGCATGGATACAGTAGACAGGGATAGGATAAATGATGACAAACTATCTTTGGGTGGTAGTAGTCTAACCACATATCATTTTTTCTTCCTACTTGTCGTTTTCCCATTGGAGTCGTGGGGTTGAAGAGGGTCAGTACCACCTGATGACATATCTATACATAGAAAAATAATATTACAAATAATTAATCAAATAGAATATTAGGATGAATTAAAATAACTAACAGATTTCCATTTCACACAAAAATAAAATACTTTCAACTTCATTGACTTCGTTGACATGTGACATTTCCTCTACTTAGCAAGGCACATCAACTTGTACATTATCGGATTCTATGTAACCCCTTGGCTTTGTTTTAATTGCAACACACCAACCACGCTTGTCCCTTCTTGTTGCTGGATATGACACATAATACACTTGCCTTACATTATGTGCACTGATGAATGGATCAAACAAATTATATCTTGTATTCATTCGAACTTCCACAGTGTCATATTTAGGATCAACTCTTGTTCCTCTACTTGTTGGATCAAACCAGTGACAATAAAATAATGCTAAACGCTTAGGATAGCTTGTAGTATTATACTCTAGCTCATATATATGTTGAATGACCCCATAAAAATCATTTATGCCTCCTTCTGTGAGGCCCTTTGCGTGAACCCTACTATTTATCGTTTTTTTCCCCTCAATCCATGCTTGAGTATGGAATTTATACCCATTGACAAAATATGTGTGTCATTCTCTAACGTAACTCATAAGACCATACGATAAATCCTTTAAGTGTTGGTTTCTCACATTTATAGGCTTATTTATAACCTACAAATACAAAAGAGTATGAACAGTTATATTTTATTTACCATAAAATAGAAAAATAAAATAAACTATAACATACATACTTATTCCTGGAACCAAGTAGGAAAATATGCATGTAGATTATGAGTAGAGGCATTTGATTGGGATTGCAATAATGAACTATCCAAATATAATGCATGACGGTTAATATTTGGAGTATAATGCAATTGACAACAATAATTTTTGAAACCTATAGGGCATAGATGGTCCAACTTACTCAAGGTATGACTTAACTTCGACACAGTTAATCAACACATGAACATGGATTGAGTCTTTCTCTTCATCGGTTAACTAGTGAATGAACTCCTTCACATAAGGATAACTTTGCTAGTCAAACACTGATAACATTGGTGGACGCCTTTTAGTTTCAATTGGAATTTGATTCCTAATATTGCACTGCAACAACATAAAGTTGTTGAAATAAGGAAAACAAAAATGAGTTGTCTCATGATGTAAGTAAGACGTGGAAATGGATCCGTCAACCTTGCCCTTATTTTTCACTACTTGTTTAGAATCATCCATGAATCTACAAATTCGCATAACCAAGTCATGATTGATGAGCATTAAACAAATGAATTTTAAATAAAATAAAATGATGATTTTATTACCTTTCAAATTGATACATCCATTTATATTAAACTAGTCGACCAAGTCTAGCTTCATATGCCAGATGAATAGGCAAATGTTCCATTGAA
Organism: Glycine soja; assembly: GCF_004193775.1. NCBI lineage: Eukaryota > Viridiplantae > Streptophyta > Magnoliopsida > Fabales > Fabaceae > Glycine > Glycine soja. The sequence goes on along the minus strand of NC_041002.1, from coordinate 42,816,843 downwards.
TAAAAAAAACCAGGGGGGAATTTTCTCTCCAACTTGCACAAAATGAATGAAGTATTTTGTTCCATTCTACTTAGGTCATCCTCCATTAAAGTTGTAGAACACAAATCTTTGAAGAAATGACTTATTTCAATAAGCGGATTTAAGACATGTGGCAATAATGAGCTAAAAGCAATAGGAAGTAAACACTCCATGAATACATGACAATAATGGTTTTTCATCCCATGCATGATTTCCTTATCAACATTGGCACATCTCATCAAGTTGGAAGAATAACCATTTGACATTCTTAGTTCTTTTATCCATTGACAGACAAACTTTGTTTGGCCTGCAGTTAAAGTGTAATTTTCTTTTGGCTTTAACAACTTCCCATTAGCCCCGACTTCAGCTCCAAGTCTTCCTGCCAACAATACAAAGCTAAGTCCATCCTAGCCTTCTCATTGTCTTTTATCTTACCACTGATATTCATGACAGTGTTGAATATGTTGTTAAAGAAATTTTTTTCTATGTGCATAACATTAAGATTGTGTCGCAACAAATTATCTTTCCAATACGAAAGATCCCATAAGATATTTCTTTTTGTCCAATGATGACACTCCCCATATTCATGTACTATTGGTGGTGGCAAACCAGTTTCTGTGACTTTTGGCAAATCCCTAACCTTATGCCAAACTTGTGTAGGTGTCAACATACGCAGTGGCTCATCCATTTCTACTTTCCCTTTTTAAAGCATTTTTGTTCCTCCTAAATGCATGATTGTGACACCCTGGAAATTTCTACCCGGAATTTTCGGAAACGATGTATTTTGAATGATTATATATATATAAGTATTATTCAGTGTATATGCATATATATTCTTGGTAGAAGTAGGAATAGTGGGGGCAAGATACGCGGGTTAGGCTAATTAAGGAAGAGAAATCCATAACTGGGAGGTTATGGGTTAATTCTTAATTAATTAGTCTAAAAATCATCGTTTTGCGTGTGACTTAAAATTTAACAAAACCAACCTCTGAACCACGCTCGGGGTTTTATTCTGAGCGTTTTGATATATATATTGCCTACTTTCGAAAACTGGCCCCGACGGACGCAGAGAAACGCGAGGAACTGGAACCAGAGAAACGACATGCAAACCGAGGCAGGATTTTAGCGTTTCAAAAAGGTCAGATTTTTCTCACTTTCTATGGCTGTGTATGGGTCACATCAAAAGAGAAAGTGGACCCTTTTTGCTCCACTCAAATGGAGACATGTGGCATAGCTTAAATAAAATAATAAGAAAAGAGGAAAAAACCTTTTTTTTAAACTAAAAAGCAACTCTCTCTCTCTCCTCACTCAGCCCAAATTTCAGACAGCTCTCTCTCCCTCTCCCTCACGTTTCTTTTTCTTTCTCCTTCATTCTCCATTGAAGCCCCAACAAAGCTCCAACCTTTGGTCATCATTTCTGCTCCAAATTATGAAAGGAGGGCATTTTCGGAGTCATGAAGCGCATCTCTACGTGTGGGACCTCGAAATTTCAGGTTTGGGTGGACTTCTTTCTCTCTTGATTTTCGTGGGTATTGGGTTTTGGGAGATATGATGGGTAGTTTTGCTAGGATTCTGCTTCATGATAGTTATTTGTGAAGAAATTTGTTGAAAGCATGTTGAACTTGCCATGTTTGGATGAGTTAAGCATACCCATTCTATTTTAGGGTTTTTATGATGATGCTTGTGATGTTTATGTGCTGAAATTACTTATGGAAAACTATTAGAGATGAAGGGTAGCATTAACCTAGGGTTAGAAGGTGAGAGTATGGTGTTGTGAGTGGAAAAAGAGTGAGATTTTGAGAGTTGGAAGGCCAAATCTGGATTTAGTGGTATTTGGAGGTTAGAGTGAGTTAATCCTAGCTTGAAATGTCATTTAAGACTTATGAAAAAGTTTGGGCTGTGCTAGAGAGAAAAACAAATGACCAAAGTGAACAAAGAGCCATTTCTAGGGTAAATTTGGGTGTTGAGGAGTCAAATTTTGATTCAGTGAAATTTTAGGTGTAAATCCAGTTTGAACAAGTTTAAATCGATGTTATAGACTTGTGTGAGGTGAGAGTTTGCTCCAAATTTATCCCATTCTCAATTTCACTTTTCAAACCTTGAAAATCCATTAAATTGAGGGGTTTTGGATACCTAGATTTCGTGTTGTTGTGGTTTGAAGCTTGACTTTGGTTTAGACATGATTGATACATGATTTGGGACTTGTAGGATTTTATTTGGGCAAGATTGGATGAAGGCAAGAGTGGTTTTCGAAAATCTGCACTTATGCAGAATTTTGCTGTCAAATAGGTGCAGCAGAATTTTGGCCTTGTGCAGAAAAATGCTTGTGTATGGTTGGCTGTGGAAAGAGTAGTACAGAATGAGTTCTGGATGTTTGCTAGTAGATCCCAATGGTCAAAATGTAGACTTATGTACTAGAGACTTCCATTAAAATTTTCGAGTCGATCCAACGGTTAACGTATTGGAAAGAAGGAAATGTTACTGGAATCTTTAAGTGAGAAAAAGCTGTGATTTTGGTTTGAGTTTTGGGCAGAGTTTTCTGCCTTTGCCCTATTTTGCTTGGTTTGTTAGTTTGTGATGATTTGGATGTTGAATTGCCTGGATGTTGTGGAAGCTTGGGAGGATTGATGGGGACCCGGCGTTAAGAGGAACGAGGATAAGGGCTACGTGGGAGTACGTGAGCTCAGTTGGAGGTGGGCAACAGGGGATGGTGGTTTTATACGTGATTTGTGGATGTGGAGAATTGTTGTGCACCATCGCCTGATCGCCACCTAGTACCACATGTGATGGGTACCCCATAATCCTACAAGCTTGAGATGAGGAAGTGTAGAAGGGTGAAACTTCCTGCTTTTATTCGTTGACCACAGAGTGGTACCTGGAGATATGTCGCGGGGGTCAGGAGACCTTGGGGACGTCAGGTGGGGTGCTATTGCCCAAAACCAAGCTTGACCAATCCCGACCCAACCCGAGCATAGTCAGTCAGTGAGAACCTGTGATGTACCTAAACAGGCGAGCTCCTGGCAGTCAACAGATAAAGGAACAAAGACCACAAAGCAAGGAAGCTTGTGTGGTGGCTAGCCAGCTGTGAACTTTGATTGATATATGGGTTATGGCCTCTGGTAATCGATTACCAAGGGTGGGTAATTGATTACAAGGCTTAAAAATGAAGACAAGAGACTAAGATGGTCTCTGGTAATCGATTACCAAGGGGTGTAATCGATTACCAGGCTTGAAAACGAGGTCTGGAAGCTAGGAAGGCTTCTGGTAATCGATTACCAAGGGAGTGTAATCGATTACCAGGCTTAGAAATGGGACTGGAAGATTGGAGGCCTATGGTAATCGATTACCAGTCTGTGTAATCGATTACACAGAGGAATGGGTCACTGGTAATCGATTACCAGGTATGTGTAATCGATTACACAGTGCTTCTTTTCAGGTTTCATGTCCTGAAGCTGTGTGATTCGAGTTTGGCCTCTGGTAATCGATTACCAAGGCTGTGTAATCGATTACCAGAGATGAAAAGCCTTGAGATACCCCTTTTACTTGCATGTAGTGGTTATGAGGCACATTGTGTTGCTATGTAGTTAGATATCGCGTGAAAGAGTCTACCCTTTTCTTTTCTTTCTTGTAGATCGGGATGGCGGTGCAACTAATCCATGATCGAGTGAAGATGGAGTGCCTAGAGGGAGCTTAGGAGACCCTCGAAGGCAACGCGAGGTGCTGATTTCGGGGCACGATTCGGTTCACGGCTACTTCATTGGTGCATCCAGATGAACCCGCGCGTACGCTTCAGCGCACTGTGGAGTGGATACTACCCACGCCTACACCATATCGTCTAGTGGAGCCAGTCCAAGTGATCGAGGTAACGTCATCTGAGGAAGATCTTGAGGAGGATCTTGAGGAGCTACCTCCTGAGCCTGCTGTGGATGCTCTTGACTTTCTAGAGGGTGATGAGGATCTCCTTCCTGAGGTGGAATCTCCCGAGGACGTCATGTCGGCATCTGAGGCTGACTCTACAGAGGATAGTGGCCCTGGAGAGATGGCGATCAGTGGAGGCTCTTCATCCTAGTGGACAGCTCTTTGGACTAGTCTTATATACTTTTTGAGGGTGGGTGTATCTAGGACTGACTGTTAGGTTTACTCTTTTGTTTTGTATGGGTAGACCCATTGTATAGGAATTTGATGATTGTATACATGTGGCTGAAGTTACTACAGTGGATACTTTTGCTCTGGATGACACTATGTGTTTTGTAAAACTCCCATGTTTTGGACAGCGTTAAATGATGAATGTATTTATGTTTTATCTTGTTATTTGAAAAGAAAGCGTTAGCAAACTTCAATTGCAAAAGAGTTTATCGACCGTATTTTACTCTTTTATTTTCACGTGACGACCTAAAGTAATGGCTGGTACATTCTTCCTTTTGAAACAGCAATATAGTTTAGAGATTATGAGCGGTAAGAAAGAAATGATTCCGAATAGAGTTGTGAACTGGCCATTCAGGACTCTATAGTGAGGATTTTCCTTCTAAACCTAGTTATTGTGAAAAGAGAAAGATATGAAAAAGAAAAAGAAGAAGAAAAAAAAATTTACCATGGTTTTTGTTATTTAAATTATTACTATTAAACCAGTCATTAATTTAGGGACGCCACAATGATCACTTGGTAAGAACCTACGATGACAATCAAACTAATAAATTTTTCCTCCATTTTCCAACTAGAAGGCCTTTGTTTCCTTTATGCAATACAGATGGACAAGCCAATCTACCATGTGTCCCCCAACTAGATAACATGCCATAAGCAAGAAAATCATTAATAGTCCACATCAAAGCTGCCTTCATCATGAAATTTTATTTTCTTGAAACATTGTAAGTGAGAACACCATTCCACAATTTCTCTAGATCATCAATCAAAGGTTGTAAATAAGCATCAATACCAACCGTTGGATTAAATGGGCCTAGTACGACACAACTCAAAAATATTGGATCAAGTGGCCTCGGAATAATTAAGAAGGGGGGCTTGAATTAATTATGAACGTGTCTTGACTAATTAAAAATTTATCCTTTGTAATATTACTAGATTCAGTTAGGATTTACTACTAAGTTATGAGAAAGTAAAGAACATAAACAATAACTTAGACAAAAGTAAAGCGAAAATAAAAAGTGCACAGCAGAAAGATAAAAAGTGTAGGGAAGAAAAAGACAAATACAAGATTTATACTAGTTCGGCAACAACCCGTGCCTACATCCAGTCCCCAAGCAACCACCGGTTCTTGAGATTTCCAATAACCTTGTAAAATCCTTTACAAGCAAAGATCCACAAGGGATGTACCCTCCCTTGTTCTCTTTGAACAACCAAGTGGATGTACCCTCCACTTGAACTAATCCACAAGAGATGTACCCTCTCTTGTTCCTAGTATAACAACCCAAGTAGATGTACCCTCTACTTGTACCACAAAGGATGTACCCTCCAATGTGTTAAGACAAAGAATTCTTAGGCGGTTAGTCCCTTGAATCTTTGTAAGGGGAAACAAAAGATATCTCAGGCGGTTAGTCCTTTGAAATCTTTTGTTTAAAGGGAAGAGGAAGAATCAAAAGAATTCTCAAGCGGTTAGTCCTTTTAATCTTTTGGCAAGAGAGAGAAGGAAGAATCAAAAGAATTCTCAGGCGGTTAGTCCTTTGAATTCTTCTGGCAAGAGAGAGAAGGAATGAAGAAGAAGAATAACACAAGTTTTTGGACGATGAACTTTTCTTGAATAAAGAAAGTTTTGAACAAAAACTCTTAGAAGAATGCTTTGAATGAATGAAAGAAATCTGAAAATTCTCACTTTAAAATTCGTGCCATGGTCACAAATTTATAGTCATTTGATGACTCAAGTTAAAAGTTTATGACTCTTGGCAATTTCTTTAAAACTAGTCACTTTTTAAAAGTTGTGACTCTTTTGAAAACTAGTCACTTAAAGGTTATGACTTTTGAAAAAATCTTCAGAAACAAGTCACTTTAAGAATTGTGACTTTTGGTAATTTATTTTTCAAAATAAGTCACTGGTAATCGGTTACCATCATAGTGTAATCGATTACACATCAACAGATGTGACTCTTCATGTTTGAATTTGAAAATCAAAACATTTAGAAACACTGGTAATCGATTACAAGTATTGTGTAATCGATTACACAAGTTTGAAATGATTTGAAAATTTTTTACACAAGTTGTGACTCTTGAAATTTGAAATCTAACGTTTTAAAACTTTGGTAATCGATTGTTGGATCAAGTGGCCTCAGAATAATTAAGAAGGGGGGTTGAATTAATTATTCCTAAACCTTTACTAATTAAAAAATTACTCTTTTAAGGCTTTTACTATGTTGTTAAGAGAATAAAGAGTAGAAGAGAATCTTAACCAAAAGTAAAAGCGGAAGTTAAAATGCACAGCGGAAAGTAAAAGAGTAGGGAAGAAGGAGACAAACACACAAGAGTTTTTATACTGGTTCGGCAACAACCCGTGCCTACATCCAGTCCCCAAGCGACCTGCGGCCCTTGAGATTTCTTTCAACCTTGTAAAAATCCTTTTACAAGCAAAGATCCACAAGGGATGTACCCTCCCTTGTTCTCTTTGAAACCCTAGTGGATGTACCCTCCACTAGAACTGATCCACAAGAGATGTACCCTCTCTTGTTCTCAGTCAAACCCAAGTAGATGTACCCTTTACTTGTACCACAAAGGATGTACCCTCCAATGTGTTAAGACAAAGATCTCAAGCTGTTAAACCTTTGAAACATTGTGAATGGAGATACAAAAGAATTCTCAGGTGGTTAGTCCTTTGAAATCTTTTGTATATGGGAAAGGGAAGAATCAAAAGAATTCTCAGACTGTGTCTTATTGAATTCTTTGACAAGGGAGAAGGGAGACACAAAAGAATTCAGGCGGTTAGTCCTTTGTTCTTTTGGAAAAGGGAGAAGAGAGACACAAAAAGAATTCAGGCGGTTAGTCCTTGGCGAATTCTTTTTGGCAAAGGGAGAAGGGATGAAAAGAATGAATAACACAAGTTTTCAAGGTTTAGAAAACCAGAAAACTTTGGAAAGCTTTTGGCACAAAGAAGAAGAAGAAGTTCAAAGAGATTCAAGGCTTGTAAAGGATTGTAATGAATTGATTGGATTGTTAAAAAGATTATTTAAAATGTAAATCAAAGTCTTGCTTTTATAGACTCTTCATGTTTGGTCAAGAGAACCATTAGAAGAGTTATAACTTTTAGAAAAACTTAAAACCAATTTGAAAAAGTCAAAAACCATTTGAAGAGTTACATCTTTTGATTTTTTCAGAAACAATCACTGGTAATCGATTACCAAATAAGTGTAATCGATTACACAAAGCTTTTATGTGAAAGGATGTGACTCTTCACATTTAAATTTGAATTTCAACGTTCAAAGGCGCTGGTAATCGATTACCAAAACATTGTAATCGATTACAACTTTTTGAAATTTATTGGAACGTTGTAAGTTCAATTTGAAAACTTTTCAAAACATTTTTGCTACTGGTAATCGATTATAGCAATATGGTAATCGATTACCAGAGAGTAAAACTTTTTGGTAAACATTGTTTTGAGAAAATCCATGTGCTACTCAGTTTTTGAAAAAACTTTTTCATACTTATCTTGATTAAGTCTTCTCTTGATTCTTGAATCTTGAGTCTTGAATCTTGATCTTGATTCTTGGAAACTTAAACCTTGAATCTTGATTCTTGATTCAATCTTGAACATCTTGATCTTGATTCTTGATTCTTGAAAGCTTGAACCTTGAACCTTGAGATCATCATCTTTGTTATCATGAAGTGTTCTTGACTGTTCTTGATCTTTGAGCTTTTTGTCATCACCTTTGTCATCATCTTTGTTATCATCAAAACATCTTTGAATCAATCTTGATTCATCATGAAGATTTGCTTCTACATCGATTACATGCTCATGGTAATCGATTACAACTTTTGTAAATCAGTTTGAAAAGAATGTTGGCTACTGGTAATTGATTACTGCCTTCTGGTAATCGATTACCAGAGAGTAAAACTCTTGGTAAAATATTTTTCTTTGAAAAATTCATTTGAACAAAATTGTGCTATTCAATATTTTGAAAAACATTTTTAATACTTATCTTAATTGAGTCTTCTCTTGATTCTTTACTTGAATCTTGAATCTTGATTGAGCGACTCTTTGATTCTTGAAACTTGTTTGACTCTTGATTCTTGACTTAAGTCTTTGGCATCATCAAAATAAACTTGGAAAGCTTTGCTTCCACAAAAAACATATAAGATTTAGTCACACACATTTGTGGAGGAAGATTGTATGAGGTAACAATGATTGGCCAACCATAATAAGGTGAAGATAATGCTTGAATATATGGGTTAAATCCATCTGTGCATAAACCAAGTCGCACATTTTGCGGATCAATAGCAAAATTTGCATGCACTCGATCAAAGTACTTCTAGGCTTCACCATCAGAGGGATGACATAACATGCCTAAAGATCTTTTATTCTAATAGTGTCATGTCATTTGGCTTGCAGTTTGCATTGATGCAAACATTTTCTGCAACCTCGATATTACAGGCAAATAGAACATCACCTTAATTGGAACTGGGTTTTTATTACTTGTCCCAATAGTCTTGGCACAATATCTGAGCTTGTTACAAAATTTGCATTTAGTTAACGCTTCATCATTTTTATAATACAACATGCAACCATTCACACAACAATCAATCCTCTTAGCCTTCAATCCCAACTTCGATACTAACCTCTTAGTATCATTAATTTTTTTTGGCAAATGCTCTTTTATAGGTGTTACATCCAAAAGCATTTTTGAAATAAAGTCTAAGCACAGGTTAAGAACATTCCAATTGGACTTGAAAACTAAAAGCCTCATGGATATTGATACTTTTGAGTCTGATGCCCCTTCATATAATGACTTATTTGCCTCCACCAATAAGTTGTAAAATCTTTGAGTAGCTTTATTTGGAGGCTCTTCCTTATTATTTGAGTTTGGAGCTTCAAATGTCTTAGGTTGCCTGAGAGCATCACACACCATTTCTTGAGCCACATATTCTAAACTACTTAAAGCATCCATGTAACTATTGCCATCATTTAAATCAACATGTGATATCTCTAAACCATGACTAGTCCAAATCGGCTTGTTAACATCGATTTTTGAAAATCGATGTTAACGCAAAATGACAACATTGGTTATTTAAATAACCGATGTTATATAATAAGAATTACACAAAAAAAGGTATATATGTTCATACCAGCGTTGGCAGTTAACATCGGTTTTTGTAGAAAATCGATGTTAACTTCCAAAATGTTAACATCGGTTTTTAACAAAAACCGATGTTAATTGGCAATGTTAACATTGGTTTGTTAAATAACCGATGTTGTTATCATATGTTAACATTGGTTTTCTAAAAAATCGATGTTAACGTTGATAGTTAACATCGGTTTTTGAAAAAATCGATGTTGTTTGTGTAGGTTAACATCGGTTTTTTTAAAAAAATCGATGTTGTTATTAGGAATTTTTTTTAATACACGGTCTGTTTTTTTAGTAAACCCAAAAATTAACCTGCAAATTTGAAATCAGCCCACACAACACAACATATATCATTTGCATTCTATTTTGAAACAGTTTTTAGCAGAAAAGTTCCATGACAAATTTATTAATAACTATGAATAAAGAATATTCAATGTTAAAAGGAAACATCAATTGTAAAAAATGTAAAGCAAGCTAGTAAACTAATTAAGTAAACTAAAATTACAAATTTGCCTAACATCCTAAGTTTCACTTCTAACTTTGAGATAATACTTTACCCACTGGATGCGAAGTGCCTTCAATCTCTCTGATTTCAATGGTCTAACATCATTAAAATACTGCATGATAAAATAAAACATAAGTTAATAATATAATGCTAATCATAACAAAATCAAATTTGTTTGAAATAAACAATTACCGTTTTTCAATTATTCTTAAAACTTCATAAGATTATAGTTGATATTCAGTGCATCACGTAATAGCCACACTCAGTGCTTCCTTTTTTGTCTATTACACTAAATACATAATGAAATTTAGATATTCAACGTTAACTACAAATTAGTGTACACACACATAAAACATATATAAGTAGAAGCATTGCTAAATCACTTACTTTAACAACAATCCACCTAGCTCCAGCCTTGGATTTAGGTTGTGGAGTATCGTTAAGTCCTTTTAAAGAGTTGTTGAATACAAACATGGATGCTTATTGTACAATTAATATATTGATGTTCCTAACTAATGCTAATGCAAATGTATTGAAAAACAACACTGATCTGTTAATTATTCCTTTCAGGTAGTTACCTGGCCTATTATGTAACGAACAAAACTAGACGACAAGATTTTCCTTAGGCAAAATGACAATCATTTGCCAATGTGCCTTGCAGTGGAGACCAATATAGGTTATTGTAGTATTATACATTACTTAAATTCATTTGTTCAGTTTAACTTACCCATTCAAGTAGGCTTCTAGGTAGACATCCCGTTTCAAATTCTGCATCCAGTTCTTCATGTAACTTTCTGATTCAAATTGTGATTGCCCAGATCTCTGGATGGACTGTGGCTCGAGGAATCCATATACATCATAATTCCCTACTCGCATACTTGTCTCAGTCATATGCTATATATATATATATATATATATATATATATATATATATATATATATATATATATATATATATATGTATATTATTTTACAAGCCATTCTTTGAGATCTCAGATTCTATACGCACATATATTTTCAGCTGCTAAAAATGTGAGTTTAAAAGTAAGATATTTCCCACTCTCTACTTCCTGCTGTTAGGTTTATGTTTTCTTATTTATTTATGTATTTATTAGTTCAACTATTCTGTAATAAATTTTTTTTTAAAAAAAATCAATGAAACCATGTATAGTACGTAAGCTTGAACTCATCAACTCCATCTTCATTTTGTACAATCCTATCTAAAATTGAATTTTAAAAAATCATTTGTGACATCCCCGTCAATCTCAATATCACTTTGTAAAGCTAGGCCTTTATATAAATAGTTTATACTTATAGATTCAAGTAAAAAAAAATTTATTCTACTCAATAAAGGCTTCTTTTTACAATTTTAAAAGGTAAAATATATAGTTTTGTGATTTGGCATCAAATATGTTCGTGACATTGTGAACCAGAAACTACATTAAGGAATGAGCTTAGATTGTGTTGTTGCTTGTAATTTATCTTGACACGGGTAAAGTTAGAGGAAAATTGTGAAGGGGTCTGGATGAGAAATTTTATTCAAGGGGGGAAAGTTCAAAATTTAAAGAAAACATAAAATTCAAGTTTTAAAAATTTGGGGAGGAATGACCCCTGAGGCATCCAAAAGAGACACCTTTATTTTCCTGAGAGAAGCTCGATTTGTCTATTTGTTTGGTTGTCCTTACATTCTTTAAATTCTTGTGGATTTTTAAAAATAAAAACAAATTTTCAAATATAATTAGAGGTGAACTGCAAATTTGTCAGAAAATATTACTTGAAGCAATTTATTTTGCTGCCTAATAAACTAAACTGAACAAAAGGATGATCCTTAGCGAGTCAAGTGTAATATTAGAGTGAAGCCCGAATTCAAATTCATACTAAAATAATGAGATCACACCCTTGAGAAATAGCATGCTAAAAATGGAGAATAGGGGGAAAGAAAGTGACGTTTTGAGTTTTCTAATGAAGGTAAAGGATGAGAATGAGCAGGAGGTTGAACATTGTCATCACCAGATTTTCTGAATAAGGACAAAGTATTAGCATTAAAATATTCTAAACAACACATTTTAATTAGAGCTTTCCTTCTAACCAAGAAAAAGACTACAACTCGTAATTTAATACATTGTTGTTGATATCATCTGTCTCCCAAAAGTCTGTAGTAGCATGCACGAAAAAGAGTCTTATACATGGATCGTCACAAAGTTCAGTTAAAAAGAGTCTAATGCATGCAACTATATACAACCAGTAAAATTAATAACAAAATAAAATATTAATTAAGGCTCCTCCAAACTAAAATCAATAATTTTACACTGTCTGCATATACACCCAAATCACTATTAAATGAGTTGTTCCTCAAATCCAAAGCAAAGTTGTCAAGAGAGTTACTTAATTGTTGCTAGTCTTGTTGGCTCTAACCTTGTAATTCACCAAAGCTTGATCCTTAGGAGTTGAACAAGACTTGAGCATAAGCTGAATAAGAACCATAGCAATCTGAATAAAAATTCTTGATCGTCAAATATGAAATAAATTCAGCTAGCATGCAGTCACCATAGGCCAGCTCATGATTCCATGCACTAAATTGTACATTGAGAAGATTATTTGGTGGTTAAGGATGACAGTAGTCAAGTCACTTGCGACACTAGTTCTGATAATCAACTAAGAATTTGATAGCGTCCTTTTTTTTTAATCAGCAAGAAATTGGTATAGAGTAGCAACATCTTGTAAGAGATACTGTTGCGCACCTTTTTTTTAGAAGGAATACTATTTGCGTACCTAAGAATTATGCGTGAGACCCTACATATTTATGTATGGTATAACCTATACAATTTATGCAGATGTCTTGAATTGAAAGAGTGATGATCATAATAAACCCATGCCTTTCATAAGCCTTATCGGATGTTCATCTAAAATTGAAAAAAAAAAAATTATGAAGTAAAAAATATAGGACGACATCCCATTTAAAAACTGTGATTCCCATCCACGACGTACACATTTATGAAGTAAAATTGAATAAATTTTCATAATCTACCTCATTTTGATAATTAGTGAATTTTTTTAAGAGTATAAATGGATTGGTCACGACTCTTCAACTGATTAACCTAATCCAACTCAACTCCATTTCAATGGGTTGAATTGAGTCATCAGTTAAGTTGAACTTAAATTAACTCATCCAATTATAATTGGGTTTGATCACTTATTCATGAGTTTCTAATTTAATACACCCGACCTATTTTAATAATATAATCGTAATTAGATTAAAATATACTTGTAATTTAATTAATCTTGTTCATATGTTTTAAACTAAATGTATATACATTATTAGTAATAATTTTTAGCATGTGACTTTCTTCATTTCTTTTCCAATTCCAATTCCAATTATGTAAAATGTTTGACTTTTCACTAATAATGTCTGTGTTAATTATGTGAGCAAACAGGAACCTATATCTGTAACTTGCACTTTGTGCCCACATGTGACACCCCTTGCTTTACTGGTGGCTAGTCATTCATACATAATAGGTTGCCACGTTATCATATACATAAACTTTTGCTTAGTCATTCAATACAACATAATTTCAGGTCTAGAAGAAATGGCTCCTCCAAACCATGAGGTATCATTGGTGATGGAAAATAGTGGTGGTGGGAACAACATGAAGGGGTTGAGCAAGGAAATGAGACATGAAAGAACAGCACTAACATGTCATCTTCTTCGTTGCGCAAGAAATCTGTCCTAATTCTCGTGTCCAAGGTTTGGTCTGGCCACCACTACTAGAAAAAGCTGATTTAACATCGGCGGATTAATATCGATTTTGTCAAAAATCGATGTTAACGTAAACGCGGTGACATAATTATAAATAATGTGTATTTCTTAACATCGGTTTTATGAAAATCAATGTTAACGAAGTGACTCTAACATCGGTTTTCAAGAAAATCGATGTTATAGTCGATTCGTTAACATCGATTTTCAGAAAACCGATGTTAACATATAATCAGTTAACATCGGTTTTTTGAATAAAACCAATGTTAACGTTGACATCAATTTGTTAACATCGGTGTTTTATTGATAACCGATGTTAAACTTACATTTTAATTTATATTTGACGCGACCTATTTCGCTTGCGCTCCCTTCTTCTTCGTTTACCCTCTCGCGCTTTCTTCTTCTCTGTGTACCCTTTCGTGCTCTCTTCTCCATTGCACTGTTAACATCAAAGGTTGTTGTTCTCCATTGCACTGAAGACCGTGACAGGTACGCTTCGTCTACCTGTGTTGTTCTATTGAACTAAAGAGCGTGACCGTGCTAGGTCTGTTTCTGGAACTCGTGGTTAAGCTAAGGACCTTTTTTGGTTTCTGGTGCAAGGATTGGCAAAGTGGTGGTCACCTGAGGTACATTTGACTGGTAGTACGTGGTGTTTGTGGTCAGCTGAGGTACAATCTCACCGGCATTGTCGCTGTTGTGTTCGAGGTAAGCTTCATGTCTTCATTGTAAGTTTGTGCTTCCGTGTACGTGGTGTTTGTGCTCTTTGTTCTTATAGATTGTTAGTTAGTTTCTTATTTAGTTACTACTACTAGCTAGGGTTTGGAATGCAGGTAGTGTTGCTTGGAAAGCTGTGTAAAAATATTGTCTTATTTTGTTGAGTTGTTGCTTGGAAGCATCTACTTTCTTCCTTCACTGTTGTTGTGTAGTCGTTTCTTTCATGCTCTAGTTTTTGTTTCCATGCTTCATATCTTATAGCTTTTTGGGATAGTGGCTATTCAAGTTGTTTGGCCTTATTGTTCATAGCCTTTTGGATGATGTTTAACTTCTGCCTGATGTTTTTAATATCCCCATTGATTCGTAGTATTTGGTGGGATATGAGCTTGAAGGAACAAAATTTGGTGTGATTGATTGAGGGTCAACTATCCAATGCATGTTTTTTTATATTTAATTATGTATTTTACCAAAAAAGTATAGTTTTATTTTGTATTTTGTTGATTTCCTTCTAGATTTTTTTTTCTTGAACTAGTCTTCTAAAGCATAACTACTAGTTTTTTTGCAGTCACATTAACCCTTGAGTTGTATTTGTCTTCTTCTTAGATTAAGCTTGGTTGGCAGTCTGTCTTTAACCAATCTCCTTGCAAAGATAGCTGCTTTTGGTGGGATTTGTAATTTCCATAACTCCGTAAACACTCCATCACTATTTTCCTTAGTTGCTTCTCCATGCATCAAAAGGTATGCGCTCCTTGTTGTGTACTGTCCATTAGGTTCTGCTCTCAGTTTCCAGCAATCTACTGAATGTGGATGAATATGAATCTTTGTTGTATGTTCTAAAAATCTGGTAGCTGCCTCAATTTCTTGAATAACATTTTTTCTTCTTCTATGGTTTTTTTTTTTGCACAGCAAAAATCAGTAGTATTATATATAATATAGTACTAGGTGTACTGAAGAGAGGATTAAAAAAATACAAGGCAAAATTGCCTAACCCATCTGAAAGTTACATAACCAGATTAGCTGAAACCAAAAAGGAAACAACCCCCTAAGACAACTCCTCCCTCAAGCTAGTAGACCATTGGTTGAAATGAATATGGAAATCTTTGTCCATACATTTTAACCATGACCAAGTGTGGAATAAAGCTTCATCCATGACTTTTTCGGGGTTGAAAATCTGGTTATTAAAAACCACTAAATTTCTATGCTTCCAAATAGTCATGGATAAAGCTATCCAAAGCACTGCCCATCTCTTGTCTATATAGCTTTTGCTGTTCCAATGAGAGAATTGTATGATTTTTAGGGTCAATGGGGAAATGGCCCACTCTACTAACCCATCTCAAAACCTCCCACCAAAGACTCCTATTTCTTGTGCAAGAGAACATGACGTGACCAACACTTGCTGTTTTTGTCTTCATTATCAGAACTGCCATCATCCATCAAGAGGTTGTATGCTGACTTTGTGGAATAAGACCCAGTAGGATCAGCCCTCCAAGTGAGGTAATCCAAGCTAGAAAGGTGAATCTGAACCCCATCAATCTCATCCATGAAAGCTACCACCATATCGATTTCATGCTCAAAGAAATTTCTCCTCCACTGTATCTTCCAATCCCACCTATTGTCAACATATTGACCCATTAGACTGATAGTACAGTCCTGCTATTGACTCACTTGGTACAGAGCAGGATATTTATCTTAGAGGTTTAAGTCATCCCCCCTCCACTTATCCTTCCAAAAGTTGATTTTGGCCCCATTACCCACCTTCCACCTCAAGTTACTGGTCAAACTATTGTGGTGCTGCTGCTGGAAGACAGATTTTAAATCCTTCCACCAAGGAGAAATGTCTGCACTGCTTCTGCCATATAGTAAGGCATGCCAACCTCCATATTTGGACAATAAGGTTCTTGCCCAAAGCTGGTGCTGATTATTTGCCAACTGCCAACCCCATTTGCCAAGCAAGGCCTGATTAAACTTGTTCAAGTCTTTAATTCCTAACCCCCTCTGATTTTAGGAAGACAAACTGTATCCCATTTGACCCAAGGGATCTTAGTTGTCTCATTGTCACCTCCCTAAAGAAAGTTTCTCTGAATAGATAATATCTTATGAACTACTTTTTTGGGGATTTTGTAAAAAGACAGCAAGTAGATGGGCAAAGCTGTCAAAACAAAATTGATGATGGTGATTGTACCCCCCATCGAGAGACATGTATGCTTCCAAGATGCCAACTTGGTCTTAAACTTGTTGATGATAAGCTGTTATGTTTTATTAATAATATTATACTTTTGCCTTCCAAAAAAAAACTTATGACTGATCCTCTTTTGATTAATCCTATTTTGTATGTTGTTGTATGTTATTGTATAAAAGATCATGGGTTCTCCACCTGTCTCCACTCCTCCTTCTCCTCCTTCTCCTTTGGAAGCATAGACTTCGCCGTCTGTCGTGAAGCGGACACGCAAAGCCTCACGTCTACGATCGTTGTCCACTAGACCACCTGGTGCTGAGAGACCAGTGGTGCATGTTGATCCTACTACCGGGAAGGCCGACGGTCTCCACAGGAAGAAATTAAGAACATATTTGGGGATTGTGGCGCGTGATAAGGTGGACGTCACCTACGAGAACTGGAAAGAGGTCCCTACTGCTCAGAAGGACTTGATTTGGGAGGATATTCAGGTATTTTTCTTTGCTTATTTGATTTTGTTTAATTAATAGCCAAAAACTACATTATTGTAACAAATAAACTTTATTTCATGCTATCAGGCGGAATTTGATATCCCAGAGGCTTCTGACAGTAGGACGAAAAGGAAGTTACTGCAAACCGTGGGGGAGAGATGGAGGCAGTTTAAATCAGACCTCACGAGGAAATGGGCCCTTGCAGCCGATCAGGACGGTGTCGAGGACACTGTCTGTGAGAAATACGACATCAGCAAGGAAAAGTGGGCCCAGTTTTGCCAGACTCGCAGAGACCCTTCTTGGGAGGTATGTTCCTTGGCATTTAAGTTGTTTTTCAAATAAAATGATGTTGTTATACTTCATTCTACCAATTTCAAACATTATTGTTTAATTTTTTTAGGATGTGCGCAAGAAGGCACAGGCCATCCAGAAGTAGAATCATGCCCCCCACGTTTTGTCTCGTGGGGGTTATAATTATTTGGAGCAAAAGCTCCTGGCTGAGAAGAAGAAGAAGAAGCTGGAGGAAACTGCACAGTCAGGAAGCGTTGATGGCATCATCGACCCTCCATCCCCGGTCAGACGCCACGTGAAGTGGAAGATGGCCTGCACGAAGAAAACAGGGGAGATGACGACTGAGGCCGCAAAGGAAATCCCTGAGAAGATTGTAAGTGATTTTCAACTAACCATTACAATTATATTTCAATATTTTGTGAATACCATGTACCACTGTGTGTTTTCTGTGCAGGATTCCTTTGAGGAGCAGGCCACACAGGGATCCTTCGTCCCCCATGGACGTCAGGATATTCTCGCCGCTGCTATTGGACATCAGAGCACCCTGGACGTGTCCGTGCTGCTGGAGCCGGTGTCACCATCAAACAATACTTTGGATCGGCTCCACGGACGTCCCGCGGCGCTTCCTCCCTGCCTCCTGACAAATTGCAGCAGCTGACCCAGCAAATCAGGGACCAGCTAGAGGAGTCCATCACAGAGAAAGTGACGCGGCAGGTCATGGCTTCCTTCAGCCACATGCAGTCCCAGCTTCAGTCGCAGATGCAATCTCAGGGAATTGTAGTGCCTCCTGACCCTCTAGTTGGTCCCTCCAGTCCTCGAGTGAGCATAAAGGGGATTTGTGTTGATCCCTTAGGAAATGATCCTGAGACGGGTGACTCTAACAGGTGCGGCTTGTACATAGAAGCAGATCCTGCCCGCCTGGTTGCCATGGGGAGAGTTTATGAGGGATCCACTATTGTTCATAACACTCCTTTGTTGCCTGGCCAAGTAAAGGTGAGTGTGGAGGAGGTTACAGATGCAGATGCTCCAGTTCCTATACCCACTGATGAGGTTTCCTTAGTGGGGCAGGCACTTCTCACCTTCCTTGCTTGGCCGACACATCTGGTCAAGTCTTTATCACAGCAGGTACTTATTGTCCTTACTATATGTTTCTTCTTTTTAAATTAATTCATTAAGCGTGCCTCAAATTAGGCTATTTAACTTTGTTTCATGAACATGTAGCTGTGTCTCCGGCAAAACCACCTCCAAAGCCCAATCCGGAGGTCGATGATCCGCTTTATCTGATGACATTGACCATCCCAGAGCTTTTCTTGAGGCCTTATCAGGTTAGATGGGATGCCACCGTGTTCAGGGTCTTTAATCCAGATTTCCCCCTCCACATAAAGCACGAAGACCTCTCCGAAATCGCACACGGTGGTCAATGTCTCAGCATATCAGTGTTACAATTGTGGATTCTGTAAGTCATTTTATATTATTTTTAATTACCTAAGTTATTGCTTTCAATTCATAAATATTTAACTTTGACTTAACATAAACAGGCATCTCACTGAAACATGTATGCGAGTGGGGAATTTTGATATCTATGGATTCCTCGAGCCACAGTCCATTCAGAGGTCTGGGCAATCGCAGTTTAAGTCTGAAAGTTACATAAAGAGTTGGATGCAGAGTTCACAACGCGATGTCTATCTTGGAGCCTACCTAAATGGGTAAGTCATAAAATAACTAAATTTAATTAATGTTTACTAATGTACTAACCCATTTTAGGTTCCACTGCAGTGGACATTGGCAGATGGTGGTCATCCTGTCCAAGGAACACCTAGTTGTCTAGTTTTGTTCATTGCATAACAGGCCAGACAACTACCTTAAGGGGATTATTAATAGGTTAGTGTTCCTTTCAATACATTTGCATTGTAATACCTCATCGTACAACACCAGTTGTTAATTGTTACTCATCTGGAACAGTGCGTTAAAAGGTCTTGATGATGCTCCACAGCCTAAATCAAAGGCTTCTGCTAGGTGGATTGTCGTCAAGGTACGTCATTTACATAAAACTTTGACTTATATATATTTCTTTATGTGTCTGTACACTAGTTGTTTAATTAATATCCAAATTTCATTATGTATTTAGTGTAATAGACAAAAAGGAAGTACTGAGTGCGGCTACTATGTCATGCACTGGATGTCCACCATCATTTTAGGAACTTTTAAGAATAATTGGGAAGCGGTAAGTTTATTTCAAACAAAATCGATTTATTTATAATTTGTATTACATTATTAACTTATTATGATTTATTTCATCATGCAGTATTTTAACGATCCTAGACCATTGGAGCCAGAGAGATTAAAGGCATTGCGGATCCAGTGGGCACAGTTTTATCTCCGAGTTAGAGATTAGGCCTAGGATTTAGGGACATTGGTTTTTTTCCTTATTTTACTTTGGTTTAACATTTTTGACATTTTCTATGTAATATGAACATTGAATTCATTTGATGATTGTTCTTTATGATAAATCAATTATTTGATGTTTTTTATCATTAAAACTGCTTGAAAGCAGAATAAAATGTTTATTTGCTGTGAATTGGCCTTGAAATTGCATTTGACAAGTACTGTGAATTGGCCTTGAAATTGCATTTGACAAGTACAATTTTGGGTTTACTATAAAAATAGAAAGTATATATAAAACAAAATACTTGAAAACAACATCGGTTATTAACAAAAACCGATGTTAATATGTTAAACAACATCGGTTATTTACAAAAATCGATGTCGACATGAACTTTAATATCGGTTGTAATAGACAATCGATGTTAACGTTTGTATATTAACATCGGTTATTTGTATATAACCGATGTCAACCTTTGTATTTTAACATCGGCCATCTGTAGATAACCGATGTCAACTCTTGTATATTAACATCGGTTATTTATAAATAACCGATATGAACATTTGAATATTAACATCGGTTGTCTACACATAACCGATGTTATACACAAAGAACTACACCAAATAAGTGTATGCATCATCAACGTTGACATCGGTATTCTAGAAAAACCGATGTTAATGGAATATATTAACATCGGTTTTTTTAAAAAACCGATGTTAATATAACATATTAACATCGGTTGTACTGCAAAACCGATGTCAACGTTCATCATACGTACACTTTTTTGTTGTTGTTCATTGTGTTTAACATTGGGTATTCAGAGAACCGATGTCATCATATATATGTTAACATCGGTTTTACAAAACCGATGTTAACATTCATACATTAAACATTGACACTTTCAACATCGATTTTAGAACCGATGTAGAATGTTCTAAATAGCCGATGTTGAAAGTGTATTTTCTAATAGTGCACGTCAGAAATGTGTTGGTGAATTTACAAGAGGTTATCCTTGGAACCAAGCTCTCTATTCTTTTCCCAGCCATTCCCCTTGCCATTGTTGCTGAATGCTAGGGCTTTGGAAGAGTGAGTTCTCTTTCTTAATTTTGTATTTCTTACTTATACCCGATCTAGAAATTATTATATGATCTAGGAAATATATTTTTTTATACATATTAGTTTAGGTGAGTTGAGTCCTTATTTTTTTATACATATTAGTTTAGGTGAGTTGAGTCCTCAGGACTCAATAAGTGAGGATAGACCTCAAGGCCTCAGAGAGTGTGTACAGAATGTACAGAAGTGCTTTGATCGAGGCTGTACCCGAATCAAATAAACATTAAAAATGCAGTATCTAGAAAGTGATCCTAGGTTGTCTCCCAACGAGTAATGGTCAATCAAACGTTCATAACATATAGTAATAAAATAGTAACGAATTGGGAGGGTTTGTTTGTTTTGTAAATTAAACCACAAGCAAATTCAAATTAAAGAAATAACAGAATTAAAACATGTTATTTTCCCTTGATTCACAAGCAAGTCTCTTATCATAGGTTATAAGGATTTATCCCTAATCAGTTCAACCACTTAGTCCAACCCTTAATTAAATTACTAAGCGAAAATTAACATAAGGTTGTCATTATGTGATTAAGCAACACATACACCAATTAATCATGAACGAAACTGATCATTAAGCATGAATGTAAATTAAGCACAGAGGCAATTAATCAAACACTAAGCATGCATGGATTAATAGCAACAAATACAGAACAATTGATGAAGAGGAAAAACAGATCAAAATTCAATAGTAATAACAAAACCTCAAAGAGAGTTGTGCTTGATCCTCAAGAGAAAACAACGTTGGAGACTTAGCCTTCCATTAATCAGCAAAAAATGAAATTGCAGATTGAAGCGGAAAACGAAATTGCAGAAAACAAATTTTATTGCTACGTGAACAGTGCGCATGAATAGTAAAAACTGGAATTGCAAAACCGTAAAATTATTCTCCTCTCCCAAAACTCTCTAAACTAAAACCCTGGTGCTATTATATAGGTCCTCAGCTCCAAAGCTTACAAATCTGTTTTAAGTCCAAGCCCATAAACAAAATAAAATAAAATCTGGACAAGATAAGATAAGATTGGATGAAATAAAATCTGGACGAAATAAAATCTAGATGAAGTAAAATCTGGATAAGATAAGATTTGATAAAATAAAATTGTCTGCTCTCTTCAAGTCCAAGCCCAATTCTGGATTCAAGCCAAATTGCTTATAATTCTCCTAAAATTAAATTAAAAACACAAAATTAGTCAAGTAGACCCAAATGATAAAACTGCCTAATTAATTTGACAATTAAGGCTAATCAGTAATTAAAATGGTGACAAAAAAGGTTAAGAAATAGAAGAAAACAATGACATATCATGCTTATAGATTATTTACTTACAAGATCCTCACATCGGTCATGAAATCAAAATTATGTTTTTATAATGAGTTCGTTTCTTTTCAACTGCATCAATTTTTGTTTTCATATGATTTAGGAAATATGAATTGTCCCACCAATTGAAATATGTAACTGAGTTTTATTATTTTTTTCTAGTAAATTAAAAACTTCAATTACACATATATATATTAGCCGGGTTTACAAAAGGTTAATAATCCACTAGTGTTTTTATCTACCCAATGTGTCAATCATGGAGTTATATCTATTCTGGTTTATTCATTGAAATTTATTTCATAACAATCACTTTTGATAATTAGTCTTACTGTATGATGAGATGGTTAATGTGTTCTTGGGAATCTTTTCAATTAAATGGGAAAAAGGAAATAAAATTAAGGTATCTATATCGTGAATTTTTCATATTTTTGCATAAATGTATTTCTAGAAACAATATAATGTATCTGTAAAAAAAAAAGAGAAACTGTATAATGTAGGTTGGATTTTGCTATCACTTGTCAATCGACCATTGAGGTTGTTAATGTTATATTATGGGATGATATGAACCCTGTGCTCTCTTTTTTTGCGTACAGTCTTGGGTTTTTGTGTTGAGTTTACTCGGGCTAACTCCACTTGCTGAACGAGTCAGCTTCTTGACAGAGTAAGGAAACCTTGCTAGTTGTTGCATTTTTACTTATAGTTAGACCGTACATTAGTCATTAATAATCATGGTACAATTTTTATTTTATTTTACCGTTTTATGTTCTTGTGCTGATTCTTGTTTTATTTGTCCCCTTGGTATTTGGCAGACAAGTTGCTTATTACACTGGTCCTGCAGGTGTGTATGGATCCACAGCTGTACTATTAAAGCAATCTGTTTTGGAAGTTCTTCACAATGTACTTTACTAGTCATTTTTCTTTAATTTGGACTAAATATTAATGTCAAATTGTTACCATAGAAAAATATAGAATAAAAGGATGTCAATGCTTGTTACATAATCTCTCTTTGGATTTTGTCTTCACACAAAATGCTATGGGGTAAAAGCTGTTTATTGAGACGAATTACCACGCGATTTGAATTGGTCATATCAGTGTTGGAAATAGAAATGAAACTTTAGTAAAATCATTTGTCATGTTACTAAATCCTTTTATTTTCTTGAATCACAGTGGGAGCACTTTTGAATGCAACTTGTGGGAATGCTACAGAGCTCATCATAGCAATTTTCGCCCTTAGCCATAACAAAATTTCTTTGGTCAAATATTCTCTCTTGGGTTCCATAATTTCTAACCTTCTTCTTGTTCTTCGAACCTCTCTATTCATTGGTGGCCTTGCAAACCTTAGACAAGAACAAAAATATGACAGAGTATAGCCCTGCACTCTATTAAGAACTTTATAGTCAAATACTGGCTAGAGTTAACGAAGGGGTTGAATGTTTTGCAATTTTCTTGTAGAGACAGGCAAATATGAACTTGCTTATGCTGTTTGTGGCATTGCTGTGCCACTTGCTGCCATTACTATTACATTATGTTGGTGCCTCAGCAAGTGACACTGCAGACTCATCTCTACAGTTGTCTAGAGCTGCTAGCATTGTTATGGTGATTGCATATTGTGCTTACCTTGTCTTCCAATTGTGGACTCACCGGGAGCTATTTGAAGCATAAAATGTATGCATTCTTATTCGTAATTAGAGAGTGTTTAAGACAACTATTATAAAAAAAATAGATTATTTCAATAATCAATTATATATAATTGATTATTTCAATAATCAATTATATATAATTGATTATTGTTATAATCAATTATAATGCCAACCATTTATTTGTTTATAATTAATTTCGTTGGGATGACATAATTTTTTTTATTTCCTCTCTTTGGACTTAAATATAAGAAAAAATAATTATTTTCACATTGATTAAAAATGTTTGATTAAAATTATTTAATTTTACTAATCTCAAGTAAAAAAATAAGATTATTTCTAAAATATCATTCATTAGAACTTGATATTATAAATAAAATAATATCCTTAAAAATAGAGTTATAATTAAATGAATGGTATTTTAGGAATCTTATCATTAAATTAGAGTGAACTTAGTTAAATATTTTTATATTTGAGTCTAAGATATACAATTTTTTTTCTCATATGAGTCAAGAAATTAGGAAAAAGGGTATGAAGTTGGAAAAAAGTTGTAAAGAAGTTTGGGGGTATTTTGGGGATAACTATTTTGAGGGGGAAAACAGTTGAGAAATAATAACAAGCATTAAATTTTCAAATGTATGAAAATAAATTATTTTTATTTTATCTTTACAAATTTCAGCGAATGTTTCAAACACATTGATAACGGTATATTCAAATAATAAGAGGTTGGAGAGCTAGGCTGTTAAGGGCTGAACGTCCGTACTCGTGTGGTGACATGGAAGATTGACGCGTGTCTTGAAGTATCACATAGCATAACACATGTATTTTGAGGACCCTAAACAGTACATGTTTCCTTCCTATTTCCCCTCTATAAAATTAAAATGTGAATTTGAACAGGATGCATTTGATTCCTGGGGTTTGTTCGTTAGCTTCCTTAGCATAATCTTGCTTCCAATAGTTGGCAATGCAACCGATTTCAAGAACAAACTGGTACCAACTTTAATTGCTAGTTTTGTAAAATTCAGATACTTCTTTTTTAATGTGAGAAACAAAAAATGCACGTGATTTAATTCTTTGAGACTAATTAAGTTGTTGATGTTACTGTAGGACATCTCGTTGGGTGTTTCCTTGGGTTCTTCAACTCAAATTAGCATGTTTGTGGTAAGCATTTACCTTAATAAAAAATGTATGCTTCCATTTAGCTTTGTTGTTTGATTAATAAATGTTTTAATTAACAAAATTTGATATTATTATAGGTTCCCTTATGTGTGATTGTTGCTTGGATTATGGGTATCAAAATGGACCTTAACTTCAACTTCCTAGAAACAAGATCTCTTGCTTTGGCCATAATAATCACAACCTTCATATTACATGTATACTTGTATACCATCATTTCATTGGTTGAAACATCACAATTAGATTTGGTATATATCTTGATTCACTATTTCTTTTCCATGTATATCTTTGTAGGATTGAACTTCTCACTACATGAAAGGCCTTGTTCTCATACTCTGCTACATTGTTATTAGGGCATGCTTTTTCGTACAAAGAACACCCCTAGTAAGTACAATGTGACACTTTCTTGTGGCAAAAATACTTAAAATTTATATTTATAATCCATATCTAAAATTTTGCTCAATCCTTTTGGCACACCAAACTAATGTTTCTAACAATGCTTATATAAGAAAACTGAAGCAGTTTCTAAAGCTTAATACGTAAGTTCATATGTTCTCTAGCTATATACACATGCATACATATATTTTTGTGTGCACTCAAGAACTCTATGGAATTTAATTAACTATGGGCACTTGATTGCAAGCATATTGGTTGGTTTTGCTTTCTATGAGATAAAGGGATGTAACTTCCAAACTTTGGATGAGATTCAATGCATTTGTTATTTGTTCATTTTAATGATTGCCATCCCCACACAGAAAGCTAGAAAGCTGAAGAGGTTTGCATGCACTAGCTTGCAATCTATTTGGTTGTCTCTTGTTTGTGTAAATAGGTCAATGAATTTTTTTACAAGATTTTCATCTCATAATGTAATATAGATGAGAGTTATGGCATGATTCTCAAGAAAAAATGAGAAATGCTTTTTTGAACAAGAGGTCACATGAGCAAGAATTTGTTGTATTTGCCAATTCTCTAGTATGACTTGTGAAGTGAGTTTATAAGTTGGTAACATATCACAATTGTTGTGAATGTATGAATACATGGTTTTGATGATGCCAAAGAATAATCAAACAAGATTGCTTTCAAGATTAACTCAACAAACATTCCAAGGTTAAGCATTGTTTCAAGATTAATTCAAGATCAAGCAAACAAGATCAAGAAAAAGATAAGGCCTCAAACAATCTCATTGGTTGATCAAGTTTTTGCCTCAAAACACATTGTTTCCAATCGATTACTAGCAACGACACTTCAAAAAACACTTTGAAAAGCCATGACCCTTCAAAATATAACTGTGTAATTGATTACCAAAAACCTGTAATCGATTACCAATAAAGAATTTCAGAAAAAGCTTTTTGAAAAGACACGTCTCTTCAAACCATTTTGAAAAGGCATGAAGGGCCTATATATGTGTGTCTGACTTCAAAAAGAAAGAGAGAGAGATTCTAAGAGAACTTAATTGTCAAATGCTTTCTCAACAACTCTTGGGAAAACACTTGCAAATCTATTGAGAATTCATCCAGAAACTTCAAATTGTAATATCATCTCTAAAAGAGAGAAATTTCACTAGGAACTTCAAATTGTATCATCCACTCTAAAGGAGAGAAATCTTTTTGTTCATCTCAAAAAGTCAGTTATAATCAAGAGACTGTTGTCTCTTGGATTGTGAGAGCTGTAATCAAGAGACGAGTTGTCTCTTGGAGAATCTTTGAACACAAGGGTGAGCGGTCCCAAGGTGTGTTCAAAGTCTGTAAAGGATTTAGAGAGATAGTGGAAAATCTCAAGTGGATTGCATAAGGACTAGACATAGGCACGAGAAGTGGCTGAAACAGTATAAATCGAGTTTTCATTTCTCTCTTCCCTTATCTCATTTATGTTATTGCAATCAATTTTGTCTTGCATGTTTAAAGAACATTATTAAATTGATTGTTGTTTCTTCTTCTGCATTCTGAGCCTATCATTTAGAAAGGGGGGGGGGGGGGTAAAAGTTTGTTAGGAAATTTTGAAACTTAATTCAGCCCCCCCCCCCCCCTCTCTGAAGTTATTGAGGCCACATGTCCAACAATTGTAATACACAACAACAAAGAATCTATCCATTTTGTTAGGAAAATAGTGAATATGAAGACAATGAGTTGTCTTATGCTACCTTTGTTGTTATATACAAATGCATAAACTATTTAAGTGTTTGGATTACTACAAGCTTTGTCCTGTGCTCAGAAAAAAAGAAACAATCAAGATTGTACCAACAAAATATGGGATTTAGATTGTACTGATTCAAAGAAGTGTCCACGCATTAGTTCATCATTAAAAATAGTTGTCATGTGTATCAGAAAAACAAAAAGTTCATATTTACACCAAAGAATTCAACAATCCAAATTGCATTGATCCATGTCCGTGCACCCATTAGTAGAAAAATTATTTTCTACGATACCAAAATGAAGACGATTCCTTAAGAACCGTCTTAGTATATCAGGCGGTGACATTTTTGTAATTAAATATAATCACTCTCACTCTTCGACTCCCCTCTAGGGTTCGAAGCCGCAACTACATCTATTGGTGTTCCAACTCTTTGAATCCCTCTCACTCTTCCTTCATGGTCGCTTTGCTTCTTTTTCTTCTCCTTTGTGTGACAATGGTTCAATCCACATTATCGCACACCCATTTCTGTTTCTTCTCCCTCACTCACTCTTCTCTGCTTTCGGTTCCTTTTCTCTCTGTGTGTCTCTTTTCATTTCCTCTAAGTTTCTTTCAATTCCTATCTGTTGTGCAACCAAATTCACTGAACATTGCGATTTAAGAACCACAATCCATTTCCATTTCCATAGCGTAGGTTTTAAGTTCACTTGGCTTCTTTCATCTCCAATTTGCAATTGTCGATTTTCTTTTTTTTTTTTGTTGCAATTTTTTCTTATTCTAGTGGTTAATTTCTTCTTGATATAATGAGGGGGGGGGGGGGGGGAAGACGTAAGGGAAACCAATTCATTTCTCTTTGAAGAAATTTTTTTGGAGAAAACATGATTTTAACAAATCTTACAAGCTTGCAAAGCAAAAGTTTTGGATGGAGAGCTTCATATCTTTCAGGTTTTTATTTTAATTAATTTTTATTTTTTTAAACTGGGTCATGGTGAGTTTACGGTAATGTTGCATCTTTCATTTTGTGGGTCTAGCTATGATTTGTCCATGGTCACAATTATCTTTTTCCTTTTTGTTTAGGTACTCTGCATTGTGCAAGCACATGTCATCACAACTTATACATATGATATTCTTTTTTCTTTAACGTTTAACATGAATTACTTATTCTGTTGTGGTTAATTTCATAGCTTACATGATCGACATCTCAGGTAAATAAAAATTCGTGTTATTCCTGGTTTGGTTTCTTATACCATAGGTATAGTAGCACGAATGCATAGGTATTTTTCTACATGATTCATTTTCAGAAGATGTTTGGATAATTTGATGTATTTGTTATTTAAGTCTCTGGAGTCTGGAGTTCTATTTTCTTTTCACTTTACAGTTTGGTCTAATTGGTTCCTGTTATCTGCTTAAATTTTATATATATATATATATATATATATATATATATATATATATATATATATATATATATATATATATATATATATATATATATATACATACACACACACACACACACACACATATATATGTGTGTGTGTGTGTGTGTGTGTATGTATGTATGACACTAAAATTCCAAGCTTCTGATCTTCAAGTATCTATGAGATTAAATTGTATTGAGTGGATGATCCAAAAAAACCTTGACTGAATGATTCTGTTGTAGCTTCTTTGTCCATGAGGAACTCAAATTTTTATTTTGCTTTGGCTATATTATTGGTTGGATTTCAAGTAGAGGTCTTGAATAGGGTAAGACATCCAAACCTATTAACACTAATGGGAAGCTATGCAGAGTCTTGGTCACTTGTGTATGAGTACATAAACAATGGCAGCCTCAAAAGCCATCTTGCCCACAAAGAAAAGAATCCACTTCCATGGCAAATTTGAATATCCATTGCTACTAACATATGCTCTACTCGAATCTTCCTTCACCCTAGTGAGCCTTATATTATCCATGGGAATTTGAAACCTAGTAAGGTTCTCCTTGATGCCAACTTTGTTGTCGAACTTAGTGACTTGGGCATTCCTAGTTTAGCTCAGCGAAGTTTGGATTCAGTTGACACAAGCACAATATGTAATAACTCAAATGTACGTTTGGCATATGTGGATCCAAAGTATTTTGTCATTGGCAAGCTTACACCAGAATCGGATGTATATTCGTTTGGAGTCATACTGTTACAACTTCTAACTGGAAGACCCTTTTTGGGGCTAGTTAGAGGTACCCCGTTGATATGAGGATAGAACACCATTTGACTGGTTAAAGGTAAATTTATAGGAATGTTTGTGACTAAAAGATTTCTATTGTTAAACATTAGTCATTTGTGCTAGTTGTTGATTTTGCTTGTATGTGAAATTCATGGACAAATTAGATGGTGATTGTAATAAAATTAACCCCTGGGTAAGCAAGATACTTGTGCTCATTAATGGATTTAGATTGATATTGTGAATTTATATTTAATTATTACAGGTGGGAATGTATTATAATTTAAAATTGGTTGGTTGTAGGTACTAGTAGATCTCGTTATTGATCACCCATTTTTGGTTGATGTAGCAAGATTGGAAAATACTATGCAGGTTAGCAATATTCGAGATGTGTTGCTCTTCATGGGTGTAGTTGATATGTTTTGAGGGTAACTGGTAGTCTTTGTTTTTAACCTATAAACAAATGTTTTAAGCACATAGAAAAAGGTGCCTTTGCATGATTAACAAATAGTTTGAACTTTGAAGTTTTTTTGCACACTGTATCTTATCTGCCTTGTGAAACATTTTCTCTCAAGTTGGGTGTTGTTGTTTGGCCTACTAGGATCTAATTACTTATGTAATGTGCCTTTTTACACATCTAAGTAGTATCTTTCAATTTTTTTATTGGGCCTCCAATCTAGGTGTACAGGAGAAGGAAAAAAGGGCATAATTGAGTATACAAAACCCTGCTAGCAAATTGGACTGCAGACAGAAGGAGATTGGAGATGGTGTTGTGACTCTTGTGAGTCATCCAAGGGAATGTGAATATCAAAAAAGA
Source organism: Glycine soja (assembly GCF_004193775.1). Classification (NCBI taxonomy): domain Eukaryota; kingdom Viridiplantae; phylum Streptophyta; class Magnoliopsida; order Fabales; family Fabaceae; genus Glycine; species Glycine soja. The sequence continues at coordinate 42,786,852 of NC_041002.1, read as the reverse complement.
TGAGGGGGCACTATGAGGATTGGTGTGCACTTTTTAGGAAAAGGTTTAGGGTGTGGATAATGCCACTAGGGCAGAGGAGCTTTCTTCTCTGACATCTTTTCTTTTTCTGAATTTCCTTTCTATGGTATTTTTTTCAATTCTTGTACTATCAGTTCTGATTCTGTATTTTCTATAATTCTATAGTATATATCTAAGTTCCTATCAAGTATCCTTTCACTAACAAATAAACAATTCCCCTAAAAGACTGGGAGTAATATGTTTCTGAAATTGTAATTTACATTGAAAGAACAGAGCCCAAAAAGGTTTGCTTTTTATACAATTTGCTCTATGTGAGCTTTTGCGATGAATAAAATGTTGTGTTGAACCTTTAAGTTGGTCAAGTTTATGGATTGCCCACCCAATTGTGTAGTCAACTAATTTGACGTTAGTTTCTTATTTGGTTTTTTGAGTGGCTTATGTGGTGTGCAATGTATTTTTCATCTCTTCCTTTATGTCATGTGTTAGGTTGTTTCAAGTTGGAGGAAAACTCTTAGAGCAAGCTATTGAAGAAAATGGATGCAAAATAAAGTATGAAGTATGACGTTGAGCTACATATAATGTAAGTGCCTTATCAATATTATGTTTCATAGTAGTACACTATTAGAAAATACACTTTCAACATCGGTTATTTACGACATTCTACATCGGTTTTAAAACTGATGTTAAAAGTACCGATGTTGAATGTATTATCGTTAACATCAGTTTTGAAAAACCGATGTTAACATAAAAACGATAACATCGGTTTTCTAAATAACCGATGTTATATACAAAGAAGTACAACAAAATAAGTGTATGCATGATGGGCGTTGACATCGGTTTTCTGTAAAAACCGATGTTAATGTAATATATTAACATCGATTTTCTAGTTAGTTATATATAACATCAGTTATTTATAAATAATTGATGTTAACCTGTGTACATTAACATCAATTATTTATAAATAACCGATGTTAATGTGCATGTTGACATTGGTTTTTGTAAGAAACCGATGTTGTTTGATTTATTAACATCGGTTTTTGTTAATAACCGATGTTGTTTTCAAGTTTTTTTTATATAAACTTTCTGTTTTTACAATAAACCCAAAATTGTACCTGTAAAATGCAATTTCAGATTGAATTCACAGCAAATAAACATTTTATTCTGCTTTCAAGCAGTTTTAATCACACAATAAACATTGAATAATTGATTTATCATAAACAACTATCAACAAATGAATTCAATGCTCAAATTACATAGGAAATGTCAAAAATGTTAAACCAAAGTAAACTAAGCTAAACTTAATGTCCCTAAATGCTAGCTCTGATCTTTAACTCGAAGATAATACTGTACCCATTGGATCCGCAACGCCTTTAATCTCTCTGGCTCCAATGGTCTAGCATCGTTAAAATACTGCATGATAAAATAAATGATAATATGTTAATAATGTAATACAAATTATAAAAAATCGAATTTGTTTGAAATAAACGTACCGCTTCCCAGTTATTCCTGAAACTTCCTAAAATAATGGTGGACATCCATTGCATGACACAATAGCCGCACTCAGTACTTCCTTTTTGTCTATTACACTAAATACATAATGAAATTTGGATATTAATTAAACAATTAGTGTACAGACACATAAGAAGTATATATAAGTGGAAGTTTTATATATGTAAATGACGTACCTTGACGATAATCCACCTAGCAGGAACCTTTGATTTAGGCTGTGGAGCATCATCAAGACCTTTTAAAGCACTGTTCTAGGCGAGTAACAATTAAAAAGTGGTGTTGTTGAGGTATTTGAATGCAAATGAATTGAAAAGAACACTGACCTGTTAATTATTTCCTTAAGGTAGCTGTCTAGCCTAATATGCAATGAACTAAACCAAACAACTCGGTGTTCCTTGGGCACAATGGCCACCATCTGCCAGTGTTCGCTGCAGTGGGGATGAATATGGATTAGCATATTAGTAAACATTAATTAAATTCAGTTATTTTGTGTGACTTACCCATTCAGGTAGGCCCCAAGATAGACATCGCGTTTTGAACTCTGCATCCAACTCTTTATGTAACTTTCAGTCTCAAACTATGATTGCCCAGACCTCTTAATGGATTGTGGCTCAAGGAATCCATAGATATCCAAATTCCCTGCTCGCATACTTATTTCTGTCAGATGTCTGTTTATGTTAAATATTTATGAGTTGAAAGCAATAACTTGGGTAATTAAAAGTAATCTAAAATGACTTACAGAATCCACAACTATAACACTGATATGCTAAGACATTGACCACCGTGTGCAATTTCAGAGAGGTCTTCGTGCTTTATGTAGAGCGGGAAGTCTGGATTAAAGACCCCGAACACGGTGGCATCCCATGTAACCTGGTAAGGCCTCAAGAAAAACTCTGGGATGGTCAATGTCATTAGATAAAGCGGATCATCTACCACCGGATCAAGCTTTTGAGGTGGTTTTTCCGGAGACACAGCTGCATGTTCATGAAACAAAGTTAAATGGTCTAATTTGAGGCACGCTGAATGAATTAATTCAAAAAGAAGAAACATATAGTAAGAGTAAAGTACCTGCTGTGATAAAGACTTGACCAGATGTGTCGGCCTAGCAAGGAAGGTGTGAATTGTCTGCCCCACTAAGGAAACCTCAACAATGGGTACAGGAACTGGAGCATCTGCATCTTTAACCTCCTCCATACCCACCTTTACTTGGCCAGGCAACAAAGGAGTGTTATGAACAACAATGGATCCCTCATAAACACTCCCCAGGGCAACCAAGCGGACAGGATTTGCTTCGATGTACAAGCCGCACCTATCTGAGTCACCTGTCTTAGGATCATTTCCTGAGAGATCAATACAACTCCCCTTTGTGCTCACTCGAGGACCTGAGGGACCAACCAAAGGCTCAGGAGGCAGTGCAAGTCCCTGAGATTGCATCTGGGACTGCATCTGGCTGAACAATGCCATGAGCTGCCGAGTCACTTTTTCTGTGATCGACTCCTCTAGTTGGTCCCTGATTTGCTGGGTCAACTGCTGCAATTCTTCAGGAGGCAAGAAGGATGAGCTGCGGGACGTCCGTGGAGCCGATCCGAAGTATTGCTTGATGGTGACCCCGGCTCCAGCAGCACAGACACGTCCAAGGTGCTCTGGACGTCCAATAGCAGCAGTGAGAACATCCTGACGTCCATGGGGGATGAAGGATCCCTGTGTCCCCTGCTCCTCAAAGGAATACAACACAGAAAAGACATGGTTGTACATGGCATTTACAAAATATTGAAATATAATTGTAATGGTTAGTTCAAAATGACTTACGATCTTCTCAGCGATTTCCTTTGCGGCCTCAGTCGTCATCTCCCCTGTTTTCTTGGTATGGGCCATCTTCCACTTCACGTGGCGTCTGACGGGGGATGAAGGGTCGATGACGCCATCAATGCTTCCTGACTGTGCAGCTTCCTCCAGCTTCTTCTTCGTCTTTTCAGCTAGGAGCTTCTACTCCAAATATTCATAACCCCCACGAGACAAAACGTGGGGGGCAGTGTTCTATTTCTGGATGGCCTGTGGCTTTTTTTGCACAACCTGCAAAAATAAAACAATGGTCTTTCAAATTGCTAGAATGAATTATAACAAGTTAATATTTTTTGAAAAACAACTTAAATGGCAAAGTACATACCTCCCAAGAAGGGTCTCTGCGAGTCTGGCAGAACTAGGCCCATTTTTCCTTGCTTATGCCATATTTCTCACAGACACTGTCGTCCACACCGTCCTAATTGGCTGCAAGGGCCCATTTCCTCGTGAGGTCTGATTTAAACTGCCTCAATCTCTTGCCAACAGTCTTAAGTAACTTCTTTTTCGTCCTACTATCAGAAGCCTCTCGGATTTCAAATTCCGCCTGACAATAACAAATAAGGTTTATTTGTTAAAATAATGTATTTTTTGGCTATTAATTAAAGAACATCAAATAAGAAAAGAAAAATACGTAAATATCCTCCCAAATCAAGTCCTTCTGAGCAGTAGGGACCTCCTTCCAGTTCTCGTACGTCATGTCCACTTTATCACGCGCCATAATCCCCAAATATGTTCTTAATTTCTTCCTGTGGGGACCGTCGGCCTTGCTAGTGGCAAGATCAACGTGGACCATTGGTCTCTCGACACCAGCTGGTCTAGTTGACAAGGAGCATAGACGTGAGGTTTTCTGTGTCCGCTTCACGCCAGACTGCGAAGCTGATGCGTCGGAAGGAGGAGGAGGAGGAGGAGGAGGAGGAGGAGACGAGGCTGGTGGAGAAGCCATGATCCTTTATCTAATAGGGAATCTATTCCAGTTGAAAATAAAGCCTGTCAAGAGATTGCACAAACTTGAAATATGGCAGATTTAGAAACATAAAACTGAAGTTGGCCTACCAAATGATGAGATCAAAGATGTTGCAGCTAGTGAATTATAAATCAACAGTAAGGAGAGAGCACTGAAACATAGAAGGAAAAATTATCAAATGAAGAAGTTAGTGCCACAGATAAGGGCAACGAAGGGAGAACTGAAACACACAAGGAAAAATTATGAAATGGAGAAGTTAGTGCCACAAATGAGGGTAGTGTAGAGAATATCATGAAAAGCAACTATAATGAAGTCAGTAAATTTGAAGATAAGGACAAAGAACAAACCATAAAGAATTCAAAAATGAAAATCGAGGGTGGTTCAGTTAATAATGTCAAGAACAAAGATGTTGAAGATGGTGTGTGTGATGTAGGTAAGTTCATTGTCAATTTGTAAGATGGGGTGTGTGATGTTGAAGAACAAACCATACAGAATCCAATTTGTAGGTAAGTGCATTGTCAATTGTAAGATGGGGTGTGTGATGGTGAGATAGAAGTTGTAATTTTGGTAAGATCTTTCTTCCTAACTTCAAATGATGCAGTGAGGCATGTATATATAAATGTTGATTCTGTATAGTGTGTATTTGAAATTTGATTGATTTGTTTGCACATGCTATGTATAAGACTATAAAATGGGATAAATACATTGGTCTTCAGATTTCACCTTAATAAACAAAGTTGATGCTTCACGTGGATACTGAATTTTGAACCACCTCTGTAGCTACTTCCTGCAACAAACAACACAGGTTAATAAACCTTACAAAAAATAATTGTATGACTTATGTAAATGAATCTATCAAAATCAAATATATAAATACAAAATTACATTAGACGGTGTTAACTAATTCTCCTTCATCATGATCATTATGATTAGCATGAACGTCGTCAGCTTCTTCTTCTCCGACAATGTTAGGAGTGACTTGTGTGGACAAAGGACTAACATAGGTGTCCATGTATGAATCATCATCTTCTACATTAACACCAATTGTTTTTCCTTGTAGAACCACAGACCACCTTTCATCACAAGGGTCTTGCACGTAAAATACTTGTCTAACTTGTTCTGCCATGATGAAAGGGTCATTGTGGTAACCAAGTTTCTGTAGGTCTACCAACGTAAATCCTATATCATCGATGCACACACTAGTGTTGTTGTCAACCCATTTACATTTGAAAACACAAACAGTAAATTTCACATAGTTAAACTCCCAAATTTCATCAATAAACCCAAAGTAAGGGATTGAAGCTACACAGGGATTGGCGTCGTGCACACTTGCGAAGTGTTGAGATTCAGCTCTTAGGGTTACCCCGCTGTTTTGCATTGTTCATTTGTCATCTTGTGCTTTTGTGTAAAATGAATACCTGTTTATGTTGTATGCTTGCTAAGTTATAACATTTCTTTTAGGCCCATCTGCTAGCTTTCTTAAAGTTCTTGAAGCATTTTCATATGCAAAGATCGTATCTTTAAACCAATCACATAAAGTCTTGTTATGCTTTTTCAACACCCAATTCTTTGACATTTTTGGATTATTCTGTTTGACATAAGCTTATGCTTAAGTATGTATGGCAAAACTTCATTACTGTTGTTCAAGACATACAAGTGAGCTTGTAACAAATCTTCTAGACTCGGAGTGATGACATGCAGTCCTCTTAAACCCTTACCACCCACTTTGTCATCATGCTGAGACTCAGGAAGGCCAATAGGTTTATCCTTCTCAATGTATTCCGAACAAAATTCAATGGCTTCTTCTGCAATGTACCTCTCAACAATAGATGCTTCTGGATGATACAGATTCTTTGTGTATCCTTTTAAGATCTTCATGTATCGCTCAACCGAGTACATCCACCGCAAATAAACAAGACCACAACATTTGATTTCTCTAACCAGATGCACAATCAAGTGAATCATGATGTCAAAGAAGGCAGGGGGAAAATACATCTCCAACTGGCATAGTATAATTGCGGCCTGATTTTCTAGCTCATCAAACTTGACAGGATCAATGAATTTGCTACATATGGCATGGAAGAAAAAGCACAGGCGAGTTATGGCTAACCTGACTTTGTTTGGCAAGATGTCTCGTATAGCCACGGCTAACAATTGTTGCATCAACACGTGACAATTGTGAGACTTTAACCCTACAAGCTTAAGCTCTTTCAACTGCACAAGGCTCTTAATATTTGAAGAGTATCCTTGTGGAACCTTCACCCGACAAAAACACTGACAAAAACTTATCTTCTTCTTTTTGGACAAAGTATGACAAGCTGGGGGCAAGTAAATTTTCTTCCCATCAGACCTTGGATGCAACTGTGATCCCCATCTCAGCTAGATCCTGACAGGTATTCAAGCCATCCTTCGTCTTGCCCTGAATGTTAAGGAGTGTCTCAATCACACTGTCACATATATTTTTCTCGACATGCATAACATCAATACAATGTCTAACGTCTAGATTAGACCAGTACGGAAGTTCAAAGAAAATTGACCTCTTATTCCATATGCAAGTCTGACTTTTATCCTTTTTATGGGTCTTTCCAAATACAGTATTCAGGTGTTGAAACCGCTGGTATACCTGGTCACCAGTCAATGGTATCGGTGCAATATCATGCTCTTGACTTCCATTAAAAGTTTTTTTTAGTCATCTGTAAGGATGATTAGGTGGTAGAAAATGGCGATGCCTACTGTAGACTGTTTTTCTTCAATGTTTTAGTTTTATGTAGCTTGTGTTTTCTTCACAGATGGGGCATGCATCATGACCCTTAACACTATAACCGCTGAGATTCCCATATGTTGGAAATTCATTAATGGTACCAAAAAGCATTGCACGTATTTCAAACGTCTTCTTGCGAAACGCATCAAACAGTAAAACCCCCTCGTCCCACAACTTTCTCAGGTCTTCAACCAACGGACTTAGATAAACATCAATGTCATTTCCTGACTATCTTGGGCCCGATATCATCATAGACAACATCATAGACACCAAGGAGGAAAATTGTAAATTACTAGCATAATTGGCAATAAACTGTGTTGTGTGCTTAAGGTGCCATATGGATTCATTCCATCACTGGCTAGTCCAAGTCTAAGATTTCTTGGCTCTTTCCCAAAATCCGAATACAAACCATCAATCTTCTTCCACTACGAGCAATCAGCTGGATGACAGACCATTCCATCAAAAATCCTTCCATTTGCATGCCATGTAAGGTATTTTGCATCGTCCCCGTTAGCAAAATGACGCTTAAATCTTGGAATGATTGGAAGATACCACAAAACCTTCGCTGACGGGCCCTTGTTTGAGTTTTCATCAAGTTGGCTTTCCTCTTCATCCTTCACTTTGTACCGTGAAGTCCCACAGATGGGGCATTTGGAGATTTCTTGGAATTCATGCCTATACAGTATGCAATCATTGGGGCAAGCATGAATCTTCTGATACTCCATACCTATCAGACACAATATATTTTTCGCCTTATAGTAAGTTTTAGGCAGCGTGTTGTCCTCTGGAAGCAGATTGTGCACTACCTCAAGTAGTGAGGTGAAAATTTTGTCACTCCACCCATACCTGGCCTTCACATTAACCAGACTTAACACCGCAGACAACAGGGTTAAGGAATTCTTGCACCCCGTATACAAAGGCTTATTTGAATCACTCTACAATCCTTCATACACAGGAGCGTGTGCTTGCTGAAAAGACTTTTGTCCAAGGTCACTAATCATGTCCTCCAAGTGATCTCCCATTTCTACATCAAACGGTTCAGATTGGGACCCACTCTGCATGTCAGTCACTTCACCATGCCATATCCACGTCGTGTAATTCTTCTTTATCCCATCACACAATAGATGCTCCCGTATGTCGTCCAGTAGTTGTCGTCTTCCGTTCAAATAGTTGATGCAAGGACAATAATATTTTCCTTCTTCATTCGGTCGACCTCTTTCTGCAGCAAATTGCAAGAACTGCTCGACGCCATCCTCATATTCTGGGCTCATGCAACTTTGATTCATCCAACTTCGATCCATCTAAGCAATTCCATGCATGAAAATCTCACTTTTTATTTATAGGTGTGGCCCTATCCCATTTAGGAAGACTGTCTTTTATGTTAGCTTCAAACTTTAGGGTTAGCATTATTTTGAACAATTTGACTAAATTTCGGCAGCATTTCGCATTGGTCTCCAAGTACACAACATGACATCAATGAAATTAATTTCCCGATAATCAAGTATGCACTCAAAGAACAACTTGAAATGCATTGTACCAAAATTTCATCAAATTAATCAAAATAATAATAACCTTAACGAATGAATCTAACATAAAAATACCAGTCTCCCCAAACTGTCCAAATGAACAATTCAAGACTAAATACAATGACTAATGCAAACTGTCCGCAAGAATCATTGCATTCAGTCTCAAACGGGAATCATGAGGGTGTGTGTGATTAAAGATTTTGAAAATCTATCCACTATTGCTTTAAGTGTGTCACTCCAAACCTGTCATGCTATATATCTATGAAGCTATGTATAGAGGTAAAGAAGAAATAGCTGCAAATTACAAGAATCAAGAGTCACGATATAAGAAAGTGTGGAAGATAATTGGTACTCATTGGGATTTGCAATTACATAGCAATCTTCATGCCGCTTCATTGTATCTTAATCCCAAGTACGCAATTTCAATTTAGGGGAGGACATAAATTTGGAAATTGACTTGAAGCATAAGATTGCAAACATGGTCTTAAATTGTGGTTCGCAACCGCAATTGCAGATGCAATATTATGATTTTTAAGGTTTCTATAAACTTAATTAGACTAAAATAACTAAATGTTCATCAACAATTGTTCTTCATTGCTATTTGTAATACAACTACAAGTCTAACTTTAAAACCCTAATTAGAAACTATCAACTACTAAGGTTTCTTCTTACAACCTTAAATCATGCAAGAGAGAAAGTTTTCCCTTGTCTCAAAATATGGGTGAGTAGTAGTGACTCACTATGTACACCTTTTGGGTTTCTCTTCATTTATGGAATCTATGGAGAGAGAGTGAACCTGGACAGCTCATGGAATCCATGTGGAGATTGACATGTGACTTTACTGTAAGGGCCTTCTTTCTTTATTTATGAAGGCTGTGTGTGTGTGTGTGTGGGTGTGTGTGTATGTGTGTGTGTGTGGGTGTGTGTGTATGTGTGTGTGTGTGAGTGCATATCCCTACAATTAGCCAACTGCAATGCATACAAACTACACAATTCTCTACTGGCATAAATAATTATTCCCTCTAACTAACAACGTGTAGTAGTCTACCAGTTCAAATTAAATTGCCACATAGCCAATGCAAGAAAAGATTGAAGGGTACAAGGCTTACTTGTGCTTTTCAAGCAGAGACTGGTTGTAACTAGTCTTGTGCTGATGCTGGATTGTACTGAACAACAATGGGTTACAATGTTGGAGTACAAACATAGAATACAACTTGTCATGACAAAGACAAAACAACATACATCAATCAGAGCTAATAATCTCAACAATAAAAAACAATTAAGATACAATCAGAATTTTTCTTAATTAAGTATTTTTCTAACTTTGCCTTGTCCTCTTGTGAATACAACCACTAAGTCAATGGGAATCTCAGCTGAACAAGAAAGAACAGAACTTGCCAATAACTCTATGTATCTACATAGCTTTCAGGTTTCAATTAATAGACAATAAGCATCAATAGTTAATTTTATAATTCATGAATGCCTATATTTCTAAGCATATAAAGTTGAACTTGTTGAAGTGCATCTATGCATCTTGGTAGCTTTCAGGTTTGAACTGCATCTATGTATCTATGTAGCTTTTAGGTTTCAATTAATAGACAATAAGCAGCAATAAGAAGAAGCGAGTAACAACCAAGAAAGGCACTATTTATGGATGAAATATCAACAACCAACAAACTTTTCAACTAATGATTTGTAAATAACCATTTCTAATTATCTATTAGTTATAAAATCTGCTTTAATTGTAACTATATGTAGGGGAGATGCTGGTAGGACCGGCAAAGGCACTATTTATCGATAAAATATGAACAGGATTAGACAGTGCTTTCAATAGGATTAGGAACTATTTAAATGCATAAGCACACAATTAGGGGAGATGCTGGTTGTATGTTATTTGTTTTTGCTTTGGTATAACAGCTGGGTTCATAAATATTTAAATACCATATTGCTCTCATATTGATATGGGTTCTCAATGAATATAGATACAACGATTAGCAGCAATTCATGAATTTCAGGATAACATTTAAACTTAATTTTCTAATCTGGGTTCTAACAAGTAACAATAGGAATCATTTTAAGTTGTGTTATCTAGTAATAGGCTGATATTGCAACTTGATACCGCTTCTAATCCTTTTCAATGTTCAAACTGCCTAATTGACAGGTTAAACCTTTTGAAACTTTATATACAAAGGAGTTGAACCTGACAAAAATAGTAGAGGAAAATATTAGGAAAGAAAAGGAAGAACTTAAGAATATGAAGAGCTTCAGAGACAAGGTTAAGGAACAACTCTTCCTTGCTCTTGATAAGAATGAATGACTAGAGAGTCAAATTGCATCATCTGAACTTATGGTAAAAGAGTTGGAGCAGAAGATTTTATCTCCTGTGGGTTTGTTACAAAGCTACAAGAATGAACGAGATGAATTGCATATGCAGCACGAAAATGCATCGAGAGAGGCTGAGGAGTTAAGGAAAAAACAAGGAGAAGCAATTCAATTCAAGTTGTGTAAATAATAACATGCCGCATAATCCAATTGAAGGATAAGCAATTCAAACATCTATTAATCAACTTTGGTCACAGATGACCTAGCAAGGGATTTTAATCCTGTGATTTTGTATGCTAGTAAAATAGTAACAATAAAATACCACCACCATACTGCCAATCTTGAATTTTGATGAATGGACTATGTAACATTAACTCAGTTTTTATCTCCAAACTGTGTTTGAAGTATACCACTAATGGCTTCTTTAGTATCTTCACAATTTACACTACCAAGTTCTAAACCTGACCAACTTCATTCTCTTGCCTAGAATCATATTTTTCTCCACTCTTTCCTTCCCAAGATGGCCAATTACAATCCTCTCTGAGAATGAAATGTGCTGCCATTGGCAATGGCCTATTCACTCAAACCACCCCAGAAGTTTGTAGAATTTTTTTAGAGAATGACCACAACTTGCCAGCAGTTAAAATTGTGTATGAGGACCTTCAGGCTCAGTACCAATCATCCCTCACTGCTGCAGTGATAGCTCTCAACAGCAAAAGGAAGCATGCTTCCTATGAGGTTCTTGGTTACTTGGTTGAGGAGCTTCGGGACGTGGTGACGTACAAGACCTTCTACAAGGACATAGAGGATGCCAACATCTTCATCGGGTCCTTGATTTTTGTGGAGGAGCTTGCCCTCAAGATAAAGGTTGCAGTGGAGAAAGAAAGGGAAAGGCTTGATGCAGTTTTGGTGTTTCCATCAATGGCTGAAGTAATGAGACTCAACAAGTTGGGTTCCTTCAGCATGTCACAGCTTCGACAGTCAAACAACCCCTTTTTCCAGCTCATCATCCATTTCTATGTGAAGCAGCAGTATTCTATGTGGTCTTTCATATCTTCATTGTATGCCCACTAATTCTTGGTGTATTTAAAATTTTAAGGTGAAAGTTGATGTTATATTTCTATAATTTGTAACTACTTATTACTTAACCTTTTCAATCAGTGCTATCAATATCAAGGGGTTGTTAAGCCAACAACTTGTTTTTCGACCCTGACATTTTCAATCACTGCTATCAATCAGTTTTATCTCTATCAAGAAGGCAGTTTAAAATATAGGACTATAGGACTTAGTTTTAATAATTATAGCAGTTTAAAATACTGCAATGTTAACACTTAGTTTTAAAATACTGCAACATTACTTTTCAGAAAACTATTCACAAAACATGTCAAATCCTAGAACCAACAACACACTAACAAAATAGCAGGAATTCAATTCACATTTGATAAATAGTTCATATTAGGGACCAGCTGGTTCCACAGTTCATATTAGATACATAATTACATTGGGTACACAGCTGGTTCCAAATGCTACCCTAACAGTTCATATTAGGGACCAGCTGAACCCAATACAAGGATTACAAATGTCCTACACCTATTATAGAAATCCCTGCAGCTGCCATCCTTTCCTAGTTACCCAAAAGCATTTCATCTCATGTGTTAGGTCCACCATGCTTATTATCTCATCTCATGTCTAATGATAACAAGTAAATTTTGGCTAACAAAAAAAAGTATCAGCTAGACATACAGTTTTATTGATTTCCAAAGTCTGATAAATAGTTTACTATTTATTTGCTTTATTGGCTCCAATCTTACTCAAACAAATAGTTTAAATGAACTTTAGCAGTAAGAAAGAGCATATGCTATGTAGCATAACAACATACAAATAGAGAAGAAACAGAAAACAACAATGAAACTGAAATGGAATGCTCTGAGTTCAAATCTATGGGTGGTGCGGTGGTCGATGTTAGAAATAGATTCTTCATCACTGCACTAGCTAGCAAATCTCTTGCTAGGCCAGCAGATTGAACACTATGAGCATAACAGAACTATAGAAGCTAAGTTGTTGCACATCTATGATCCTCCAGTGGTTTTTCTTCTTGTTTCGCTTATTTGAATGCATATTTTACAGGGGAAGAAGCCTGAAGCTCTTTACAAAGTAGACAATACAGAGGTTAGGCAGTTTGTAGAGAAATGCTTAGCAACTGTGTCCCTCAAACTTTCCGCTAGGGAACTCTTGGATGACCCTTTTCTCCAAATTTATGATTATGGATTTGACTCAAAAGTTGTGCAGTATCAAAGACATTTCTATGAAGTAAACCCATTAATTAGACAACCTTTGAATGGAATTTACAGCATTAACAATGTTAGACAAGTGACCTCAGATATCTTAAGAAGGGGGGTTGAATTAAGATATTACAAATTACTTCCCCAATTAAAATTCTATTTCACTTTCTATTCAAGTTATAAATTCCCTTAATAATGAACTTCTTAAATATTGATTCAAATAGAACAATTTGAATACGAATATAAAACAATAATAAATAAAGGAGTTTTAGGGAAGAGAAAGTGCAAACTCAGATTTATACTGGTTCGGCCACACCCTTGTGCCTACGTCCAGTCCCCAAGCAACCCGCTTGAGAGTTCCACTATCTTGTAAATTCCTTTTACAAGTTCTAAACACACAAGGATAATCCTTCCTTTGTGTTTAGAATTCTTTTACAACAAGAGACCCTCGGTCTCTTAATCCCTTAGAGAATTAGAAAGAGAAGAAGAAGGAATCTCTCTTGAAAAAGATAGATTTTACAGTTTGAGCACTCAAATAATTCCTTAATGAATTGCAATTGAATTGGCCAAGGAATTCTTAAGAGGATAAAATGATTTTTCTCTTTGAGAGAGTAAACACTTGTTGTTCTCAAAAACTCTCAGCAAATTCGTGTTCTAAGTCCCATACATATATATAGACCATTGGTGGTCATGAAAAAACCTTTTGAGAAGTTGTGACTCTTAGAAATATTTTTTGAAAATCTTGTCTGGTAATCGATTACAGGATTTGTGTAATCGATTACAGCTTTTAAAATTTGAATTAAAACGTTTATTAACTGCTGGTAATCGATTACCAAAATTGTGTAATCGATTACACAGTCTAAAATTTGAATTCAAATATTTAGTAGCTGTTGTAAAGCATTTTTGGCCACTGGTAATCGATTACATCCTCTGGTAATCGATTACCAGAGAGTAAATCTCTTGAAAAACACTTTATAATTTAAATTACTTGGCCAAACCTTTTGCTAATTCAATTAGGAATTCCCTTCCTAATATACTAGTGATCATCTTGATGTTGTGACTTGTATTCTTGAATCATTGTCTTGAATTTAAACTTGAAAATCCCATTTGCATCATTTGCATCATATCATCATGATCATCATCAAAACACCAAAGGCATTTGCTTCTACAATCTCCCCCTTTTTGATAATGACAATATAAGTCCTGAAATCAAGATTCAAGCAAGCAACAAACAATTGTATATATATATAATTTGCGTTTACTCCCCCTATGTTTTGGAATTTATGATCACTTGATTTCTAAGTTTTTTTTTAAGCTTTTCTACACCCCATTTTTCTCCCCCTTTGGCAACATCAAAAAGCCAAAGTATATGGGAATCAAACCGGATATAAAATGAAGTGGAAATAGATCAATATCAAAGTATAAATCATAACCAATCAATCTCACAAATTAGATATAACCAAAACAAAATCCAAACAATTTAAAATCCAAACCACAGAGTATCAAAGCACAAAAGTCTGAAATCCAAATTCTACAAGATAAATAAAGTACTGAACATAATGATCTAAGTAGCATAGCCAAAATACACGGCTTATAAAAGATATATAATTAGAAACTAAATTCTAAGAAGGTGGTGGTGGTGGTGGAAGATCGAAACTCTGACGAATGTAACCTACATCCTCTTCAAGCTGTGTGAGACGAATATCCATGCCGGCAAAACGTGTATCCAATGAGTCGAAACGGTCACCAACATAAGAACGAAGACCTCGTAATTTGGTAAGGACTTCATTCATGAGTGCTGAATCATCTCGCTGAGGCGGAGGTGAAGGAGTACGCTCATCTTGAGGAGGGAGTGCGTCTTTCTTTAGCCATTGACCATTCCGATCCTTACGGTATCCAAAGGAAGTCATTGCACCAGCACTAATTGCAAAGGAACACTTGACTTGAACAAATGGTTCATCATCAAGCGGAATTTGAAAATGACGCAGAAACAAAGTTATCAAATGAGGGTAAGGAAAAGGTGCATTGGCCCGTAATGCCTTATGCATTCGGTACCGAACCAAATGGGCCCAGTCGATCTGACGACCGGTAAGGAAAGCCCACATCAGAATCAAATCCTCCTCAGAGGCTTGTGCTAAATTTGAAGACCGGGGAAGCAAAATTTTCTAACAATTATATAGTGCATGATGCAATTATCAAATGTTAATGACCTGGCCAGCAATCTACCGGTCATTTCAGCCTGATCATTGCAGACCATACGGCGAGCATCATGACTAGAATAATCAAATTTCCAGTCATCAACAATGGTGCCCTCAAAAGGTGCACCTTGACTGGGTAAATGAGTTAAAGAAAAGAACAATGACTGATCAATGACCATAGGAATACCATGCACCTCGGAGGTAGTAATGCCATCCTGAATTTTTAAATTGTAGTAGAAGACCTTTACAAGTTCAGGATAATGTGGCAATTTTAATGACATGAAATCAACAAGGCCAGAATTTTGAAACACTTGATAGCAATCAAACGTTTCATCATTAAAGAATTCTACGTCTAGGTACTTAGGGTCTA
Organism: Glycine soja; assembly: GCF_004193775.1. Taxonomy (NCBI): domain Eukaryota; kingdom Viridiplantae; phylum Streptophyta; class Magnoliopsida; order Fabales; family Fabaceae; genus Glycine; species Glycine soja. The sequence goes on along the minus strand of NC_041002.1, from coordinate 42,771,060 downwards.
AGATAATCCTAGAAGAAAATTGAGAAAGGTACCGTAGACGCTGATCATCAGATGAAAAACAATGTGGATGATCTTAGAGATGATAAAGAGGGATGAATAGGTGTTGTGGGTGCTCCGGATGGTCCGTGGCGGCGATGGGCAGCAGCAGCGGCGGTGGAGGATGATCCCTTTCTCTTCTTCGATGGTTCTGCCATTTTGATGAAGTTTCAGTGGATTTCAATCGGTGGAAGTGAAAGAGGAGTGAAAAAGAGGAAGATTGGGCTTTACGAGACTTGATTTGGTGAAGATTTGAGTGAGATACGAAGGTTAGAAGATTTAGGTATGGAGGAGGCGTGAGGGGAGTCTTGGCTACGCAGCAACTCTGATTTCGTGAGTATTTATAGACGAAGACGAGTTGTAATCGATTACAGGGATTGGTAATCGATTACAGGAGTAATAAGCCTTCTGGTAATCGATTACAGGATGTTGTAATCGATTACAGGCTGCCTGTTCATGTGTAATCGATTACACTAGATGGTAATCGATTACCAGAGCCTAACCTAGGCTAGTTTCTTAAGAAAAATATCTATGTTTATGCTAAACACATCTAATATGATTAATTATCACTACTAATGCACTTAATTCAATCATTCAACCATTAAATACACAGGAAATCATAAATTCTATCATAATAACAAGAATTTAAACAAAATCAATCAAAATAACATATAAACAATCAATCATAAGAGTAAATTAATCAATCAATCCTTATTTTTCTAAATCACTAACATCTAAGAGGCCTAATTCTCTTCTAATAGAGAAGAATGCTTCTTTGGGGAGACGTTTTGTGAAAATATCAGCAAGTTGATTCTTAGTATCAACAAACTCTAATACACAATCTCCCTTTAGAACATGATCTCTAAGAAAATGGTGCCTAATTTCTATATGTTTGGTTCTAGAGTGTTGAACTGGATTCTTGGAGAGATTAATTGCACTTGTATTATCACATCTAATAGGTATATGGTCAAGAAGGATTCCATAATCAGAAAGTTGTTGTTTCATCCATAAGATTTGTGCACAACAACTGCCGGCAGAAATATATTCCGCTTCTGCAGTGGATAAAGCAACACTATTTTGTTTCTTATTGTGCCAAGAAACTAGAGCAGATCCAATGAATTGACAAGTTCCACTAGTGCTCTTTCTATCTGTTTTATAACCGGCAAAGTCTGAATCAGAATATCCAATTAAGGTGCATGTGGAATTTCTAGGATACCATAAACCTATGTTTGTAGTGCCTACCAAATATCTAATGATTCTTTTAACAGCACTAAGATGTGATTGTTTAGGATTTGATAGAAATCTAGCACAAATACACACACTAAACATTATATCAGGCCTACTAGCAGATAAATAAAGAAGTGATCCGATCATACCTCTATATTGCTTAACATCTATTGACTGACTGGTTTCATCTTTATCTAAATAGCAAGTAGTGCTCATTGGTGTAGCCATGTGCTTAGCATTTCCCATGTCAAATTTATGGATTAACTCTTTGCAATACTTGGATTGATTGACAAAGATACCATCCTTAGTTTGCTTAATTTGCAATCCAAGAAAGAAGTTAAGTTCTCCCATCATTGACATTTCAAACTCACTTTGCATGTCATGGGAGAATTCCTTGCACAACAATTCGTTAGTGGATCCAAAAATAATGTCATCAACATAAATTTGAACTAATAAAATGTCATGTGATTTTCTCTTTATAAAAAGAGTAGTATCCACTTTTCCTCTAGAAACATTCTTTTCTAAAAGGAACTTACTTAAACGCTCGTACCAAGCCCTAGGGGCTTGTTTCAAGCCATATAAAGCCTTTTTCAATTTATAAACATGATTTGGCTTGTCCAATATTTCAAAACCTGGTGGTTGTTCAACATATACTTCTTCTTGAATTAAGCCATTTAGAAAAGCACTTTTAACATCCATTTGATAAAGCTTAAAATTCATTATGGATGCATATGCTAAGAGCATTCTAATGGCTTCTAATCTTGCAACTGGAGCATATGTTTCTTCATAGTCTATTCCCTCTTCTTGATTATACCCTTTTGCTACTAACCTAGCCTTATTTCTTATGATTATTCCATGTTCATCTAACTTATTTCTGAATACCCATTTTGTTCCTATGATGGGATAATTTTTAGGTTTCTCTACAAGTTCCCACACATTGTTTCTTTCAAATTGATTCAGTTCTTCTTGCATGGCAATAATCCAATTATCATCTACTATGGCTTCTTTTATATTTTTAGGTTCAATCATAGATACAAAAGCCATATTATTGCATAAATCTTTAAGAGAATGTCTAGTTGTTACCCCTTTTAAGATATCACCAATAATGTTGTCAAGGGGATGATCTTTTGAAGCTTTCCATTCTTTTGGAAGTTCATCATTGGATTTGACTTCTTCTGGAGGATCTTCATTGTTTCCTTTATCATTTCCTTTAGAATCTTGTCCATGAATATGCATTTGTTCTAAAGAATCTGCAATATCATCTAGCATATTCTTTCTTGACAAGATAGCATTAGATTCATCAAAGGTAACATGAATGGATTCCTCAATATTCATAGTTCTTTTATTATATATCCTATATGCTTTGCTTTGTAATGAATATCCAAGAAAGATGCCTTCATCAGATTTTGCATCAAATTTTCCTAGATTATCTTTACCATTATTAAGCATAAAGCATTTGCAACCAAAAACATGTAGATGTGAAATGTTGGGTTTCCTACCATTATATAATTCATATGGGGTTTTCTTTAAAATGGGTCTTATTAAGGCCCTATTCATGATGTAACATGCAGTATTGACCGCTTCAGCCCAAAAATATTTTGGAAGAAAAATATCATTTAATAAAGTTCTAGCAATTTCTTCCAATGACCTATTTTTCCTCTCAACAACTCCATTTTGTTGAGGCATTCTTGGTGCAGAAAAATTGTGTTCAATACCATGTTCTTCACAAAATGATTCAAAATCTTTGTTTTCTAACTCACCCCCATGATCACTTCTAATGGATGCAATCTTAAGATTTTTCTTGTTTTGTATAACTTTAGCAAGTTTTCTAAATGCTTGGAATGCATCACTTTTATGTGTAATAAATAATGTCCAAGTATATCTAGAGAAATCATCAACTATAACAAGGGCATAGTAATTTCCTCCAAAACTCATGGTTCTGGACGGACCAAATAAATCCATATGCAATAATTGTAAGGGTTGAGTGGTTGAAACAATATTTTTAGGTTTGAATGAGACTCTAGTTTGTTTGCCCTTTTGACATGCATCACATAGTTTATCTTTTTCAAATTTCAATTTAGGCAAACCAACTACTAAATCTTTTGAAATTAATTTATTTAAGTGATCCATGTTTATGTGAGCAATTCTTTTATGCCATAACCATGGATCTTCATCTTTGCTAAGAAAACAATGATTGTTTTCTAGTTTTAGGCTTAAGTCTATCATGTAAACATTGTTGACTCTATGTCCTACATGCTTTATAGTAATTTCATGCTTATGTTCTATAAGACATTTAAGAGAATCAAATGATACTAGATAGCCTTTGTCACATAATTGACTAACACTAAGCAGGTTGTGCTTAAGACCTTCAACAAGTAGAACATTTTCAATGGAGTTTGAAGAATTTGTACCTATTTTACCAACTCCAAGGATTCTACCTTTGTTGTTGTCACCATATGTTACATGCCCGCTTTTCTTTGGAGAGATATGTGTAAACTTTGATGCATCCCCAGTCATATGTTTTGAGCATCCGCTATCTATGTACCACTTCTTCCTCAAAGACACCTACATAATCAAGTTTTTGACTTAGGTACCCAAACTTTATTGGGTCCTTGTATGTTAGTATAAACTGAGAATCCTTTTGGGACCCATATCATTTTAATGTTGCTGTAACTTTTCTTAAAGTAGCAAGTAGATATGCCATGTCCTTTTCTTCCACAGTAAAAACACGTGATAGAACTAGAATTATATTTTTGTGTGGAAGTAGAGAAGTTTTTATGAAACTTTTGTTGTTTTTCAAATTTATACCCTAGTCCAGCCTTATTGGAAACATATCTTTGTTTACCTAATATGACATCTAAATTATTTTTACTATAAGAAAATTTTGCAAGTGAGTTTTTTAACTCTTTAATTTCTTTTTCATATTTTTCACAACAACTACAAGAATCTGATATTTTCTTGTCAGAAATAGTAGAGATATGAACTTTTTCATTTGTTTTAGAAATTGAAACTTCATTTCTAAGATGATCTAATTCTTGGTTTAATTTTGAAATTTCATTTTCTAAATTTGAAATTGTTTTCTTAGAAGATGAAACTAATTTTGCAAGTTTAATTGACTCTTTATGTAGATCAGCAAATGCATCTTGCAATTCATCAAAAGAAATAGATAAGTTATTTGAAGATGTTACCTCTTCATCACTTTCATAACTTTTAGCCATAAGGCAGAGATTTATCTCTTCATTTTCTGAATCTTCAAAAGATTCCATATCGTTTTCATCCCATGTGATGTATGCTTTCTTCAATTTCTTTTCACTAAGATTTTTCTTTTCAGACTTCTCCATCTTTTTCTTGAAGATGGGACAATCAACCCTCAGATGTCCAGGTTGATTCAAAGCATTTTAGAGTAGAGGATGAAGTTTTCGTCCTTCTCTTAGATTTAAAATTGGGTCGCCTTTGATTTCCTCTTACTTTAATAAACTTGTTGAATCTTTTGACAAAAAGGCTTAAATCATCATCATCATCTAGATCATTTTCCTTATCACTTTCTTCTTGGATTGAAGATGATGCTTTAAGAGCAATTCCTTTCTTTTTCTTGTCATTTTCTTCATGTTGGCGTAATCTCAATAATTCCATCTCGTGTTCCTGTAACTTTCCAAATAAAGTGGCAAGAGACATGTTAGATAAATCTCTTGATTCAGTAATGGCCGTTACTTTAGGTTGTCATTCTCTACTTAAACATCTTAACACTTTGTTTATGAGATCCTCATTTTGAAATTCTTTACCTAAGGCTGCCAGATGATTTACTATATGTGTAAATCTCTTTTCCATATCTTGAATGCTTTCATTTGCATTCATTCTAAACAGTTCATACTCATGGGTTAGTGTGTTTATCCTAGATCTTTTAACATCTGTAGTTCCTTCATGTGTTAATCGTAGAGTGTCCCACATTTCCTTAGCACTCTTACAATTTGAAACCCTGAAATATTCATCCATTCCCAGGGCAGATGTTATTATGCTTTTGGCTTTTAAATTGTATTGTACTCGTCTTCTATCCTCTTCAGACCATCTATCTCTAGGTTTTTCTATTGTTATGCTTTCACTTGATGAACTACCATCTATTGTAACTCTTTCTACTGTGGTGGGTATATAAGGCCCTATTTCTATGGCTTCCCAAATATTTAAGTCTATTGCCTCAATAAAAATTTGCATTCGGGTTTTCCAGTAGTGGTAACCCTCTCCATTAAAGATTGGTGGTCTATTGATAGAATTCCTTTCTGGAAATAAGGAGTTTGCTGAGGCCATCTTTTTCTTGAAGCTTCTAAACTTTATACAAGAATGAAGCTCTGATACCACTTGTTAGACAAGTGGTCTCAGATATCTTAAGAAGGGGGGTTGAATTAAGATATTACAAACTACTTCCCCAATTAAAATTCTATTTCACTTTCTATTCAAGTTATAAATTCCCTTAATAATGAACTTCTTAAATATTGATTCAAATAGAACAAGTTGAATATGAATATAAAACAATAATAAATAAAGGAGTTTTAGGGAAGAGAAAGTGCAAACTCAGATTTATACTGGTTCGGCCACACCCTTGTGCCTACGTCCAGTCCCCAAGCAACCCGCTTGAGAGTTCCACTATCTTGTAAATTCCTTTTACAAGTTCTAAACACACAAGGACAATCCTTCCTTTGTGTTTAGAATTCTTTTACATCAAGAGACCCTCGGTCTCTTAATCCCTTAGAGAATTAGAAAGAGAAGAAGAATGAATCTCTCTTGAAAGAGATAGATTTTACAGTTTGAGCACTCAAATAATTCCTTAATGAATTGTAATTGAATTGGCCAAGGAATTCTTAAGAGGATAAAATGATTTTGCTCTTTGAGAGAATAAACACTTGTTGTTCTGAAAAACTCTCAGCAAATTCGTGTTCTAAGTCACATATATATAGACCATTGGTGATCATGAAAAAACCTTTTGAGAAGTTGTGACTCTTAGAAATATTTTTCTGAAAATCTTGTCTAGTAATCGATTACAGGATTTGTGTAATCAATTACAGCTTTTAAAATTTGAATTAAAACGTTTATTAACTGCTGGTAATCGATTACCAAAATTGTGTAATCGATTACACAGTCTAAAATTTGAATTCAAATATTTAGTAGCTGTTGTAAAGCATTTTTGGCCACTGGTAATCGATTACATCCTCTGGTAATCGATTACCAGAGAGTAAATCTCTTGAAAAACACTTTATAATTTAAATTACTTGGCCAAACCTTTTGCTAATTCAATTAGGAATTCCCTTCCTAATATACTAGTGATCATCTTGATGTTGTGACTTGTATTCTTGAATCATTGTCTTGAATTTAAACTTGAAAAGCCCATTTGCATCATTTGCATCATATCATCATGATCATCATCAAAACACCAAAGGCATTTGCTTCTACAAACAACAAGTTAATAAGTGGGGACACTGATAATGTTAGTGGTTATGGACCTGCATCTGAATTGGATTATCATCGAGACGATTTCGAAGTAAGTGAAATTGGTCTATTTGGTTGTGAAAAGGATGACAATTTGGCCGAAGTTGACACCACAATCAAAGGTAGAAGAGAAGATGATGGCATCTTTGACACTCAGAATAGCAGATAAGGAAGGTTATCATTTGAATTTCTTATTTTCTTCTTGAACTTTTTTAGTCTTTGATAATTTCATATTATGTAGTTTTTCTGATACTTGCTACATAAGCAAAAAAACCAAACTAACAATGTAACAAATTTAGCAAATATGTAACAGATTTTAATATTTTAATAAGGAGAGGAACAAGAAAGGAGGTCAAGGACAACATAAGTACTAATGTGAGAGGACCATTTAAGGGGACAAGGCATCTCTCTTATCATATAAGCTTATGGAGAGACAGAGCAAGAGACTATGTTAAATGTAAACAGAATAACAATCCAACACATCAAATCTTGGACAAAGCATCTTAAGCTCCTTATACCGAGTAATATTTATTTCTGTGTGTTTGAATTGATAGGGAATGGGGTCTACATTCAACAAAAAATAACTTAGTCTTCTCGGATGATTCATTTGGCAAATCTACATTGACAAGTATAAATAAATAAATTTATAAAAACAAAATGATGATTGAAACAATAGTCTTTATTAACATAAGCACTACTAGTTTGTTTCTCTTTACACTAAAAGGCCTCAAACTCAAACCTACCCACTTTGCCTCACATATCAACAAATATTCAACACCCTCAAGAGAGAGAGGGTTCTGAACCAATTCCTTCATCAGAAGAAGGAGAGATTTTGGTTATTCCACTACAACTAGAGGAGGCATCCAAAGGGATCACATTGATCCCAAATCCAAGCTTCAATGTTCTTCTCTCTTTCTCACTCAAAATATTAATTTTATTTGGGATCATGCTATCCCTTTGGACTTCTCCTTTAGTGGCTTCTATAATGATGGCTCTCATGGATTCAGCTAGCTAGCTGCACCACAACACAAAAACTTCCATATACACCTCTCAATTAACACTACTACACTACTCATGCATTATGTGGCTGAAGGAGAATCACATAACTCATTTCTGTAAGTCCATATTCCTTTCCTTTTAATTGAAACCCTTTTAGCTCTTACACACTTGCCTTGTCTATTTCCTTAGCTCTAAACAATTTTCTTTTCTAATTTCTAATGCTTACTTTAGAAACTACAAATTATAAACCTTCAACTTGATTTTGAAAACTGGAATCACTAAATCAATACAACTATTATCAGCATCACAAAGTTGAACTTCAGGATGACGCAAGCTATCAATCACTACCAGCAGCATTCACAAAGGTACTAAAATCCCAAATCCCAATAACCTGTCAAAATACCACACATATTTTTATTTCCTGTTGTCAAAACTACTGTTGTTTTGGATGTAAAAGCTAATTTTTTTTTTGCTCGGCAAAGGTAAGTATTATATATATTAAAGAGTACCAGAGGTACTATAGATACATAATGAGATTGGGTATGCAGCTGGTTCTGAATACTAGAGTAAACAATTTATATTAGGAACCTAGCTGACCCCAATATAAGGATTACAAATGCCCTGCACTAATTATTCAGATTCCTGCAACTACCATGTTGGACCTTGTGGCCTCAATAATCTTAAGAGGGATAGGCTTAGAATATAGAAGAAGCAACAACAATCAATTTAACAATGTTCTTTAAACATGCAAGACACAATTGATTGCAACAAAATAAATAAGATAAGGGAAGAGAGAATGCAAACACAGTTTTATACTGGTTCGGCCACAACCCGTGCCTACGTCCAGTACTCAAGCAACCCACTTGAGATTTCCACTATCTTTGTAAAATCCTTTACAAAGTCTGAACCACACAGGGACAACCCATCCCTTGTGTTCAGATGCTTTACAACAAGAGACTCACAGTCTCTTAACCAATCTCATTGAATAAGAAGAATAGAAGAAGAATTCTCTCTTCAAGAGAAGAATATTACAATGAAGATCATGTAAGAATCCTTATAGATTTTGCAAGTGTTTGGTCAAGGATTTCTTTTGAGAGAGCATTTGACAATGAAGTTCTTTTGGAATCTCTCTCATTGTCTTTTGAGAGGATAAGACATTTTGGACCAAAAATACTCTCTGTCTAAAATTCGTGCCCAAGTCACCTATTTATAGGCCTTTGATGACCATTCACAAATCTAATGAAAAGATGTGACTGTTGGCAGATTTTTTGAAAACTTTCCACTGGTAATCGATTACAATGTTTGTGTAATCGATTACACAGTTATAATTTGAAGGGTTATGACTTTTGAATTTGAATTTCCAAAGTTTCGTTGCTGGTAATCGATTACAGACATATGGTAATCGATTACATGTTGAAAATTCAAATTCAAAACCTTTTTCAACAGCTATTTCTCAACCCTGTCTTCTGGTAATCGATTACACTTCCTGGTAATCGATTACCAGAGCCTTGCATGTCTTGAAAGCACTTTGTTTTAAGGCAAGGCTTGGTCTTTAGTGAATCTTGAAACAAGGCTTTGTTTGTTGAAGCAATCTTGAATTATTCTTGAAGCAAATGCTTATCATTTGAAGCAGCCTTGTTAGATTCTTCTTTGACATCATCAAAATCATGTATACATACATTCACATTCTCCCCCTTTTTGATGATGACAAACATGTGATTTCTTCTCGACACCATCAAAGCTTGCATGATTTACATCTCCCTCTTTCTCAAGCAAATTCTTCTTGATATCATCAAAATCTTCATGATTTACATTCTCCCCCTTTTTGATGATGACAACCACCTGTAGGTTAGGAGCAACAACAAAGAAAATATCTATTTGCATATAGTTTACTCCCCCTTGGTTTTACAATGATTGCTTATATGAGACAATTGAAGATTTCATATTTTTCATATATAAAAAGTTGTCTCATAAAACAATAGATAATTTTTCTTACTATTTTATCTTTCTCTCCCCCTTTGTCAACATCAAAAACAAATCATGAATAGAAAGGAGAAAGATGTTACCACTTGTTGAATTGTATGAGAATAAGTGATACCAAAAGGCATTAAAACAATCATTCAATATTAATCAAGCAAAAACAAGTACAATAACACATCAATCAAACACAATCAATCATCAAATATTTCAAATCAAATTAATTAAATTAACAATCAACTAACTATACACAATAATTTCTATTATTAAAAAAAAATTCAAAATTCAAATTTCAAATTTCAAATTTCAAATTTCAAATTTCAAATTTCAAATTTCAAATTTTTAAAATTTAAATTTTAAATTTTAAATTTTAAATTCCAACTTCCAATTTCAACTTTTAGTAACTTCCCCTTCCAACTTCCAACCTCCATTTTCAACTTTCAACTTCCAATAACTTTCATTTCCAACTTCCAACTTCCAGTAACTTTCAAATTTTAATTTCAAATTTCAAATTTTTATTTTCAATTTTCAAATTTAACTTTTCAAATTTCAATTTTCAATTTCAAAATTTCCTTTTCTAAATTAAATAGTTTTCTTAAAACATGAAACTAATTTGAAAAGTTTAATAGATTCTTTAAAAACAATCAAAAACTCAATCAGGAACAAACATCAAAGACAATCAAACACACAATAAAAAATACAATCAATCAATCATCAAACACAGTCAATCAAATTCAATCACAATCATCAAGGACAGTCTAAACTCAAGTAGAAAACAAACATCAAAAGTAATCAATCAAAGACAAGTGACCTGTTGGTATCATTTGATATTACTTGTTGGGGTTGTTGATCAAGTGGCCTTTGTTTGTTGTCTCCATAAATCGCATATTCACTTTTCTTGGGGAGAAATGTGGCCTTCGTTTGTTGTCTCCATAAATCACATATTCATTTATCTTGGGGAGAAATATGAATAAACTTTGATGCATGCCATGTGTTTGGAGAAATTGCTATCAATGTATCGACTTTGTTCTTCTCCATTTTCATAGTCTTTCATCATGATACCCAAACTTATGATTTTCTTCTCTGAATCACTTGAATAATTTATGACATTATCTTCCCAAGTGATATATCCTTTCTTTTCTTTCTTCTCTTTGAAATTCATCTTGTCGGATTTTTCCATTCTTCTTTTAAACACAGGACAATTGAATCTCATGTGCCCAAGTTGATCGCACTTAGCATTTTGGGGCTAAAGAGGAATCTTCTTCTTTCTTCTTTCATCATCATCTTCTTTCTTCTCTAGTTTTTTTTTATATAGTTGCATTTCTCTCTACCATTGTAGGAATAAAGGAATCAAATTCAATGGCTTCCCATATCTTTAGATCTATGGCTTCTATAAAGATCTGCATTCGGGTTTTCCAATAATGATAACCCTCACCATTGAACATAAGAGCCTATTGATAGAATTTCCCTCAGAAAATGGAAATTTGGATGATGCCATATCCATTCTTGAAGTTTTTAAACTTTATACAAGAATCCTGCTCTGATACCACTTGTTGGACCTTGTGGCCTCAATAATCTTAAGAGGGATAGGCTTAGAATATAGAAGAAGCAACAACAATCAATTTAACAATGTTCTTTAAACATGCAAGACACAATTGATTGCAACAAAATAAATAAGATAAGGGAAGAGAGAATGCAAACACAGTTTTATACTGGTTCGGCCACAACCCGTGCCTACGTCCAGTACTCAAGCAACCCACTTGAGATTTCCACTATCTTTGTAAAATCCTTTACAAAGTCTGAACCACACAGGGACAACCCATCCCTTGTGTTCAGATGCTTTACAACAAGAGACTCACAGTCTCTTAACCAATCTCATTGAATAAGAAGAATAGAAGAAGAATTCTCTCTTCAAGAGAAGAATATTACAATGAAGATCATGTAAGAATCCTTATAGATTTTGCAAGTGTTTGGTCAAGGATTTCTTTTGAGAGAGCATTTGACAATGAAGTTCTTTTGGAATCTCTCTCATTGTCTTTTGAGAGGATAAGACATTTTGGACCAAAAATACTCTCTGTCTAAAATTCGTGCCCAAGTCACCTATTTATAGGCCTTTGATGACCATTCACAAATCTAATGAAAAGATGTGACTGTTGGCAGATTTTTTGAAAACTTTCCACTGGTAATCGATTACAATGTTTGTGTAATCGATTACACAGTTATAATTTGAAGGGTTATGACTTTTGAATTTGAATTTCCAAAGTTTCGTTGCTGGTAATCGATTACAGACATATGGTAATCGATTACATGTTGAAAATTCAAATTCAAAACCTTTTTCAACAGCTATTTCTCAACCCTGTCTTCTGGTAATCGATTACACTTCCTGGTAATCGATTACCAGAGCCTTGCATGTCTTGAAAGCACTTTGTTTTAAGGCAAGGCTTGGTCTTTAGTGAATCTTGAAACAAGGCTTTGTTTGTTGAAGCAATCTTGAATTATTCTTGAAGCAAATGCTTATCATTTGAAGCAGCCTTGTTAGATTCTTCTTTGACATCATCAAAATCATGTATACATACATTCACATACCATCCTTTCCTAATTACGAAAAGCTTCTGTGAGATGAGTGGACCAGTGATTCAAATGCAGTGTGAAATCCTTCTCGATAGCTTTAAGCCATGTCCAGATTAGGAGCATTGTATGCTATATTGGTACAACAATATTGTTACAGTACCTAACCCTTATATAGTGCAATACCTGACCCCTATATGCTATATTGGTACAGCAAAGCAGCTGCTACACTAAAGCAAATAGTTTCTATATCACATACTTAAAACTAAAGTATTAAAACCAAAGCATCTTAGGCTCCTTATTTGGGAAGGAGATGAAAATCCGAGGCAAATGAAGACTTTGTCTTAGCAGTGCAAGGAATTGAAAGAGCATGAAAAGTGTTGAAGAAGCTACACACAGTCATTCTACAGATGAGGGTAATATTCTATTGCAAACTTCAGAGCATAGCAAAGAAGCACACAACTATACACATTGTATTTTTAAATTGAACCAAAGCACACAACAAAGAAATCATGATCTTTTCTCAAACCAAAGCACACAACTATACACATTAATCCTTCAATATCTAGGTTGGGTTGCAGCAAACCAAATGAGTAATAAATTGCTAGAAAAATCAAACTCTTAACAGAAACAAACTTGAAGATGTTTGCTAACTAAACTAGAAATGAAAAATAGACGAAGCTTACCTCGAACCCAACAGTGACAATGGCATCGAGACTGGAAGTGAGATCAGTCACAATGGCGTGCAGACTTGAAGCTTTTGTCGTACCTCAAGTCACCACTAAATGTACCTAGGGTTAACCGAAATGACACAGCTAAGTTACAATGAAGATATGAAGCTGAATATATGAAGCTTAGACGAAATATACCTTTAGAGGTTACACGGAGAGGAAGAAAGTGCGAGCAAAAAAAGGGTATGTCACACGCGAGGTTACACAGAGAAGAAGAGCACGAGCAAACTAGGTCGCGTATGACATAATTTAAAATATAAGTCCAACATCGATTTCCAATACAAAACTGATGTTAACAAAATGATGTTAACGTTAACATCGGTTTTTTCCAAGAAACCGATGTTAACTAGTCATAACTTAACATCGGTTTTCATAAAACCAATGTTAGCGTACATCGGTTAACATCGGTTTTTCTAAAACCGATGTTAACAAATTAAAGTTAACATCGGTTTTACAAGAACCGATGTTAACGTCACTTCGTTAACATCGGATCTTAAGAAAACCGATGTTAACGGATGCACACTATTCATAATTATGCCACCGCGTTTATGTTAACATCGGTTTTATCAAAAACCGATGTTAATCTCCCGATGTTAAATCTGGTTTTTGTAGTAGTGGTAGCTTGAATTGATGTGGTAATGTCTTATTTCCGCAGTGGTCCCTGATTCTTCTTTCCCTTGATTGAACCCAAAACATAGAATGCATCTTGGACAAAAGGCATTTTTTCACATTAAAGGTATTTTGACCTGATTGGTTGTGTGTGATAGTCAAATTAACAATTATATTGTCGAGAAAAATGTAAATTAGCACTTGCAAGTTTGAGTCACGATTCTCTGAAAAATCATCTTAGAATGCTTACATTCTAAGACGATTCTCTTAAAATATCATCTTAGAATCTTAAATATATTTTAATTTTTTTAAAAAATACATTTTAAGACGGTTCTCTGAAAAACCATATTAGAAAGTGTATTTTCTAAGACAGTTTTTAACTAAGAATCGTCTTAGAATGATACATTTTTCTAAGATGATTCTCTATGAAACTGTCGTAGAAAGTGAAAACTTTCTTACGACGACGGTTAATAATCAATGTAAAATGCATAAATTAATCGACATATAAACTATTTTTCGTAGTAGTGACCATCCACATGTCATTTAATCGTTATGCCTTCCATATGATATTGACTTATTAATTAAATTGCTACTATTTACAATATTTAGTAAAGGCTTAAAAATAATAAAAGATATAATGAAATCAAGTTTTAGTTGAGCTTTTTTAAAAATATATATATATAATAGAAATGTCATCCTCATATATATTTTTTAAAATCATGTAATGGAAATGTAATTTTTTTGGTATAGTTATAATATATCAAAATCATGTTTTGTTGCATAATTATTTCCTTTGTAATGGAAACATGGTTTTGTTTTTGAATAATAAATAACAAAATCAAGTTTTAGTCAAAGGATATTTTTGGAATAGTAAAAATACAACAAGGCCAGGGTGTGAGAATAACAAAAAAGGAGGTAATAATAGCAACTCCCTCTTCTCACATACACAATAATGGACATCTTTGGGGCTTTGTCAAAGATGAATTGTTTTTTTTCAATGGTTGTGAGAAAGTTGTGAGAAAGCTGGTCTATAAGTGAAACATATTGGATCCCTTGTATATTGCATCAACCCCTTATGTTGTATTTGGTTGAGGGAAGAGAAAAATACAACAGAAATTATATGGATCTCATATGAGTTCCATATCTTTTACATTTTATTTTAATTTTAATTTTTTTTTTTATTTTCATCTTCTTGAACATACATAACACTAGAAAATTAGATATCAGAAACAAAAGTTTGATTAATGAAATTAGTATATCTGATCAATCCTACATGGGAGGAGAAAGAAGTGTAAACTGGAAGGTTGGTCCATCGACACAGCTTGTTCTGCTAATGGTTGCAGCTTTTTTTTAGATTAATTAATTTGCAGCTCCTAGTTGATAACACTATCCAACTATAAAACTTTTTATCAATTTAAGCAGAGAGTAACTATCATACAATTTCTTTGACTAGCTTGATTTTCTTGTTATACATCACATAAATTCATTGCTTGGTTTTGTTCATAACTGTATAAGATCATGTGACCTTATAGATCTCTTGTGGTCTAGTAATTCATGGTTGATACACTTGCTCTTATTGGCATTGCGTCCTATTTTGCCTCCCTTTCAATCAAATTCATTTCTAGATTGGCATGATCACGTAAGATTATAGATATATGTTTAATCAGTTGTAAGATTATAAATATGATCATTTAGTAGGAAAGCTGAAAACGTAGAATATTTATTGCTTATATATATAAAAAAAAAACCTAGAATATTTATTACTTGCAAGTTGGCTTCTCATATCAACACAAAATTATAAGGCTTGTGGAGCCCCCAAGGGTTGGCATGTTGTACCATTTTTTTTTTTCAAGTTATTGTTACTAACTTGACCATTAATTTCAAATATCATGAGATACGGTGTCTTTGGACAAATCAATCTTGCGGTGGTGACTTTGTTTTTGGTGAGGGATCATCTAACCGACCCAAGTAGAAATGGGGTGAAATATAACCCCATCATAGATGGTCTATTAAAATTAGAACAACTGTATTATGAGTTGGATTCACTTTTTTAATTTTTTTATACACAAATCTTTGATTAGTTATATACTCTTTCTATTATTTTTACTAATTGCATTCCATATCTTCGATCGGTTTTCTAACCTTTCTCCTCCATTGCAAAAAAAACGAAAAAAACTTAATCCAAATTGCACTCTTGCATTTCCAAACACATCACCGAGTCTTCCATCATAATTCACGGTCTCTCCAAATTCGGTGGTAGAGAAATATGTTTTACTATTTTTCTCACAGAAAAATAAAAATATTAATAATAAAAAGTTTAGAATTTGTCACAAGACGTGTTCAAAACCAAACACGGGAACTACACATGGATGTAACAGTATCATGCCTCATCAACATAACATGACAGCACCCGTAACCCAACAAACCAGAGATTGCAATTCGCAAGCCTTACTAACTAGCAAGAGAAAAAAATACCCGATCTCGTGGATCCCTTTAGATAACAAATTAAAATGGAAACATATTAGCACCAGCTATATCATAAAGAGCGAAAATTCAATGTATGCTTTTGAGAAGGAATTTTTTCAACGGACACAAGTTTGGATGAAAAAAATTAGATCTCATCATTTTCTTAGACATGCATGGCGTAGTAAGACATGGCGTAGAAACAATTGTAGAAACTAAAACTCCTAAATCTGAAAAGTGATCAGAATTTAAAATTTGTAAAAAAAAATAATGGAAAGAATATATTATTAATAAAAAAAATTATATAAAAAAACTTCAATTTTTAATATAGTTTTTCTAATTTTATTAGACGACGTAAGATGAAATTAATCAACTCTATTTTTAACAGGACTTAGTTAGAAAAATCCTTGACGACAAAGCTAATATATTAGTTACATTGGGATGATGTTATTAACTCCATAAAGTTTGACTCTCAATTTGGTTATTCCTTTCGGAATAGGATGTGATAGGCAAGAATATGATGCCAAAAGAAAATTTGGTACGGAAGTACAGACTACCTATGTGTATAAGAAAACAACAACAAGTATCCACCCATTTTGCTTTCCAAAATCAGAATGTTTTTGTATTATTGGTCTAAAGATTTTTTTTATTAAAATAATTTTTAGAGGCAAAAATATGGTCAAATTATTTTATATGTTGAGACTGTGAAAGGTATATGTAGAATGAAAAAGCACTCTCTTAGTTGTAGTTACAGGTATCAAATCAAATTTTTATTACTAAATTAATTGCTTTAAAAATAAAATATTAATTGAATTTTCCATCTTAAATTACTGATTTAGTTTTTTAAATAAAGGAACTTTATATAATAGTCATATATTTCAATGGACAAATTTAATAATTTTCAAAAACCTAATAAGATAGCACTTCGATTTTTCATGGATTAATTTGATAACAAAAAAATTATAAAATTAATGCGGTAAAATCCTATTATAAACTAATTGAGTATTTATGATTATGTTTTTTGTTTTAAAATTCATTCAATATTATTTTTTATTTTTTCTCAACTTCATATTTTTATTCTGATTTTTCTATATCAAAGAGATATACCAACTTATAAACTAACAACATTAAAATCCTATTAAGTGAGATCTTGAATTCAATGCTTATAAATAGAAAAAACGTAATTGAAATGAGAAATTCTATTAAAGATAATTAGTCATTCGATTTTTGGATTTTTTTATCGATTTTTTTGGTTCTCATTGAATTAGATCGTTCTCATTGAAATTCCATGAGCTTCAATAACTTTTTCTTACCTCTTATTTTTGTATTCTTAAGAATTTTATCTTTTAATTTTTTATTAAAATTAATAGACTATAGCGGTTTAATTAAATCTAGTGATTGTTTATATCATGCAAAAACTCAATATTTTTTCTTTTTCCTTTTTATAAAAATGTTAGCAAATGTTACAAACCTTAATTATTTTAATGAAATTAAAGAATTTTCTCGTTACATAATTTGTTTTAGAGAAAAAGGATAAAGCATTCACCATGTAAAAAGTTTTGCATAATCATCTAATTTAATTTTAATTTATTATATATGATAAATTTATTAAGTTTTAAAAATAATTCAAATTATAATTTATGATTCAACGATAATGTAAGACTGTACATAAACATTAAATTCTTTTTTTATGAAATTATATTTGAAAATAATTGTTTTTCTAAGTGTTTTTCCTTCATTTTAAATTTTTTTAATCCTTTCTCATGATTGATCCCCCAACTATATTTTTCTGCCTCCGCATGTACGTACTCAAGTATTCTTTGAGTCTCGAGTCATGTATTTGTCTCCGAGAATTCTTGGAATTCAATTTACCTAAAATTTTTATTAAAAAACAAAATCAAATAATAAGCATCGGTAATTTAAGTTAAGTGATAAATTATATTATATTATGTGTAGTTAATTTGTTAGTAGCACTTTTTTAAAGGTAAATAAATTTTTTAGTAACACATATATATAGATGCACAAACTGTAATTGTTGGGTGGATCTAATTATTTATCTCATCACAACAACTAAGTTGAAACATAATTGATTCATATTGGATTTTTTAAAATTGGCTATCAAGGTATTGAGATATTTCACAAAAACATGCTTCAATATAATCAATGTACTTTCAATTACGTAAGCATTCCTGCGTTATGCCACCGAATATGCAAGAAAACAAAAAACAAAAAGAAGAAAGGAACGAGTTACTTATAGAGATAAGACAAGTTATAGATCAAGATATATCTTTAAATGGAAAGGAGGAAGCTTCGCAGAAGCTGCGAAGGTGTTGAGAAACACATGTATCTATGTGGGGGCATGGTATCGTTTGCAGGTGAATACCTCATCTAGCTGTTGGATACGTTGAAGGGTGAGTGTTATATGTAGCAGTTTTGGATAGGAATAGGACTGTGCAACAATACATTTCCAGGTGATGTGATTTTGGAGGGGAGTGAGAATTTGATAAGTGTTAAGCTGAAATAAGAAGATTGAGTTGATGGGGAATTCTGAAACGTTAGCTTACGTTGATAATTAAGGTCACAAGGACACAGCAACAATAAGACACTGATATTATTTGTCTCTGTGATTGGCAATACTTGGCATGTGAGCCTCTTACGGCTTTGCATTCATAAAAGGGAGGTATGTGCAAACGACATAATTAAAGTTATGTGCAAACGATATAATTAAAGTTATGTGCAAACGACATACAATGTTTATGAAGATATGACCAGAATAGAATAATGATTATGCCCAAAAGTTATAGTAGGACATTTTTGTGTTCTCACCAGGCAATGTGCATGCATGAGCTTCATTTCATGGGGGAAATTAATTTATTTCTTGTGAGATATTTTCTTGATATTTCATGGACGAATATTATAACAAATTGTTACTGACTGCGATCAAAATTCTAGAACCCAGTAAGCACACACACGAATACGAGATTTCCGCAAATGTGCATCATCGGGAAAGAGCGGCAGTTTCTTGTTTGATTAATGAATAATAGGGTATAATAATAATAAGTTCTTGTTGGAAAAATTAGGCACATCTTTTTATTCATATGATAAAAAATACATCATAAAACAAAAGGAAACACCATAAAAAAATTATCATCATATTTGTTTAAGGTGATTCAGATCATCATCTTTTTGTTCAACATGATTTAGACTTTTATCCGAATAATTTGTTTGTTTAAGATGGTTTAAGATCATTATCTTTTTGTTCAATGTGATTTGAACTCTCATCCACATAATTTATTTATTTAAGGTGATTTAAAGCATGATGTTTACATCCACGATTTTAAACTTGTTTAATATGTTTCGAACTCTCATTTCTACATTCATAATATTTTAACAATTTTTTTGGATAAGCAAGACCAAGTGGGATAAACTTTCAAACCCCCTCCAAATTACCCTTCTCACTTAGATTGGTGACTCAGGTTTTATACTTCTTCTGGTATAAAACTCCATATTTATAGACATCACATTCTAATCCAATTAAATGAGGAAACAAGTCAATAATTTATAAATAATATCTTTAAAATTTAAACAAATCTTAAAAATAAGATAATATCTTTAAAATTTAAACAAATCTTAAAAATAAGATAATATCTTTTCTAAACAATTTCTTAGACATTTGAAATTAAAAAATTTGATTTATTTTCCAACGACCTTAACATTGTGTTTGGATTAGGAATTTCAAAATTTCAAGGAATTTAAAATACCTAGAATTTAAATTACTTTGATTTTAATTTCTTTTATTTTTCAAATGCTTTGTTTGGATAAATCAATTCAAATTTTTTTCATTTTAAATTTTTTGTTTGGATAGGACAATTCAATTTTCTCCATATGCAAAATTTCAATTTTATACTTTAAATAGATGAAATTTTAATATTAAACTTTATAGAAAATAAACACAATCTAATTTTGAAATATTAATTAAAAAATATTTTCAATTTTTAATAATTTATAAATATAAAATATTGATAATTTTAACCTAGGTTATTTTGCCTGACCACAACCAATGATGTTTTTAAACCGACATCAACCAAGGTTATTTTTTGATCGACATCAAATAGGTTTTTTTTTTGTATTGGCTATAAAATAGCCTTAGCTAATGTTGGCTAAAAAATAGTTTTGACCGATGTTGACGGAAAAAACTCTAGTGGATGTCGACTGTAAAAACCTAGTTGATGTCGACTAAAAATGGTCATGCCCGATGTCGGTCAAAAATGTCTAACTAGTGTTAGAAAAAAAAACCCTAGCCAACATCAATCAAAAAACCTAGCTAATGTGGTTAAGAAATAATTTTGGCTGATGTCAGCCAGAAAATCCTAGTCGATGTCAGCAAAAAAATCCTAACCGGTGTCAGCTAAGAAAATCTAGTTGACATCAGCCAAAACACCCTAGCTAACATTGGCTAAAAATAACCTTAGTCGATATTGGCTAAAAAATAGCTTTGACTGATGTTGGCTGGAAAAACCTAGCTGACGTCGGCTGAAAAATCCTAACATGTGTTTACTCAAAAATTAGTCATGACTGATGTCAGTAGAAAAAATCTAGCTAACGTTGGCGAAAAAAATCATTGATCAACATCAACTAAAAAAACCGGGATGATAACGGCCAAAAAAATCCTTGGCCAACGTTAGCAAAAATTTCTCATGACTGACGTCAGTGAGAAAATAACTCTAACCAACATCATCTAAAAAAAATCTTAGCTTATATCGGCAAAAAATAACTTTGGTTGACATCATACAAAAAAATTATGACCGAAAAAATATCGGCCAATATTAGTGAAAAATAACTTATGTCGATATCGGCCGTAAAAACTTTGGTCACTCGTAGTTGTGAGTGTTGAGTGAGAAAGAATTGTGACTAAGAACGTGAGTTAGAGTGAACATCTCCGAAAAAAGAATTTCAAATTCTATATTTTTTTAGAGAATTTGAAATCCCACTGTTTTAGTCCATCAAAATAATTCAAAAAAATATCAAAAATTAAATTTCCTTTCAAATATTCTATCTAAACAAGCTATTTTATAATGAATCATTTTAAATTCCTTAAAAAAATAATTTTTCCTGCTAAATTATTCCATACAAACACACTATAAACCAATCTTACAATATTTAGTACCAAATCACTCATGTACACTACCATGGAGACTTCACTCCCACGCCCCAACTCAAGTCGTCATGACCCCAACAACAAATGGGCCAAGCCCAAGGGACAAATATTTCCGCGCATAATATGAGTCATACACAACACAAATCAAATAGCTAACTAATGGGGTTAGGTTTAGTTGAAGAGATAATCTCTCAAAATATAGCTAATCAAAGTTTGAATTATCATTAAGAAACATATTTATGTTTAGTATCCAACTGTACGTATATCAATTATCTCTAAGAAAACAATTCCTATGAAAAAAATACCATAACTCTCAAAACCTACAGTTGCAACGGGCAATAGTACTATTAAAAAAAAAATCTGGCAATAGAGATAGGAATTTGGAACTCAATTTTTTTTACTGCATTTGGAACTCTCACGATTAAAATCTATTTCAACCGATCTTTTAGGATTAACTAACAACCTCAAAATAACGCAATTCCACAGAAATAATCTAAGACCTAACTCAACACTAACTAAAAAAAAAGTTTAAAAATACAGTGGTTCTTATACTATATATATGTCAATTGTCAAACCTAACGAGTTTAACTAGAACACAAATTAAGGAAATACAAGCCATTACCTTCTTAAGTAAAGAGAAGTGAATCAAATTAAACTACTTCTCATCTTGGTTTCTTTTAATTTGCCAAAACTCATCCACCAATTCTTGTGCAACTGGGATATGTAATATATATAGGGTAGATAAAGAGCGTTTTTCTTTTGTCCCCACTTGGGAAATTTCTTGCTACTTTCCAAGCCATTGTATTTTGGTATGGCATTTAGCGTTATTTTGCAAAGAAGATTTTTATGCCAACGAACACTTTGCACAAGGATACAAAAGCGCACCGAACGGAAAAGAAGTAAAAGTGCACCTATATTGGAGTAAGAAAACACTAGCAAATTACCCTTTCATTTAGTTTGAATTTGAGTGACACACTTAATTGAGGACCAATCGTGCGCAATACTAACATAAAATACAAACTGTTGTGACTGCTGTGTGACTAAGAATGATTAAATCTCCTTTAGATTAGCCGCAAATTCGGACCAATGATTAAGTGTGACATTTTTTTTATTTGATCCTCTCTGTTTACTTATCTTAATTGCCTGGAACTACCTAATTTTAACGAGAATATCTCTACCAATTCTTTGTGTCTAGAATCATTTAGTAGCACATACAACAAATTATAAGAAAAAGAAAGTCACAAGGTGAATAGTACAATGCATTATTGTTATTTTTTGTACAGAGTACATGCATTATTTAGTCTCTAGAAGAAGAGAAACACATAGATATTTTAATTTCTTAATTGGGTAAATAATTATTTTTGTCTCTGAATGTATATAATACTCTTAGATTTGTCTCCGAAATGAAAATTTAAATTTCAGTCCCAAATAAAAGTGTGACAAATTTATTCATTCGTTAACTTTCGTCCGTTACCGTTAATGAAAGAACCTACATGACACTGAGAGACGAAAATGTCACAAAAATAATTGTCAACATGACTACAAATAGATTGGACCAAAATCTCAATAAGTTTTCATTGAACTAAAATGTTAGTAAATTTTCATTAAACTAATTTATCAGACTTCAAATTTGTTTCATTTAAGAGTAAAATATAATATAATATTATTTTTTTTTCTCTTTTTTTATTGTTACAAGCATAACATTACAATAAGTATCTAAAAAATCCGAAAACAAGCATAAATAAGAATAAACATAATAATAAGTATAATATTGATTAATAAACATAATATGTCTACTATTTTGAAATTTCTAATGTGTGAGTACCTTATCTAAAATATGAGACTCAAACAAAAATGTACAACCATTAAGTTAATTCCTACAAAAAAAATAGGACCCAACTTGATTTTGTCACTATCTAATGTTGTTACAATAGCAATTTCAGAGCAATAAAAAGATTATGCTTATTAATCAATATTATATTTATTATTATGTTTGTTTTAACTTATGCTTGCTTTCTTAAATTTTTAAATGTTTATTATAATATTATGCTTGTAACGATAAAAAATGGAAAAAGATGAAGATTAAACTATATTTTATCCTTAAATGAAACAAAATTTAGGGTCTAACAAATTAATCCAATTGAAATGTGTCAATATTTTGGTCCAATCTATTCACCAGTCATGTTGGCAATCATTTTTGTGACATTTTCGTCCCTCTATGTTACGTAGATTCTTTCATTAATGATATTGGATGGAAGATAATGGATGAATGAATTTGTCACACTTTTTTTTTTTACTTTCGGAGACTACAATTTGAATTTTCATATTTTGGGAACGAATTTGTCAACACTCTACATATTCAGAGATAAAAATGACTATTTACCCTTCTTAATTCTTAACCAAGATTTTTATTTTCTTGTTGAAATTGAATCTACATAAAATCCAAGGTGAGAGTAGACTAAACACAAAATTCCTCCAAAAAATTTGTTAAATAAAATACAATGTGCATTATTCATTGACTAGGCTATTATAGAAATAGTTTTTGTTTACCAAATTAAATAAATAATTATATGTGATGAAAAGGTCTTAGTTAAGTCAATTGAATTTTATAATTTTCACAAATAAAAAACTTTCATGTGTGTTAATTATTTTACAAATATGTAATTAAAAGTGGAGGAGAGAGAAAATTACACCAACATAACTTTAGTATCTGGATCATTATTTTTATTACTCGACATAAAATTGTAATTTTTATTAATCTAACCGTTGAATTATATTTACATATTATAAAAATCATTTGTGTTAAGTTTTGTCAAATTTCAACAACAACAAGATGGTAATCAAATGATTCATATTTTAGTATATTTTGAAATGTTTATACTATGCCAATTTTAATTTATGTGAATGAGAAAGCAAATAATTTTTGGATTAATATGAAATTTTGCATAGTGATATATGTAAAAATAATTTTCAATTCAATGGTGAGTTTTAAAAAACATTATCCACTTGAAAGTTCTAGAATGTTGTAATAGTTGTCAAAGTTATACCGGTGTAATTTGATCTCTCCTCCTAAAAGTATTTTCTTTGTTTCAAAATTATATTATTTTCACTTCATATGAATTAATTTTTTCACAAAAAATTAACATATGCATCTAGCACATATGCTTTCCTTTGAAAATTCTAAAACAAAACATTTTACTAAAGGAAGAAGAGTGGTGCAACACAACAACCATCCCGAGTCTTGCTCTCATACCAAATGAACCAAGAGAAAAGAGTGTCACAATAAAATTTCTAAAGAGGTAGGGTTTTCAGTTTTCACTCACAAAAAGAAAGTGAAGTTGTGATTTGAGCCAAAGTAATTTGGGCCTCGGTCTTTTATCTTATATTTGAGCGGGTTTGATTTCTAACTAATGTAGTTTGATCTACCCAAACCCACCCAACCTTAATTGTTTAAAACTATTTTTTTAAGTTGGACCTACCCACAATTTGATTAAACCCACTTGCATACATTAAAATCATTTCAGGTTGGGTAGTTTCAGATCCATGGGTTGTTACTCACCTATACAAGACGGATACGAAATCAACCGATGTAAGAAGTAAATACTTTCTTAATGTATTCTAGAATCAATATAGAAATTTACTCTCCACATTGGTCATACACTACTACATTAATTAAATACATTTTACGTCATTGTTACTACATCGATTTTTGAAAATTGATGTTGTAAATGGGGTGGTGACATTTTACAATTAAATGCAACTTCATAACATTGATTGTTTATAAACCCATGTAGGAAACATAACCATTTCTTGTTTGAAATGGTGTTGAATTAGTAATCTAACATTAATTTGATGTTGAATTGTTTTCCTATCTGATACTTATTTAAACTCTCGACCCTCTCTCTCACACAAACCCTAAAGTTTCTCTCTTCCCTGTCGCCACCATAAACTTGAACCATCACCACAACCCCCTGATTGCCAGCACCACCAACCCAAACCACCACAATCTTGCCTCCACTACACCTTGATCTCTGCTTTGTCGCTCTCTGTCTAAATACCTTAGATCTTGCAACTGTAACCACACAACCACAATCGATATCACTGTGACTACCGTTGAACCTCCAGTGTCATTCCACTACCACCTCATTGGTAAGTGGTTTGTCATCCTTCCCTTCTTTTGTTCTACCTTCTCATATTTCACTATGTCTCTTTTTTGTCAATGAGTATTTGCCACTACATTGGAGGTGATTTCATCTTATATTTTGTGTGATTGTAATGTTTATGTTTGTGTGTGTGTGTGTTAATTATTTGTGATTTAGAGGACTTCTAGTTTTGGTTCTCATTGTGTTTGTGTGTGTGCGTGCATGCGCGTGCGTATCGGTTGTTAATTTGTTGTGATTTAGAGGATCAATCTGTTCCACAAACACAAGTAAAAGACACACTGAAAATTTCATGCCAGATTAAAAATAGGTAAAATCTTACCAATTTGTTCCACAAACACCCTGGCACACACTTAAAAAAGTGAAACACTTTTAGAGAACATTTTATTAGAATTTAAATGCTCTTCAATAATTAACCTTTAATGGTTATATTTCAGTTCTTATTGTACTAAAAAATAGTACTGTATAAGATTAACTCCGAAAAAAAATTATAAAATATTTCCAGTAAATATACGTAAACCTATACATCAAATTAAACACAATCCCTTTTGAAACCCCTTTGCAAATGGATACATTAATTTTTTAATCAATTCAAAAATACCAGTTAAAAGCACAAACCTAATTATTTAATGCATAAATACCATAAAAGGTAATTAATATTTTTCTTAATTTTACCAATGTCATAAATATTTTTAAATAAACCAAAATTTAGCATAAAATCACAAACAATTTAAAATTAAAAGTATATTTTTATTAATATTGATTATCAAAAACATTTTCTCATACAACAGTTATTGAAATTATTAATGTTATTTTATACGCAGAATATGTATTCGAAAGAATGAAAATAAAGTTAAGAGAAAAGAAAATGATATTGGTAAGTGAAGAGGATGAAAAAAATTAAGAAAATCAGCCCTTATTTTTTTTATAAAAAAATAGAGAGAAAATTGTGTTTTGGCTCTTATAATAATTTTCTGCGTCTTAACCTTGAGTGAGTAAATCTATAAACCAAATACAAATTTATCATTTAAAACATTTCTTATTTTTATTATTCATGCTTTGACTGTTTTGAAAACAATTATTTCCCACTATCACTATATAATGTGTATGTTTGTTATAAGTTTTCCTCCAAAGAATATATATTTTTTTATAAAAGAAATCACTTTTGAAAAACTTCTACACGAATATTCCAATTTTTTAAAATAATCAAAAGTCAGAAAATAGAAAATCTTATTAAATTAAAAGTTATTTTGAACAGTTTTTCATAAAATGTTTTTTTAAATGGTTTTTATGATCTTAAGAAAACATTAACTAACTTTTATTTATTTAAATCTCTAAAAAATAATCACTAAATTATTTTACATAAAAAATAGTATTTTAATTTGAAACATTTCTTATTTTTATTATTCATGGTTTGAACCATTTGGAAAGCAATATTTTCCCCCACACTATATAATCTATATAATCTGTATGTTTCTTAAAATTTTCCCACCTAAAGAATTATTTTTTCTTTTTATAAAAAAATCACATTTATAAACTTCTATGCGTTTATTTCAATTTTTCAAAATAATCAAAAAGTTAAAAAATTATAAAATATTGTTAAATTAAGATTTATTTGAATTATTTTTCATAAAATGAGTTTTTATTAAGAAAATTATTTTTATGAACGTAAGCAAGCATAAACTAACTTCTATTTGTTTGAATCTCTAAAATAATCACTAAATATTATTTATAAAAAATATTATTATTTTTATCTAAAACAAAGTAGTCTAATAGTATAAAGCAAAAAAGAAAAAAAAAAAGAAGTGAAAGACAGAAGTTTATAAAACATTTTATTCAAATGCTTCAGTAGCCTATCATGCCAATATTTCATTATTACAGGACTTAAATGTATAAAAGATTTCCAGGAAGTAATATATATCATGACATCAAATTAATCACAATACCTTAGTAATTTTACCGATAATGATAAATTAGTTTCTAAAATTTGTAACTTAATTCATTAGTCATTAAAAAATATAATTTATCATCAAATTAGTCTTTAAACATGATAGCTTATTTAAAAAATGGTCTAACAAATTTAATAACAAAATTAATTTATTGTATATTTTACATATTTAAGAATTAAATTTATATTTTTTATTTTTTAAAAACCAATTTATCATGGCATCAACGAATTTCACTATTTATTAAAAAAAAAAACTATTAATACCCCATGCATGAATGGATATTTTGTTTAGCCATTACATTTTCTTTCTCTCCATTCATAAAATAGCCGTTACAAGCATAATGCCAGGTATTTATTTAATACTACAAAATTAGGAATTTAGCCATTACATTTTCTTTCTTTCCATTCATAAATTTTTATAGTAAAATACGAACTTTCCTGGAAGTTGCACTGCAGGCTGTGCTGTATCGCTGACACCCCTTTTGCTTATCATATTATTTATAATACACCGATTCATACAAATTCTGTGTGCCACATTGTCATATTTTATTATTACCTAAGCTTTTGTCACTTAGAACAAATTTTTGGTCAGTTTTGAAAAATGGGTTCTGGAAACCAGGAGGTATCAATGTTGGTGGAGAATGGTGGTGGTGGGAACAACAACGTGAAGGGATTGCTGAGCAAGGAAATGAGACATGGCAGAACGGCACATAACATGTCATCTTCTTCGTTGCGCAAGAAATCTGACCTAACTCTTCTGTCTAAGGTTCATTCTGACACCCTCAAGAATTTGTTGGTGAATTTGCAAGAGGTTATTCTGGGAACCAAGCTCTCTATTATTTTCCCTGCCATTCCCCTTGCCATTGTTGCTCAAAGCTATGGCTTTGGAAGAGTGAGTTCTAACACTTAATTCTCTGCTCATACTTATTTTATTACCTTGATTTTTGAAGAAACATTTATGTGGTTTGGGAATACTGTATATCCATTATCAAAGCAATTTTCATGAGTTTTACTAACTGTTTTTTTTTTCTTTTTTGTAAATTGAAATAGTTAATAGAATTTGAGTACAAAAGATTGACCTGAGCACATATATCTAGAGCCTATCATGTGTGTTTTGATTAACTTACAATTCTACTCAAATGAATTCCAAAATCAAGTTGAAGCACAGCAATAAATAGTTGTTTTGACTTTTTAATTTTCTACCACAATTTTTGGGTCAAAATTGATTCGAGAGTATCTAACACACTAACAGTACTTTCTTGTAGTTAGCACAGAAGAAATAAAAGTACTAGAGTGAAAAGTTTACAATTTGAATAAGATATGGAATTGAAGTTTTTTTTTTTTTTTTTTGTATGTAAAAGTCAAATGTCGCCTCTTCTTTTTTACTTTTCTTTTGCCACTCAAGTGCATCCAAATTTGCATTTTTTTCTTCTTTTTTTTTCTTTTCAATTTCTTTCTTCTCTTTCTTTTCTCTCTCTCTTATTTTGTTTTTATCTTTGCTATATGCCCTTTTTTTAATAAAATTTGTATATAATATTTTTGGTCAATGATTTTTTTTGTCCATGGGAACCTCGTAAGGATCGAAAATGACGGCTCTCTTAATATATATTAGTTTATTCATTAAAAATTATTTCATACAAATCACTTTTGATAATTAGTCTTGCAATTATATATGGTGAGATCGTTAATGTGTCCATGGGCCGGGATACTTTTTGGATAAAGGAAGAAAAATAATTAAAATTAAGGTATCCGTATCTATATCGTGATAATATTGAAAAATGCATATATGTTTTTTTTTTTTTTTTTTATAGAAAACTGTAAAATATAGAGTCTGGAATTTTCTATGTCTTGTCCATTGAGGCTGCTAATGTGATATTATGAGATGATATGACATTATGGCCACTCTTAATTATTGCTTACAGCCTTGGATTTTTGCGTTGAGCTTACTTGGGCTTACCCCACTTGCTGAACGAGTCAGTTTCTTGACAGAGTAAGGAAAACATGACATGCTAGATTGTACATTAGTCATTATTAATCATTGTACAATTTTTTTTCTTGACCCTTTAATGTTGGTTTGCTGATTCTTGTTTCATTTGTTCCCTTGGTATTTGGTACTTCGAATTTGGCAGACAGCTCGCTTATTACACTGGTCCCACAGGTGTGTATGAACCCACAACTGTACTTTTGAAGCAAATCTGTTTGAAAGTTCTTTATAGTGTCAGTGTACTTCACTCTCGAGTCAGTTTTCTTTAGTTTGGACTGAAAAAGAGAATATCAACTATTCATCATAATCTCTGGTTTTTGTCTTCACACAAAATGCTTGCTATGGTGTAAAAGTTGGTTATTTATTGATATGAACCAAATGGTATAAATATTTAGATGATATTTCTCATTTTTCTTTATCTATTTTTTTCTTATCATATTACTTCACTAATCGTATTAATTATTTGTCTATCATCTTTTCTTATCTCTCTCTAAAATTAAGAGGTTGAGTGTCAAACAATCTTTTTATAAATTGTAGGAAAACAATTGATTGTCATGTTACTAAAGCCTTATTATGTTTTTTGAAACACAGTGGGAGGACTTTTGAATGCAACATGTGGGAATGCTACAGAGCTCATCATAGCAATTTTTGCTCTTAGCAATAACAAAATTGCAGTGGTAAAGTATTCTTTGCTGGGTTCCATAATTTCTAACCTTCTTCTGGTTCTTGGAACCTCTCTATTCTGTTGTGGCATTGCAAACATTAGAAAGGAGCAAAAATATGATAGAGTAAGCTGCAATTCATTCAAAACTTATACCTATGAATTGCATAGTTTTGGTTCTTTTTTAGTGAAATAATGACTAGTGTTAAGGGGTTGAATGTTTTGCAATTTTCTTGCAGAGACAGGCAGATATAAACTTGCTTATGCTGTTTGTGGCATTGCTAAGCCACTTGCTGCCAGTGCTGTTCCATTACGTTGGTGCCTCAGCAGCTGACACTGTAGAGTCTTCTCTGCAGTTGTCAAGAGTTGCTAGCATTGTTATGGTGACTGCTTATTGTGCTTACCTTGTCTTCCAATTGTGGACTCACCGGCAGCTATTTGAAGCCCAAGATGTATGTTTTCTTTGATTTTGGGATGATGAAACTTATTGTGATTTTGATTTGTGTACATATGTGATTAGTAATTAGTAATTACCGTCTTGGAATTTGCAGGAAGCTGATGAAGAGGGTGGCAATGATTCAGAAGAAGCAGTGATAGGATTCTGGAGTGCATTTGCTTGGCTGGTTGGGATGACAGTGATCATTGCCCTGCTGTCTGAATATGTGGTGCACACAATTGAGGTAATGGACTTTCTTTATATTGAGAAATGAAATTGTTGTTTCCCTCTATTGGGCAACTTATGGAACAATGTTTTTGTCAAACAAACAACTGTAAAGCTCTATTTTGATAATGAAGTTTGAGTTTAATAGTTATACATGGTCAGTGTATATATTTTAATACTGTTAATTAATCAAAAATCATCTTAGGTATGTTCATTCAAAAGTACTTATTATAAAATCAACAAATCTATTATACATGATAATCTTAGATTAACTAATAATATAAAATATATTTACCCTGTTAGTGCATTTTATTTAGATTCAAACTATATTATAATAATAATGCTGATAGTGATGAGAAAAACGTGAATCTGAACAGGATGCATCTGATTCATGGGGATTGTCTGTTAGCTTCCTAAGCATAATCTTACTACCAATAGTTGGCAATGCAGCTGAACATGCAGGAGCAATCATATTTGCTTTCAAGAACAAACTGGTACCAACTTTAACAGTTTTATGAAATTCTGATACTTTTCTAGTTCTCTTTTATGTATCATAAGTTGCTTGAAACTATGATTAAAATCACTTGCATGCGTTCTTGTGTTTTTTCTGAGGTGTTATGTTTTTTACTGCAGGACATCTCATTGGGTGTTTCCTTGGGTTCGGCAACTCAAATTAGCATGTTTGTGGTAAGCATTGACCTTAAGAAAATGGAGCTTCCATGCTTTATTGGATTAATAAATGTTCATCAAGCAAATTTGATAACAATATAGGTTCCCCTATGTGTGATTGTTGCTTGGATTCTGGGAATCAAAATGGACCTCAACTTTAACATCCTAGAGACAGGTTCTCTTGCTGTGGCAATAACAATCACAGCCTTCACATTACAGGTATACTTATATACCATAATTTTCAGTTCAGTTTGTTTTAGTTAACACCACAGTTATGATTTGGTATATATCTTGATCCAATCTTTCAGTGATGTATAATTCTTCTTCTGTGTGTCTGTTTTAGGATGGAACATCTCATTACATGAAAGGCCTTGTTCTCGTACTCTGCTACATTATTATTGGGGCATGCTTTTTTGTACAAAGAACACCCTCCAGTAAGCATAATATGCAACAGTCTTGGTGTTACAATTATATTTACAATCTATATTTATGCTTATGCATCCTGAAAGTATAATTCATATCTAAAGTTTGGTCACTCCTTTTCCAGACCAAACTAATGTTCCTAACATAACGCATAAATCAACAACTGAAGCAGTTTTTAGAGCTCAATAGGTATGTTCATCAGTAGTTCATCTTCTCTAGCTATACACATGCAGACACAATCTTTTGTGTGCACTCAAGAACTGTATGGAATTAAATACTGGCACTTGATTGCAGGCATATTGGCTGATTTTGGTCTCTCTGAGATAAAGGGGTGCAGCATCCAAGCTTAGAACAAGATTCAATGGATTTCTTATTTGTTCATTTTAATCATTGTCATCCCGAGAAAGCTGAAGAAGTTTGCATGCAGTAGCTTGCAATCTATTTGGTTGTCTTTGTATATAGTTCTCTTCAAAGGATTTTGTGTCAAGATTTTCATCACATAATGTAATTTAGATGAGAGTTGTGGCATGATTATTGGTGTCACATGAGCAAGAATTCTTCCTTGTGCTAGCCTTTTTTTTCCAAGTAAAAGGAGAAAATTTGGATCCGGGTTCCATGCAGTCGGAAAAAGCTCACATCAGACGGTTCAAATATCATATCAATAAATTCAACTTGAAAAATAGATTTAAAATATCAATAGTCTAAAAGTTCAAATCCATGACTGCCTGATTATGTGAATGCAAAGAATCCAACTTCTTATTCTTCCATGTGTTTGCGTATTCTTAGTTGACTCGTGAAGGGATTTATATCGGTAAATGCTAAGAATCCAATTATTAGGTGAATGCTGCCCGATTTGACAACATAATATGGAGAATATTAGACAGAATTAAAATTAAATGATGAGACAATTCTAAACATATTCTGCAAGGAGGAATGCTATACAATACGAAATTTATCATATACACATAACTCTAAATGACGAGGCATTACATAATTATATATAGTAGAAAACAACAGGAAAAGATGATGAAATTTTTAGCTTAATCATCAATTAAAATCCAACTATTTTTTAAACGTTTACAAATGCATTTTAGCATACTTGTACTTCCAAATTAAATGTCTTTTCATTTATTAAGATGTTTAAACCAATTGTCATGATCAACCCTCAGGTCTTATTTTTCTCTATAGGTACAACGAGCTCAGGCAACAAATCACCTGATGGCGATGACGAGCCACTACAATAGAAAATATCATTTAGGGATAAGATGATAGGGAAAAAGGAGAAGCCTTTCATCAAGAAAAGGTTGGTCCAATTAAGGAGAATTTGGCAAAAATTGAGTATGAGGATGGTAACCTTCTCAAGTCGATGATACACATTGTTGATTCAGTTTTTGAGGGGTCATGTGTCCTTGTTAGGATGCTTTGGTGTTAGGGATGTCAAAAAAATCCGATTATATAAAATCAATATATCCATAATTGTTCATATCCAAACCACTTTAAATCCATTTTAATGGATTGGTTTTACATTCAAATTTAGTTTTTTTTTTAAATTTAAATCCAATCCAATTATTTGGATATGGATTGAATATTTAATTGGATTTTCAAATTTTATAACATTCCTCCCGAACAACCTTGGTCAAGGTAGGGCAAAAGCAATTTTTTAGCCGACATCGATCAAGGTTATTTTTTGACTGACGTCAACTGAGATTAGTTTTTGATAGACGTCAGCCATAGCTTTCTTGGCCGACATCAATTGATAATGTTTCTCAGCCGATCTCGTTGAGACTATTTGTCATAAGACATCGGCTAGGGTATTTTTAGCGGGCGTTGGTTGGGAATATTTTTTGGCCAATGTTTTCTAGAGTTTTTCGACTAACAACGATTGATGATGTTTTTCAGCTGATATCAGCAAAGACTATTTTTCAGTTGATGTTCGCTACAGTTTTTTTTTTTACCAATGTTGGTCGAAACTATTTTTTAGTTAATGTCGGTTAGAGTTTTCTTGGCTAATGTTGACTGATGATTTTTTCGGCCGACATCAGACAATTCTATTTTTTTATGTGTCGGGTAACGTTTTTTGCAATCAATGTCAGTCGAGACTATTTTTCGGTCAATGTCGACTAAGGTTTGTTTTGGTTGACATCGATCGAGGTTTTGAACTATAAACCGATTTTAAAACCATTTTAAGGCTAATTTAAAAAAATCCAAACCACTTTTATCCAATAAAATGGATATGGATTTTAAATCCGATCCATTCAATTGGATTAGGATTGGATTTTTGAAAATTCAATCCACAAACACCCCTATTTGGTGCATTAGTGGAGCTTGACCAATAAGTTTGCGGGGACTAAAATAATAAGAGCTATTCATATACTTAAGTATATTTTAAACTAGGGCCTAAGTTGTAATTTGGATCTTCTTTTAATTTCTAATTCATGATTTTAGTCTTTTGTTCTTTTAGGTGATTTTAGTCCACATATTTTTAAAATGTGCAGTTTTGGTCAATTTATCATATGTTTGTTTTTATTTTAATTAATTGAACTATTTGTTGATGATACCTTAAATGAATATATTAGATCTAGGGTTAAATTTGATTAAAATAAATAAAATAAAACATACAAAATTAAAAATTAGACCAAAATTAAGAATTTTTTAAAATTGGGAAATTTTTAAAATAGAAACCAAAATCACGGATCAAGATTTGAAATGGACAAAAATTATCATTTATGATATATTAATTCAATAAATAAAAGATATTTGAACAAGTTAACATAAGAGACAATAAAAAATCTACAACAAATTATGATTCGTTGTCAATCCACAATTTATAACATGATATATTAAAACAAGCACAAACATAATTTCACAAAACTTAACAAAATAAACTTTTTTTTTATTCTAGCTACATATAATCCTAATTTAAAAGACAATACTAAAATTACTAAAAGTTATATATCATTCGGTATAGTATCATGTTAAGAGTGGCAATTTTTTAAAGAGATTTAATTATTCAAGAGAGAAATTTTGTTATCTCTTCAAATAGCATGAAAAAACTTTTTTTTATAAATAAAACAATTATGATTCATTATATCTAAATATATATTAATATAATATATCATGAAAAGTTATGTACTGCAATCTGTATTACGCATGTGTGTTGAAGTCGACTTGAGTAAGCCTTTTGAGGGAAAACTGAAAAGTATGGCTCCATGGATGCTAGTACAGGGTAGAGAATGAAGGACTAGACCGTATATGCTCTACATGCAAGTGTTATGGTCACCTAACAAGGGCCTGAGGTGAGCAGGAGAAGCAGAATGAGGTATGGGAGGAGTGAGGTTTTAAATATCGGTCACATTGCGGTTTCAGGCGTTTATGATATCACGATAAATCGTGGACAAATACGGTTCCAATTGCAGTTGCAGATAATTAAAAAATCTTGATGTTGCGGTCCAAATCATGGTCGGAGACCAATATTTAAAACCCTGGATTGGAGGCTTTGGAGCAACAACCTCCACCACCACAGCTGAGAACGATTCCAGATACAGTGGGCGTTCTCCTAATCAAGAGTATTTAGTGCCAGTTAATGCATATGGGTCACCAGCGAATAATGCGTATTAATTAGCCAATAATTTGGCAGGTCTGTCAACGCATTTTTTGCAACATAAATTTATTAATAAGGTGCTCCTGTTACACATTCAGGTGAACCAATTTTTGGTGAATGACTCGTGGTGCAGAAAAAGAAAGATAACAGTTCAGGGAATAAAAACTAGAAAGACTTCATTCTTGAAATATGACGAATAAATATCATCTATCACTCTTTTTATGAGACTCGCTGTTCTCTTGTCCAAATTTTTAGGATTCGATGGGTTATAAGGTCATTTTTCTTCAAGAGGCCAGAGGCCATGCCGGAGGGATTTGTATCCTTAGTAGTCGTACTTATCTTATTAGTACCTTGATTGAAAACGACAAGCAAATCATTATGTTTTCCATCACTAAAGGAAACACTTATTAATAGAAAGAATGCTTTCAATATCAATACTTTAACATCGATTATTGAAAAAAATTGATGTTAACATCGATTTTTCATAAAATGTTAACCGTTATTGAAAAATCGATTTTAACATTACTATGTTAATATTGATTTTTTAATAACTAATGTTGGGTTTTAATGTTAATGTCAGTTTTTGTAAAATCTGATGCTGTCTTCTTTCTTTTATTGTTTGTCTTCTTTGTCCCATTCATTCTCACTCTTTCACGGTTGCTCTCGCTCTCTCTTTTTCTCTTCTTTATCTCTCTTGCAACAATGGCTCATCCCTTCAGAGACCTCTCATTGGGCCGCTCTAAGAGAGACTCCACGTGATTGTCGATAATGCCTCCCAAGCCCACCAACCTCACTGTCGCCGCCGACCTTCCATCTTCGCTCGGCCAGCCTCTGGGATCTCCTACAAGATCTTCTTCACCGTGTGCCACTCCTCTTCTGGAAAGCTTCTCAGTTTTGCTGCCAACCAATCCTCTACCAATTTGCCGAGTCAAAACTTGCCTATCTCACCCACGCTCCAAAGATCCATCACCTCCACCGTCGCCAGCAAGGTCAAGATGGCCTTCGGCCTGAAATCGTTAGGTTTGGCCTCCAGAAAGAGCCCTGGCTTCAGTTCAGGCCAAGGAAAGCTGAAACAGCCTCTCACCATCGACGAGCTCATGCTCAACTAAATGAGGGTTT
The DNA here is from genome assembly GCF_004193775.1 of Glycine soja. Classification (NCBI taxonomy): domain Eukaryota; kingdom Viridiplantae; phylum Streptophyta; class Magnoliopsida; order Fabales; family Fabaceae; genus Glycine; species Glycine soja. The sequence continues at coordinate 42,734,588 of NC_041002.1, read as the reverse complement.
CCAAAGCCTACGACGTGCCATGGGTAGAAAAGTATCATCCCAACAAGGTCGTCAACATCATCAGCAACGAGGATGCTGTCTCCAGGCTCCAAGTCATCACTTGTGATGACAACATTGTTGGATCAAGTGACCTCGGAATAATTAAGAAGGGGGGGTTGAATTAATTATGAACGTGTCTTGACTAATTAAAAATCTATCATTATTAATGTTACTAGATTCAATTAGGCTTTTACTACTAAGTTAAGAAAGTAAAGAACAGAAATGGAAACTTAACCAAAAGTAAAAGCGATAATTAAAAGTAAACAGCGGAAATTAAAGAGTATAGGGAAGAAGAAGACAAACATAAGATTTATACTGGTTCGGCCACAAACCGTGCCTACATCCAGTCCCCAAGCAACCTGTAGTTCTTGAGATTTCTTTCAACCTTGTAAAATCCTTTACAAGCCAAAGATCCACAAGGGATGTACCCTTCCTTGTTCTCTTTGAAAAACCAAGTGGATGTTCCCTCCACTTGAACTGATCCACAAGAGATGTACCCTCTCTTGTTCTTAGTATAACAATTCCCAAGTAGATGTACGCTCTACTTGTACCACGAAGGATGTACCCTCCAATGTGTTGGGACAAAGAATTCTCAGGCGGTTAGTCCTTTGAATCTTTGTAAGGGGAAACAAAAGATATCTCAGGCGGTTAGTCCTTTGAAATCTTTTGCTTAAGGGGAAGGGAAGAATTAAAAGAATTCTCAAATGGTTTGTCATTTGAATCTTTTGGCAAAGGGAGAAGAGAGATACAAAAGAATTCAGGCCGTTAGTCCTTCTATTCTTTTGGCAAAGGGAGAAGTGAATGAAAAAGATGAATAACACAAGTTTTTTAACAAAGAACTTTTCTTGGAAGAGAAAGTGTTAAACAAAAAATTTTAGAAAGATGAAGAGAAATGAATTAAAAAGTTATGTTGAAAGTGTTGAAAGATATTGAAAGATTGATATGAAATTCATGCCATGGTCACATATTTATAATTACCTGATGACTCAAGTTAAAGTTTGTGACTCTTGGCAATTTCTTTAAAACTAGTCACCCTTTAAAAATTGTGACTCTTTTGAAAACTAGTCACTTAAAAAGTTGAGACTTTTGAAAAAATCTTCAGAAACAAGTCACTTGAAGAATTGTGACTTTTGGAAATTTATTTTTCGAAATCAATCACTGGTAATCGATTATCATTAAGGTGTAATCAATTACACATCAACAAATGTGACTCCTCAGTTTAAATTTTGAAAATCAAAACATTTAGAAGCTCTGGTAATCGATTACAAGTATTGTATAATCGATTACACAAGTTTAAAATGATTTAAAACTGTTTAAACACAAGTTGTGACTCTTGAAATTTGAAATCTAACGTTTTAAAACACTGGTAATCGATTACTACCTTCTGGTAATCGATTACTAGAGAGTGAAACTCTTTGGTAATGATTTTGTGAAAACTTCTTGTGCTACTCAATGTTTTGGAAAAAATTTTTAGTACTTATCTTGATTGAGTCTTCTCTTGATTCTTGAATCTTGATCTTAATTATTCTTGAATCTTGATTCTTAACTCTTGATTCTTTGGCATCATCAAAATAACCTTGGAAGACATTTCTTCCACAAACATGCCCAATCTTGTTTTATCGGTACGTCTCTCATTTCATCCCTCAAATTAACTATTTCCTCTTTCTCAATTTTTTTATCCTAAGTTCTAACCCTCCCATTTTAGGGTCCTCCCGGAACCATAAAAACCATTAGCATTCTCGCCCTCATGCACGAGCTTCTTGGAGGACCAAATTGCAAGGAAGCTTTTCTTGAACTAAACGCTTTAGATGATAGGTACATTTTTGTAATTTGTCGATTCCATTTTCAATTTTGGATGAATTCTTGTTAGTTTATCCTTTCACTTTTGGTTATAGAGGAATTTATGTTGTGAGGAACAAGATCAAGTTGTTTGCTTAGAAGAAAGTCAAGCTAACCCCGAGGAGGCACAAGATAGTGATATTGGATGAAGCTAATAGGGGGGTCTTCATGGTAATTTAATTTAATCTAGTTAACAATGTTAGTCCCATGTTCTTATACCAACATTATGTGTGTTAGAGTAGAAGTCAACTCAGATCAATTAAGCCAATCTTAATTTATTTTTCATCTTGTGTTGTACAATGTTTATTGTTGTATATTTGGGAAAAAAACTAAATAAAGAATTTTGATTTTGGAAGGTTTACTAGTTAGGATTATTGTATATTTTTGTTGTACCTTGTTAACTAAATAAAAGGGTATTCGAATAGTATTGACACTTTTTTTATTGAAAAAATATTTTTCTTCTGATTAGTAATGTATGGGACCTTAGAAATGCACTACTTGGACTTTGACTTGCTTCATGTTTTTGGATGATATGTGATATATTAATTTGAAAATTCTTAAAGTAGAATATGACATTTTAACAAGCTGATTTTTCTGTGGCAACAAACTTGATGGTTTTTTTTGTTACATTTGAGGGACTTCAAGTCATTTGAGAGATTTTAGATGATGCAATAGTCTGTTTGGTTTGTTTTTCAGACACAAGCTAGCTAGCCCAATAATAGCCTATTTATAGCCATAGGTAGTGGTTTGCAAAATATCCTTTTTAAGTATATTGACAAGTTTAAGGTGTTTGGTTATTTGGTAGTATCTAACCAATTCCCTTTATTCCTTTTGAGCTTAAAATTGTGATGCTCTAAAATATTTGATTACTTGCCTCCTTGGTTGTGTTGCTGCTATGTGATATAGTAGTAAAAAGGTTTGCAGATAATATATAGCAACTAAATGTTATAGGAAGATATGTTATTCTTATTTTCTCATTTTAGTTTGCAGATAATATGTTATGAGGTTTCCACCATTTTTGGTTCTTTATCATAAATTGTTTTCAAAGATTCTTGTCATTGGCAAGGTGAAATGGTCAGGAATAGCTTCTATGATTATAAAATTGTTTTTAGTGTGCCATGAAAATATGCTTTTTAGTAATTAGTGCTGATATATTTGATTAATTTTTTACTTCTAAATTCATTATTATTCTTGCTTATTTATCTATATCACTAATGATATATGTTAGAATTTCCATTATAGCTGCCATGAGCCACAATGAGAACAGTGCCATGCCATAGCACCCTAGCTGCTATTTGATAAGGCTGGTTTCCATTTATTTGGTTTCAATAATATTGAGGAAATACATATTGAATTGTGTTCTTGTTAAAGGTTCACTATGTTCTTGAAGGACTTGAAGCCATCATTTTCATAGCTGACGGTGATATGAGACAGATAGTAAATAACTTGCAAGCAACATATAGTGGGTTCCAATTTGTTAACGATGCAAATTTTTTAAGGTTAAAATAAACTAAGATCTGTGATTTGTGTTTTTCACAGTTTACTGTGAATGTATGTATACATGATTTTGATGATGCCAAAGAAGAATCAAACAAAGTAGCTTCAAAGGATAAGCATGGCTTCAAGATTAATACAAGATTGCTTCAACAAACAAAGCCTTGCTTCAAGATTAACTCAAAGATCAAGCCTTGCCTTAAAACAAAGTACTTTCAAGACATGCAAGGCTCTGGTAATCGATTACCAGAAGACAGGGTTGAGAAATAGCTGTTGAAAAGGGTTTTGAATTTGAATTTTCAACATGTAATCGATTACCATATGTTTGTAATCGATTACCAGCAACGAAACTCCTGAAATTCAAATTCAAAAGTCATGAACCTTTAAATTATAACTGTGTAATCGATTACACAAACATGGTAATCGATTACCAGTGGAGAATTTTCAGAAAACATGCCAACAGTCACATCTTTTCACTGGATTTGTGAATGGCCATCAAAGGCCTATAAATAGGTGACTTGGGCACGAATTTTAAAAAAGAGTTTTTTTGGTCCAAAATGTCTTATCCTCTCAAAAGAAAATGAGAGAGATTCCAAGAGAACTTCATTGCCAAATGCTCTCTCAAGAACTCTTGGGCAAACACTTGCAAATCCATTAAGAGTTCATCCATGGATCTTCATTGTAATATCCTTCTCTTCAAGAAAGAATTCTTCTTTCTTTATTCTCATTCAATAAGATTGATTAAGGGACCGAGGGTCTCTTGAGTTGTAAGGATTCCTGAACACAAGGGATGGGTTGTCCCTGTGTGGTTTAGAAGTTGTAAAGGATTTTACAAAGATAGTGAAAATCTCAAGTGGGTTGCTTGAGTATTGGACATAGGCACGAAATTTGCCGAACCAGTGTAAACTGTGTTTGCATTCTCTCTTCCCTTATCTCATTTATGTTATTGCAATCAGTTTTTCCTTGCATGTTTAAAGAACATTATTAAATTGATTGCACTACTTCTTCTGCACTCTAAGCTTATCCCTCTTAAGATTATTGAGGCCACAAGGTCCAACAAGTGGTATCAGAGTAGGATTCTTGTCTAAAGTTTAAAAACTTCAAGGATAGATATGGCCTCATCCAACTTTCCATTTCCTGAGGGAAATTCTATCAATAAGCTCATATGTTCAATGGTGAGGGTTATCAGTATTGGAAAACCCGAATGCAGATCTTTAAAGAAGCCATAGATTTAAAGATATGAGAAGCCATTGAATTAGATTCCTTTATTCCTACAATGGTAGAGAGAAATACAACTACATATAAAAAAAAACTATAGAAGAAAGAAGATGATGATGAAAGAAGAAATAAGAAGTGATGCAATCCTACCCCGCAAGGGCATTGGATAGAAAACTCCAAGTAGATTGGGCCTTAGGGTTCTTATGAGCCTTAGGGTAGATTTCGGGCCCATGGGCTAAGTACGAGCCCACTTATCTTTGTAAATATTAGATTAAGGTTTCATTATTTTTGGGCCTTGTATTTAGGGCTCCATAATGTAGGTAGGGTACCCTAGAAATATAGGATTTTTCAGCCATTGTATTTTAGGGCACCTAGACTAGTTTTTGTATTAGGGGTAGTTTTGTAATTTCACATGCACTAAGTGGATATTTGATGTGTGTGGTTGGAAATAAATTTAATTGAATTGGTAGAAGCCCAATCCAATTAAATTTTAGAGGGGGAGGTGAGCATTTGCTTACTACACCCCATTGCCACATCATATAGTCACACTTTGTGCATGTCCTTCATGCTTTTCATGCCTCATGACACCTAAGCACACTTAGTGGAGAATCTTGGAATTAATCTTGGATTAGTGGGCTGAACCATAACTAAAATTCACTAATCATAATTAGTGAAATTTTGGCTCCAAAGTTTGGCTCCACAAATTCAATTTCAAATTCAAGTGAAATTTGAATTTCCCTCCAATTTTGTGTGACACTTAGGCTATAAATAGAGGTCATGTGTGTGCATTTTTTTCAACTTTGATGATTTGAATATTAAACTTCAGATTTCAAAGCTCATTTAGAGCACAAAATTTCGTGCTCTTCTCTCCCTCTCCCTTCATTCATCTCCTTCTTCCTTCAAGCTCTTATCCATGACCTCCTATGGTGGTGAGCTTCTTCTAGACTCATCTTCTCCTTGAAGTGGCGTCTCCTCTCTCTCTCCCTTTCTCCATTCCGCTGCCATTCATCTTCCAAGAAGCAAAGGAATCCATTGATGAAGAAGATCCTAGGCCTACAAGCTCCAATGGAGCTTGCATCAAGAAGATTCCTCCTTAGCCCCAAAATGCTGAATACGATCAATCTGGGCACGTGAGATTCAATTGTCCTGTCTTCAAAAGAAGAATGAAAAATCTGACAAGAGGAATTTCAAAGAGAAGAAATAAAAGAAAGGATACATCACTTAGGAAGATATGTCATAAATTCTTCAAGTGATTTAGAGAATAAAATCATAAGTCTGGGTATCATGATGAAAGACTATGAAAACGGAGAAGAGCAAAGTGGATATAGTGATAGCAATTTCTCCAAACACATGGAATTCATCCAAGATTATTCATATTTCTCCCCAAGATAGTGAATATGTGATTTATAGAGACAACAAGCAAAGGCCACTTGATCAACAAGCCTAACAAGTAATATCAAATGATACCAACAGGTCACTTGTCTTTGATTGATTACTTTTGATAATTTTTGTCTATGATTGATAACTTTTGATTGAGTTTAATGCTTGTTTTGTGCTTAAATTTTTTATTGTCATTGATGATTATGATTGATAGTTATGTTGATTGTATTTAATAATTGTTTTTGATTGTGTGTTTGATTGATTGTATTTTTTGATTGATGTATTATTGTACTTGTTTTTGCTTGATTAATATTGAATTATTATTTTAATGTCTTTTGGTATCACTTGATTCTCATACATTGCAACAAGTGGTAACATTTTTTTCCTCCTCTCTATTCATGATTTCTTTTTTGATGTTGACAAAGGGGGAGAGAAAGACATAAGATAAAATAATAAGGAAAAATTATCTATTTTTTATGAGACAACTTTTTATATATGAAAAATACGAAATCTTCAATTGTCTCATATAAGCAATCATTGTAAAACCAAGGGGGAGTAAACTATTAGCAAATTGATATTTTCTTTGTTGTTGCTCCTAACCTACAGATGGTTGTCATCATCAAAAAGGGGAGAATGTAAATCATGAAGATTTTGATGATGTTAAGAAGAATTTGCTTGAGAAAGGGGGAAAATGTAAATCATGCAAGCTTTGATGGTGTTGAGAAGAAATCACATGTTTGTCATCATCAAAAAGGGGGAGAATGTGAATGTATATATACATGATTTTGACGATGCCAAAGAAGAATCAAACAAAGTAGCTTCAAAGGATAAGCATGGCTTCAAGATTAATACAAGATTGCTTCAATAAACAAATCCTTGCTTCAAGATTAACTCAAAGATCAAGCCTTGCCTTAAAACAAAGTACTTTCAAGACATGCAAGGCTCTGGTAATCGATTAGCAGGCAATGTAATCGATTACCAGAAGATAGGGTTGAGAAATAGCTGTTGAAAAGGGTTTTGAATTTGAATTTTCAACATGTAATCGATTACCATATGTTTGTAATCAATTACCAGCAACGAAACTCCTGAAATTCAAATTCAAAAGTCATGACCCTTTAAATTATAACTGTGTAATCGATTACACAAACATGGTAATCGATTACCAGTGGAGAATTTTCAGAAAATATGCCAACACTCACATCTATTCATTGGATTTGTGAATGACCATCAAAGGCCTATAAATAGGTGACTTGGGCACGAATTTTAAAAGAGAGTTTTTTGGTCCAAAATGTCTTATCCTCTCAAAAGAAAATAAGAGAGATTCCAAGAGAACTTCATTGCCAAATGCTCTCTCAAGAACTCTTGGGCAAACACTTGCAAATCCATTAAGAGTTCATCCATGGATCTTCATTGTAATATCCTTCTCTTCAAGAAATAATTCTTCTTTCTTTCTTCTCATTCAGTAAGATTGATTAAGGGATTGAGGGTCTCTTGAGTTATAAGGATTCCTGAACACAAGGGATGGGTTGTCCCTGTGTGGTTCAGAAGTTGTAAAGGATTTTACAAAGATAGTGGAAATCTCAAGTGGGTTGCTTGAGTATTGGACGTAGGCACAAAATTTGCCGAACCAGTATAAAACTGTGTTTGCATTCTCTCTTCCCTTATCTCATTTATGTTATTACAATCAATTTTGCCTTGCATGTTTAAAGAACATTATTAAATTGATTGCTGCTTCTTCTTCTGCACTCTAAGCTTATCCCTCTTAAGATTATCGAGGCCACAAGGTCCAACATTTACCATTGTCTTTTAAAAAAAAATAAAAATCTATGGCTGGTTTCAGGCTTGTGACCAGCCACATCCACTGCATGTGAAGAATATGGTGCATAACATGATTGAAGGGAATTTTGATGAAGCTTGTTCAGGTGCAATTGTATGACTTGGGATATTCCCTCACATATATCATCATGACACTTTTTTGTATAATAAAAAATTATGATATGACCAAGTACCTGAAATTGGAATTCATGAAGGTAGTTAATTATTTGTTGATTTACACACATACATGGATAAAATATCTGACTGGCATAGTTTTCAAATTGGAGGAAACTGGGTTTGCTCATGAGAATTTTTGATGGAGTTGGTGTTGGAATTTTAGGGTATCCTTATAAAATACCAATAACCATAAGGAACCCATAACATTAGATTATCAGGAAGAGTTATAAAAATAGAAGTTATCCATAATGATTGATGAAGCAAACACAGTGGAATCTGAAGAGCAGTTACGAACAATAGGTTTGATGACCTTCCTCAACCAAATCTCTTTATTCCTTTTGGGACCTTCATTTCTCTTTAGATGGGGTGAGGAGAAAATTGTTTATGATTTGGTGTCTTGGAAACCATAACCCTGCCTCATGTTTTAAACATATTAGGGTTACCATTATTTCCTAATAGACCAAACTGGTTTCTGCTCATTAAGCCCGTATAAATTTTTTGTTGATAGTCTAATAGGCTCACTGGATTAGATCACTTATATTGAGCCTATAAAAATGTAAATAACTAATATAAGTAGTATGTAGCCTACATTAATTAATTAATTAGTAATTATAAAATACCTAACAATATCCCACTTGGGCTTCATATTAACTTTATTCATTTATATTACAAAAGTCTTTAGGTGTGCAACCGTATGTTATTTACTTTTAGACTTCCCTTGAAAAATCCGGTCCATCTTATATAGTAACAAGGAACCATTGCGGTTTTTATCACAACCTAACGTGACTAAGTCACAATGATCACCATTGTCCCTTATACTTGATGACATAAATCAAATATGGATAAGCAACATGAAAATAACATCTAATGTGATCTTATTCATGTTCATTTCCAACTAGTCTAAACTTTATTCTTTATAAAGATCAATCCAAATACAACATAAACATTGCAAACACAACAAGCTCATAATGAAATGATAAACTTTAACTTTATTTCTGCAGAAAATCCAAACAATACAAATATACAAAAAACCTAAGATATAGAACACAAATTACACTCTCACTAAACTAAGGTACTATTAGGAATTACACTCATATGAACAGTGTGCTTATGAAAAACTTTAGGTACCAAACCTTTAGTAATTGGGTCAGCTAGCATGGAATTAGTCCCTATATGTTCTATGGAAATTTGTTTATTATGAACTGTTTCCTTAACAACCAAAAACTTGATGTCAAAGAATTTTGACTTGGTTGTACTCCTATTGTTGTTGGAGTATTGAACTGCTAATTCATTATCACAATAAATCCTCAATGTTCTTTTAATGCCATCGACCACATGCAAACCAGTAACTAAATTTCTCAGTCATATCCCATGGTTGGATGCCTCAAAACAAGCAATGAACTTTGCGACCATGGTCGAAGAAGCTACGAGAGTTTGTTTAGTAGGCTTCCAAGAGATAGCTCCTCCAGCCAACATAAATATGTAACCAGATGTGGAGAATTTGTTGTCTTAACATCCAGAAAATTTAGAGTCTGAGTACCCATTGATCTCTAAATTCTTAAACTTCTAATAAGTAAGCATGTATCCTTTTGTTCTCTTCAAGTAGCGCATCACACATTTTGTTGCTTTCCAATGTTGTATTCCAGGATTACTCAAATATCTGCCCAGAACTCCTACCACAAATGTAATATCGGGATGAGTGCAAACTTGAGTGTACATTAAACTTCCTACTGCTGACGCATAAGGAATCTTTTGCATCTCTATTCTTTCAAGGTCATTATTGGGGCCTTGTTTGAGACTAAATTTGTCTCATTTGGCTACCGGGGTATCTCCTGGTTTACTATCTTTCATGCCGAATTTATCTAGGACCTTACTGATATAACTCTCTTGTGACAACCTTAGGATACCTTGAGAGTGATCTCTTAGTATCTTAACACCTAACCAAAAAGAGGTTTCCCTAAGATCTTTCATTTTAAATATTTTCATCAAAAAAATTTTAGTCTCTTGTAAGAAGCCTATATCACTGTTAGCAAGCAATATATCATCGACATATAATACCAAGAATAAGTATTTACTCCCACTTAACTTGTGATATATACAACCATCAACTGCATTTTCCTCAAAACCATACTAGGTAATGAATTGATGGAACTTGTAATACCATTGATGGGAAGCCTGTTTCTAACCATAGATGGATTTGTTTAGTTTGCAAACCATAGACTTTGAGTCACCTAATACAAAGTTTTCTGGTTGCACCATATAAATCATTTCTTCAATGTCACCATTTAAAAATGTAGTCTTAACATCCATATGATGTAGCTCTAAATCATAATGAGCTACCAGTGCCATTATTGTTCTAAAAGAATCCTTTGAAGATACTGGAGAAAAGGTTTCTTTATAGTCAATTCCTTCCTTTTGAGTGAAACCTTTAGCGACTAGACGAGCCTTATATCTCTTGACATTGCCCTTTGAATCCCTTTTGGTTTTAAATATCAATTTGCAACCAACAGGTTTCACACCTTTTAGCAATTCGACAAGATTCAAAACGTCATTGTCTTGCATAGATTTCATCTCATCCTTTATGCCATTGATACAATTTTGAGAGTTAAAACTATGCATAGCTTGACAAAAGTTGATTAGATCATCATCTGTTAAACCAATGTCATCCTCATGTTCTTGGAGAAAGATAATATAACCATCTGGGATTGAACTTCTCTTTTCTCTAATAGATCTCCTTAATGACACTTCTTGAGGTTGTTGTATAGGTATTTCAGGGAAAACCTCATTCTTGTCTTGTTCTTGAACAATGTCATCAACAATAATTGGAACATTGTTTTCTATTACTGGATTTATTTCTTGAACAACAATAGGTATAAGGACTTGATCACCCTCAATAACAGGTTCTTCCTTAAAGACAACATTCCTTTTGTTCTCTTCCTTCCCAAACTCAACTTCCTCAAAAGGATCTTAAAGTGGGATTGTAAAACTTATAGCCCCGAGAGCGTTCAACATAACCAACAAAATAACAACTAATTGTTCTTGAATCTAGCTTTCTTTCATGCGGCCTATAAGGCCGCGCCTCAGCTGGACAACCCCAAATATGCAAGTGTTTAATGCTTGGCCTTTTTCCAGTTCAAAGTTCATAAGCGGTTTTTTTAACTGCTTTACTTGGCACCCTATTAAGGATGTAAGCTGCGGTCTTTAAGGCTTCTCCCCAAAGAGACCGTGACAAAGAAGAATGACTAACCATACTTCTCACCCATATCCTTAAGAGTTCGGTTTCGTTGTTCTGCTACACCATTCATGCAAGGTTTGCCTAGCATAGTGTATTGCAGAACAATTCCATACTCTTTGAGAAAAAGCACAAAAGGTCCTAGATGTTGTTCTCCTGATCCATCATATCTATCATAGTACTCACCACCACAGTTAGATTTGACAGTCTTAATTTTCTTTCCAAGTTGAAGTTCAACTTCAGCCTCAAAACTCTTAAAAATTTCTAGGGATTGGGACTTCTCATGTTTCAAGTATAGGTAACCATATCTAGAGTAGTCATCTATGAACAAGATAAAATATTGTTGTCCATTCCAAGAAGGTGTTGGAAAAGGACCACAAATGTTTGTATGTACTTGTTCCAAGATGTATTTAGCTCTTTCGGCACCTAATTTCCTCATGTTTGTTTTTTTTTTACCTTTATGCATTTAACACAGACTTCAAAGTTTGATAAATCTAAAGGTTCAAGAATTTCATCCGACATAAGTCTTTGAATTCTCTGTTTGGAGATATGACCTAAGTGTTTGTGCCATAAGGTGGTTGAATTCTCATTTAATTTTCGTTTTGTACCACGTGAGTTTGTTTGCAGTATTTCATTATAGGAACAAACAACATCTAACATATATAGATTGTCAATTAAAGAACTGGAAACCAATCAAATTTGAATTTTGGTAGAGACTAACTTTATGATTTCCCAATGAACAAGAAAACCCAAATTTGTCCAAACTAGACATTGAAATCAAATTTCGTCTAAAGGACGGTACAACAAAAGTCTCAAATATCAAATAATCCAAATAAAATCCAGTTTTCAACTGTAATATAAAAGTTCCTATAGCCTCCACCACAACCTTTTTGTTGTCAGCCACAAATATGAATCTTTCATCATCATTTGGCTTATGTGAGTAGTAGCACCAGAATCCACCCACCAAGTATCTTTAGGTACAATAACTAAATTAACTTTAAAACAAACAAGAGCAAGATATTTAGCTTTACACGCCATGCATCGTACTTTGGACACTCTTTCTTCGTGTGTCTAGACTTCTTGTAAAAGTTGCAGGTAAATTCTTCATCTTTCTTTTGTTTCTTTTGTGGAAAAGACCCTTCCACAACACCCTTAATTTTCTTTCTTTTCTTATTTTGAGAGGTCAAACTTAAATGAGTACTTTTAGATCTGTCTGTCTACATTCTCTCTTCCTCTTGTACACAGTGAAATATACTTAAATGAGCACTTTTAGATTTATCTTTCTACAGTCTCTTTTCCTCTTGCACACAGTGAGATATAATATAATCTCTCATTAAGGGACCATTTGTCCTTCTAAGTGTTATAGCTCACTTTGAATTTCCCAAAATATGCAAGAAATGAGATCAAAACTAACTGCAAAAGTAGGTCTTCACCAAGCTCTAGCTTATGTGCTTTCAATTTTGATCCCAAGTTAGACATTTCCATCATGTACTCTCTTATATTACTTTTTCCTTTATACTTCATGGAGATAAGTTTAGCCAAAAGGTTACTCGCCTCTGCCTTCTCATTTTTTGAAAGAGTATTGTTCAATTTCCTCAAGAAATTTCTTTGCATTTTCACTATCAGAAATAGAGCCCCGAAACACTTCTGGAATATAGCGCTTCATGATCATAATGCACATTGATTGGAACGGTCTTATTTCTCAATTTTTTCCTAATTAGAGGTTTCCAAAGTGGAAGTGGGTTGTTCTGTTCTCGGTGCCAAATCCAAATCCATACAGCCAAGAACAATTTCTATAGCTTCCTTCCCAACCTTGAAATTTGTCCCATTCAGCATGGGGTGACAATTCACTTGAGCAGATAAATTTGCAGCACTAGCAATATTAACTAAATAGAGAACACAAAATTAATAATATGCTCACGAAAAAAATGTCATATAAGATGTGTCGCAACCTACCCTTCGGCGAGAGGGCGACGCGAGGGCTCACGGGTGCGTCTTCCATGGGAGGAAGATGCGCGGAGTTGCCACCAACGTTTATTCGAGGAAAACGTCGGAAAAGCCGGAAAAGGTGTGATCTACAAACTTTGAGTGTGAAAGGTTCGGGAGTTATATTTACGCACGGGGAAGGTATTAGCACCCCACGCGTCCGTCACAAAGGACGACAACCTTTAATCAAGTGTGCAAATATGACTTCAATTTGTTTTATTTTCCCTTTTACATTTTTATGTCTTTATGCTTTTTATGTTTTTTTTTTTATCTTTTTGTGGTCGACAAGGGTGTTTCCCTTGCTCCTACGTATTCCTCAATTGTGATGAGGAAATCAGATCTACGTAGTTCTTTGAGAACTAAATGTTGGTAAGTTGTTTTTATCTTTTTTGCAAGATATATTTTGATTGAACAAAAGGTCATTTAAGGTGTTAGACCATTAAACGATCTTTTGATTTTGAAAGGAGAGAAACGTTAAGGCATTGGACCATTAACGATCTCTTGTTTTTGAAAGGAGAGAGAAACGTTAAGGTGTTGGACCATTAACGATCTCTTGGGGTGGTCGACAAAAGCGGGGCTCTTGCTCCTATGTATCCTCAATTGCGATGAGTAAATCAGATCTACGTAGTTCTTGCAAAAGCGATAAAGTTACATGTTGATTTTATGCTTTTGAGCGGTCCATGTTAACCGATAAAAACAAAGAGGAACGTTTAAGGCGTTGGACCTTAAAACGGTTTTTGAGTGACTTTTGCGGATGAAGCTTGATTTATGAGTTGATTTTAGCCTTAGTTTCACTTTGGTTATTAGTCAATTCATTCAAGGAAACTTCCAAAGAAAAATGTCCGATTGATTTTTTTTTATTATTTTATTCAAAGATATTTTTTATTATTTTATTATTATTTTGCCTCTTTTTGGTTTTAAACGTGGTTACGGCGTGAAAGATCGGTCGGATTTTAATCTAATAGAGATTAAAAGATATTACAACCCAAATGATCGGTGGAAATTTATTTTATTTTTGATTTAGGCGAGAAAATGACTTAAATAAATGGTTAAAGCACGTCAAAAGGGGGTACGGAAAGCAAACGAAATAAAAATAAAAGCACGCGAAACAAGTGGGGACCACTAAGGGCACATAGAATGAATTGAAAGATTTGATTTCAGGAACTTACCGGTTGAAGACCGAAGAACGACAAAGAACGAATGAAGAACGATGAAGAACGGTGGAAAACCTTTACGAAATTGCCAATAGAAACGTCTCGGAATCATTACGGAAGTGCCTCGGCTTGGATTTTCTTCACGGAAACAATTTTTCTCACTAATTTCAAGTGAATTCCAGATATCAGGAGGGTTGAACGAATTTGCTCTGCCCTCTTTCCCCTATTTATAGGGGAAAAAAGGGAGGTGGTTGCCGCCCAGGCGAGCTCAGCTCGGCTAGGCAAGCTGGGTTGCTTCCACCAGAAGGCACTGCCTTCTATTGGAACACCCTGGAAGGTCCAAGTGGGCCTGATTGCTATTTGCACACCCCTATTTACTAAATACACCCCCTTTGCCTTTTTTTGCTGATTCTTTTTCCGTAATGTTACAGAACTTTACGGATTATGTAACGATACTTGTTTTCTTTTCGTAATGTCATGAAGCTTTACGGATTACGCAACCATCCCCTCTCTGACTTCTGGAATGTTACGGGACTTTACGGATTGCACAATAATGCTTCCTTTTGACTCCCGACATGTCGCGAAACTTCACGGATTGCCTAACGATGGGTGTTAAGTACCTTGAAGCGGTCAAGTGAAGGTTGCATCCCACCAAACAGATGGTCCCCGGACGAAATTAGGGTATGACAGTTGCCCCTCTTTACTTGTCTTTTATTGGAGATAAAAGGGAAGTAAAGATAAGACACTAATTTCGTTCGAGCGGAACATCATTCGGTCGGTCAATATCCCCGCCAGCGGAACCTGTCATTTAGAAAGAAAAGAAAAGGCATCAAGAGCGTCAACAAACTTCAGTGTCTTGAAAAGGACAAAGTTGGACAACTACGACACTTCCCTTTGCCATTGCACCCGATCGTCTCTACCCAGCAGAGAAGAATCCCGCGCGTCGTTGGGCTTGAATGTTTCTGGACGACGAGAGTAAAAAAGCTGCAAAAATTTTGAAAATGATCAGCACCGAACGACTAACATCATCTTGATACCGCCGAATTCGTTCCCCTCGGTTGACGAAAGGCACGGATGACCATAAGGTATCTCCGCCTACCATCTGACTCGCTGTCCCTGGATGACAAAAGGTGCAGAAGACGATGTAGGTCTCTTCGCGTCAATGGGCTCGTTTGCCCCTGGTTGACAAAAGGTGCGGGCAACCATAAGGTAATCCCGTGTGTCACCTGACTTCACGGGTTAGGACGACAAAAGGTGCAGGAGACAATGTTAGTCTCTGTGCGTCAACGGGCTCGTTTGCCCCTGGTTGACGAAAGGTGCGGGTGATCACAAGGAAACCCTGCATGTCACCTGACTTCACAGGTCAGGACAACAAAAGGTGCAAGAGACAATGTTAGCCTCTGCATGCTATCATGCGTTGAGTCTTACAGATAGCGAAAGAATGTTTATACGGATAACCACTTATGGTATTTTTGCATGCCCCCTAACCTCACGGGTTAGTGCTTGACAGAGGTAGTCTGCGCGGAAGATGGCGTAAATCTCCGCATGTCAACGGGCTTGTTGGCCGCGATTGACAAAGGGTGCAGAAGACGACATTAGTCTCTGCATGCTATCAGGCGTTGAGTCTTACAGATAGAAAAAGAATGTTTATACGGATAACCACTTGGGTATTTCCGCCTGCCCCCTAACCTCACGGGTTAATGCTTGACAGAGGTAGTCTGCGCGGAAGATGACGTAAATCTCCGCGTGTCAACGGGCTTGTTGGCCGTGATTGACAAAGGGTGCAGAAGACAACGTTAGTCTCTGCATGCTATCAGGCGTTGAGTCTTACAGATAGCAAAAGAATGTTTATACGGATAACCACTTGGGTATTTCTGCCTGCCCCCTAACCTCACGGGTTAGTGCTTGACAGAGGTAGTCTGCGCGGAAGATGATGTAAATCTCCGCGTGTCAACGGGCTCGCTTGCCTCTGGTTGACAAAAGGTGTAGAAGACGACGTTAGTCTCTGCATGCTATCAGGCGTTGAGTCTTACAGATAGCAAAAGAATGTTTATACGGATAACCACTTGGGTATTTCCGCCTGCCCCTTTACCTCACAGGTTAGTGCTTGACAGAGGTAGTCTGGTGCGGAGAAATTACTTGTGTATCTCCGCATGTCACCTGACCTCAGGGTCAGTATGATAGAGATTGTGGGGCGGCCGACAAAAGCGAGGCTCTTACTCCTATGTATCCTCAATTTGTGATGAGGAACTCAGACCTACGTAGTTCTTGATAACTGTGAGACTACAATAGTCTCGGGTTTTTTTTTCACTAAAATGCGAACATGCTTTAGTAAAGAGACAAAAACTTCCAACTGATCAGAGCAACATATGCTTTTTTGGATGAAAAACAATGTGTCTATCGGGGAATGAGAGTATGCTGATGAAATTTTCTCATAGCCGTAAATGAGATTTTGGATGTTAGCATTTCGTTTCTAAATGGCCATTTAGAGGAAATACTGGGTCCAACAAAAAATAGAAGAAAATCACTCAAAGTGTATCAATCTCACACAGGTAAGTGTTTCATGCTAATTCCGAACCATAGATATGTCATGACTTGATTTTGCAAATCATTTCCTATCAAATCAAAGATTACATGCGTGATCATGGATCAATAGAACTTCTCCTTGGGAATGTTTTTTTCCTGGTGTGAATTTTGTTTTTGGCCTTATCTTCTGTTTTTGTTTAGTGTGAGGTGAACAAGTCAATGACGCATAGGATTTTGGTTGGTAATCAAAGGGATAGGACCACTTTAGGTCGTGGTTTCCTTTCTTTTCTTGTTTACTTGGTGACAATTCTGTATTGTTCAGATATTGTCTGGTCCAAAGACCTTTCTGCATATTTCTTCTGTTTTCTTCCGATCTTTGATTGAGAATTTTCTTTCTTTTTTGTTTTCTCCCAATGTTTGACCAGGAATTTTCTTCTTTTTTTGCTTTCTCTCACTCTTTGATTGGGAATTTTACTTTTTTGTTTTCTTCTGAGGACAAGGATTGACATTCTCACCCTGGGTCAAGGTTTATAGTGAGTTGGGATTTTGGCTCAAGGCTTGTAGAACGGTTGGACATGATATATGTCAGAGTGTTGGTTTGGCCAGCGGTTCAGGGATAAAGGGGATGTCCCATATTATTTCCATGACACACATGCAACAATGATGATTCGGAAATTTTATGCAAAACTGGTCATGCATGCACCCATGTGGACACTCAAGCATTAAGTTTTTATGGTTATGTGACACTAGGGTTCAGGATTCATTTTTTTCCTATTTTAGTCAACCCAGTGTTTCCAAAATATGTTCTTTCATCAATTCATGCATTCATCCGAGTCTATTTCGGGTGTTCGGGAAAATTTTCACAGCATTCACCCTTCCGGTGCATACACATTTTTCAACAAAGCCTTTGTTTTGATCGGTGAATCTTTTTCAAAGAAAAGTTGGAAGTTATTTCTTTTCAAAAGTGTGCTGGCTTTTCAGCCGAAAGATATATTTTTTGTTCTTGTTTGTTTTTGTTTTTTGTTTTTTTGAGGTATTTTGCCACATAAACATATGTATATTTTTGTGAGGTATTTTTTGCTATATACATGCATATCCAAGGTATCTTGCTACCTAAACATACATATATATATATTTTGTGAGGTATTTTTGCTCTATACATGCATGTCTAAGGTATTTTGCTACCTAAACATATATATATTTTGTGAGGTATGACTACCTTCCGACCTTGTGCTTGTTTTATTTAAATTCCTAGGATCATGAGCAACTAGGTGTGTCCTACTATGACTTGAGAAACAAAGGTGATCAAATAGCAAGCTGAAATTTATAAGGTACTAGGTTGCCTCCTAGTAGCGCTTCTTTAACGTCTTGAGTTGGACGCGTGATGACTTGTCGGTCACGGACCTAGTACTTTTGCTTACCTTTGGCTTTGGACTTGGTCGCTTGCTGGTCGGCCATGTGTCATAGGCAACGCTCTAACCCTTTTGTGGATGAGCTGAGGTGAACTCTAGAGGTGGTGGTGGTGCGCATGTTGCTCGCTACTGTGATGCCTCGCCCTGTGCCTGCCTGGGGGCGCAATGCTTCTTGATGAAAGCCCGGTTAATAGGGGGCTTGATGACCTTGTTGGGGGTGACGAGCTCTCCATAGAACTGAAAAAGGCCCATAATCAGAGCTGGAAACCCCAGGGCCCTATTGGACTCCTCTGGGTCCACTAGGTGTCTTGTGGGCGCGATCCCTACAAATAATGCATGGCATCAGAAGTCAGTTGAGCCACGTGCATACTTACCTATGTCACGATGGCATGACCTTGCTGGGGGGGAACGAGCACCCGGTAGGACTGACAGAGGCCCATAACCAGTGCTGGAAACTCCAGGGCCCTGTTGCACTTCTCCGGGTCCACTTGGTGTTTTGTGAGCATGATCCCAACTGATACTTCTGCAGGGGAAGATCGGCATTGGGGTCACTGGGCAGAATGTTGCTAAGTAGCAACGTCATCCATATCTGTGTAAGAGTGGTCATGTTGGTGCGCATGATTCACACTCGTCTCTTTGCAGTGGCACGGGTCAAATCTTGCCCCGGTATGCACAGTAGCTGCGTGATAGCCTCCCTCTGGTTGTGCTCGCACATTTGGCCCTCCTCTGAGATCAGCGAGTGGCCCAGGAAAAGGAACTGATAAAAGGAAACTACTGGCCCCTTAACCTCGAGCCCAAGTCTCGGTTAAGCATTAAGGACAGAGGACCTTAAATTCTCTTAAGGTGCGGATGTGGAGCCCACTGAAAGTGAGGACACGTAGCCCTCTAAAGGCGAGGGCATGCAGCCCTCTGAAGGTGAGGACATGTAGTCCTTTGAAGGTGAGGACGTGTAGCCCTCTGATGGTGAGGATGTGTAGTCCTCTGAAGGCGAGGGCATGCAGCCCTCTAAAGGTGAGGGCATGTAGCCCTCTGAAGGTGAGGGCATGTAGCCCTCTTTTGGCGAGGACGTGTAGTCCTTTAAATGGGAGGACATGCAGTCCTTTGAAGGTGAGGACGTGTAGTCCTCTGATGGTGAGGACGTGCAGCCCACTGAAGGCGAAGGCGTGTAACCCTCTGAAGGTGAGGGCGTGCAGCCCTCTTTTGGCGAGGATGTGTAGTCCTCTGATGGCGAGGACGTGTAGTCCTATAAATGGGAGGACATGCAGTCCTTTGAAGGCGAGGACGTGTAGTCCTCTGATGGCGAGGACATGCAGCCCTCTAAAGGAGAGGGCGTGTAGCCCTCTAAAGGCGAGGGCGTGTAGCCCTCTGAAGGTGAGGGCGTGCAACACTCTTTTGGCGAGGACGTGTAGTCCTCTGATGGCGAGGGCGTGTAGCCCTTTGATGGCGAGGACGTGTAGTCCTCTGGAGGCGAGGACGTGTAGTCCTCTGAAGGTGAGGGCGTGCAACCCTCTTTTGGCGAGGACGTGTAGTCCTCTGTTGGCGAGGACGTGTAGTCCTCTAAATAGGAGGACGTGCAGTCCTCTAAAGGCGAGGACGTGTAGTCCTCTGATGGCGAGGACGTGTAGTCCTCTGAAGGTGAAGACGTGTAGCCATCTGAAGGTGAGGACGTGTAGTCCTCTGATGGTGAGGGCGTGTAACCCTCTGATGGTGAGGATGTGTAGTCCTCTTTTGGCGAGGGCGTGTAGCCCTCTAAAGGTTAGGGCGTGCAGCCCTCTTTTGGCGAGGACGTGTAGTCTTCTGATGGCGAGGGCGTGTAGCCCTCTAAAGGCGAGGACGTGTAGTCCTCTGAAGGCGAGGACGTTCAGTCCTCTAAAAGGCGAGGGTACTAGTACCCAAGGGTCCACCCTCATGAGAAAGCATGAGATTGACTCATTGAGAGGGCCGACATCCCAAATTAGATGTAGGAAATCTATGTAGTTAACATGATTTTTAGGGATGCAGATGCATGCAACCTTTGTCGCGAAATTTGGTAAATGCGGACTTCATATGAAACAATGCAATGTAATGGAAAGTTGTACAGTGTTCATGACATTCTTTCCCTATTTTATGATTTTGATTTTGATTTAATTTAATTTTTTTTTGGAAAACACAGATTGACTGTCCTTTTGAAAGAGGTGATAATTCATGTAACCTTATCCTATCTTTTGCAAATCTCTTCGGGAACTCCCTCAGAGTGTATGTTCTGTTTGATTTAGTCACTTGACCATTTTTGGAGTGACGGGAATGGAGTCGTCTGATGTTTAATCAATCCATTGAAATTCTAGGATTTGTCCCTTTTTTTTTTTGTTTAAAAACATCGACGGGTGAGAACTTTTGATCTGCCCCTATGTTCACTTGAGGCTCATGCACGATGCCCCTCATTTGAGGTACCAATTGTCGTTTTTTGTCATGACCTTGTAGCAGGGAACCTATTGGGTGAGAACTTCTAATATGCCCCTAGGTTCGCTTGAGGTTCATGCACGATGCCCCTCATTGCCCTAGTGTAAGGCTTTGAGGTACCCATCGTTGTTTTGTTTTCACAACCTTGTAGCAAGGAAGAATGAAAGAGGCGGTTTGATTATCGCAAAAAGAATTTTTCAAGGACGAGAAATAGTTGAAGGATATATTTTTTAGTTGACGGGTTAAGTCAAATGACTCCTATTCTTGATAACTCACTTCTCTCTAAAAAAGACAAAATTTTCGGAATGATAAAATGAGGTCACATGAACGTCTATATTTTACTTGAAAACATAGTCAATCAAATGCTTTTTTTCTTTTTCTTTTTGAACCCTTTTTTTTGCTTTACTCGTCGTTTACGGCACCCTTACCGAATGTGTAGCACGAGTAATTCTTGATTGAACGGTCTTGGAAGTCCAAACTCAGAAGCGCAGGTCGCTTGAGCAAACAAACCAATGGCTTGCACCCACATTCCAGTGGAAGCAAAGATGTAATTACGAGAGGATGAGGAACAAAGATGTCAAATTTATCCATTTTATTTGGCACTATAACTGTGGTTTACAACAATGGCATAAACTTGAAAATCCTGATGAGTCATTAGAGACATCTAACAATAGCTTTCAAAATTTCCCCATGTGTGGTGTCGCTTGTTGATGTTAGGATTCACAAGCGATTCTCCTCAAATTTCAGCCGGCCCGCCTTAATTAGACTTTGCACCTTACGCTTCGAGGTCATACAGTGCTCAATGGAATGTCCCAGAACTCCTACATGATATGCACATGTTGCGTTCAAGTCGTATCCTAAAAAAAATGGAGGTTGAGGAAACCTAGCAGGGGTTATGGCTACCATTGCATTATCAAGTAGATAAGGGAGCAAGTTAGTATAGGACACCGGAATTGGGGTGAATTCTACAGGCTTTTTCGCTACAAAATTCATTTCTTGGTTAGTGTTTTGGTTTGTGCTAAAGGTGGTGTTTAGCATTGGTTGTGTGGTAGGTGGATTTTGTGGTTGATTTAGGGATGGCCTTTTTGGATGACTGGGTGGTAGGTAATGAGAAGGGCTGATATTGGCTGAGTAATAATGTTGTTGAGCTGGTGGGGGATTTTCCATGTAGGAACGATAGTCGTAGCATGGGTTTCTCCTTCATTCTCACCCTCTTCATTTGCCCCAGTTTTCTCATTCGTCCAAGCAGAATGATTAAATTTGCCTCTTTTCAGACCCATTTTGATCCTTTCGCTGGTGAAGACCAAATCCGCAAAGCTTGAAGGTGTGTAACCCACCATCTTTTCATAGTAGAATACTAGTAATGTGTCTACCATCACGATTATCATCTCCCTTTCCATCATTGGGGGTGCCACTTGGGCTGCCAGATCTACCCACCTTTGGGCGTAGTATCCTTTGAAAGATTCGTGCCCTTTTTTGCACATGTTCTGTAGTTGCATCCTATCCGGAGCAATATCAGAATTGTACTGATACTGCCCAACGAAGGCAACCATTAGGTCTTTCTAAGAATGGACTCGGGAAGGTTCCAAGTTAGTGTACCAGGTAACAGCTACCCCAGTAAGACTTTCTTGGAAGAAATATATCAGTAGTTCCTTATCTTTTGTGTATGCCCCATCTTCCGACAATGCATCTTTTGATGGTTCTTGGGGCAAGTAGTCCCCTTGTACTTGTCAAAGTCCAACACCTTGAACTTGGGAGGGGTAATGATATTGGGTACTAGGAACAACTCTTCTAGGTTAGCAAAGGCATAATCTTCACCTCCTTCAATGGCCCTGAGCCTTTCCTCTAGATGATCCAACTTCTCCCATTTCTGCCATAGCATGAGGGTTTTTACCCGTTGTGGAATGCAAGGGGGTGTGGTTGTGGGTGAAATTGAGGGCCCTCCAAAGTGTTTTGTAGGAGTATACCACCAACTACTTGCCCTTCAGTGGCATATCCGAGGCAAGGCTCGAAGTCGGCTAGATTGTGGTGGGGAATTTCATGTGTCTCCCCTATGGGTTGAGAGACATGTGCATGATTAGATTGAGGTTGTCTGCTCTCAATGAGTATGGGAGTGGAGTTATTGACATTCTCACTGGGAGTGTATGCCACACTGGGTGGAGTATAGTTGGGAGGCAAGCCATATGGTGGGAAGGCATGCTCGTTTTGAATTTGCACATCATGTGGGCCGCCTGTACTTCCCAAATCTTTGCCTACCATATCTGAGGTTGGAGGATTCATTTGGTTGAGGCCAGATGGGGGCATCAGGTTCACCTTAGCAACAGTGCTGGTAGTGGCAACTGTAACCGCATTGGCTTCCATTATCTTCTTCATGCTCATCATGGCCTCCATCATTGTGGCCATTTGCTCTCTCATGGCCTCCATGTCGGCCTTCATCTGCTCTTGCACCTCCTCTACTTCACCCATTACTCTTGCTCTAGCACGGGTTCGGTAAGGGCGCCGTAAAACGTGTTCTTTTCTTTTTGATAACAATGATTAAGTTCATTTTTTTTCCAAGGAAAGAATGCAATGAGCAATGCAATGAGCAATGCAACCAATGAAAAGCATGGATGTATGTGAATGATGCATAGTTGAAGTATTGCAAATTTTTACGCAGGACATGGGGTTGAATCAATTTAGATTTTCAACATGGTCCATGACATCTTTGTCAAGGTGAAATTGGAAGTAACAAGGACATCAATAGTCCTAAATATGTTTGGCAGTAGATGAAGCAGCGATGTAACTCGATCCATCTTTTGCCCCAATTTTTGAAAGATGGTTACTTCCATACTTCAACTTGACTTGATGAACCTTTTTGTAAAAGCATGAGCTTGGTTCAACTCGGTAATCCAAGGAATGGCAATTCTGGTCGCCAATACTTCGGCAACATTTCATAGAGATGAAAGACTCGGGAATGCGTATGCTATGCATGGAAAATGTAATTATGAAATTGAGATGTCCGAAGAAACATCTTTTCTTAGTTAGCCATGCATTAGGTACCATGCTCAATCATTTTGTTTTTAAGTGAAACGAGTTTATGATCCCAACATGGTTGGCTCATGGTACCAAACATATGCAACTAAGAATGCATCATGAATTTTCATGCTTCCTTTTTTTGTTTTTATTTTGCAGAGGAAAACGCAAGGATCATGCATGAGCAAACATGAAAACAAAAGGTATGCAAAAAGCATGTTAGATGCAGATACATGGTGATGAAATGACTTACGCAAAATGCAATGCATGAAATGATAAGTGACAAATGCAGGAACGATATGTCCATTATGATGCCATGAAGAGATGCTTATGCAATGAATGCATTTACGGACACGAGAGCCCGGAAAATCATCTCTTCTTACTTGCGCATTCGGGGGCGCAGTGCCCCATGTGTGCAGTTAAAAAGGTGATATGGACCTTCCGGCTTCCCGTGACAAAAGACGAGACCAACATACAATGCATGCATGACGACATGATGCATACGCGCAAAAGCACAAAACGAGGATGTACACAGTATGACAATATCCACAAATGATCATACAAAAAATGCGTACATGACATTTAGGTTATATGCATGGCAGTGTTTAAAAGGCACGCAACGTGTTCACTTTGTGCCCCTATTTTAGGGACCTAAATGGTAGGAACTAAAAGGCTTTTAGTGATAATTCCCAAAGTGCTCATATCTCTCTTGATGGTTTCTAGAGATATCATCCCCTTCGAAAAACATATTGTGGCTGTAGGGACTACCAGCAACAATATGTTATCAAAGAGACAAACTCTAGATGAGGGTTCATTGTTATCAAGCAAGTCAGAGACCCAGCATGACCACAGATTCACCTCCACTCCTTATGTTCCTATCGACCCGTATAGGGCCCCTTTTCAACTCACCGTGTGTACAAATAGTGTTGGTGTTTGTGTGCATCAAATGAATAAATACCTATCTCATGCATACATTAAAAGCATCAAAGAGTTATATACAAGACATAAGAGAAATAAAGGGAAACCGACAAAAGAGGAGGTCATGATATTGCACGAGATTAGAAGGTCTAACTCTCTAAAAACAGTCCCCAGTGGAGTCGCCAACTGTCGCAACCTACCCTTCAGCGGGAGGGCGACACGAGGGCTCATGGGTGCGTCTTCCATGGGAGGAGGATGCGCGGAGTCACCACCAACGTTTATTCGAGGAAAACGTCGAAAACACCGGAAAAGGTGTGGTCTACGAACTTTGAGTGTGAAAGGTTCGGGAGTTATATTTACGCACGGGGAAGGTATTAGCACCCCAAGCATCCGTCACAAGGGACGGCAGCCTTTAATCAAGTGTGCAAATATGACTTCAATTTGTTTTATTTTCCCTTTTACATTTTTATGTCTTTATGCTTTTTATGTTTTTTATCTTTTTGTGGTCGACAAGGGTGTTTCCCTTGCTCCTACGTATTCCTCAATTGTGATGAGGAAATCAGACTTACGTAGTTCTTTGAGAACTAAACGTTGGTTAAGTTGTTTTTATCTTTTTTGCAAGATATATTTTGACTGAACAAAAGGTCATTTAAGGTGTTGGACCATTAAACGATCTTTTTATTTTGAAAGGAGAGAAACGTTAAGGCGTTGGACCATTAACGATCTCTTGTTTTTGAAAGGAGAGAGAAACGTTAAGGTGTTGGACCATTAACGATCTCTTGGGGTGGTCGACAAAAGTGGGGCTTTTGCTCCTACATATCCTCAATTGCGATGAGGAAATCAGACCTACGTAGTTCTTGCAAAAGCGGTAAAGTTACATGTTGATTTCATGCTTTTGAACAGTCCATGTTAACCGATAAAAGCAAAGAGGAACGTTTTAGGCGTTGGACCTTAAAACGGTTTTTGAGTGACTTTTATGGACGAAGCTTGATTTATGAGTTGATTTTAGCCTTAGTTTCACTTTGGTTATTAGTCAATTCATTCAAGGAAACTTCCAAAGAAAAACGTCCGATTGATTTTTTTTTTATTATTTTATTCAAAGATATTTTTTATTATTTTATATTATTTTGCCTCTTTTTGGTTTTAAACGTGGTTACGGTGTGAAAGATCGGTCGGATTTTATTCTAACAGAGATTAAAAGATATTACAACTCAAATGATCGATGGAAATTTATTTTATTTTTTATTTAGGCGAGAAAATGACTTAATAAATGGTTAAAGCACGTCAAAAGGGGGTATGGAAAGCAAACGAAATAAAAATAAAAGCACGCGAAACAAGTGGGGAACACTAAGGGCACATAGAATGAATTCAAAGATTCGATTTTGGGAACTTACCGGTTGAAGACCGAAGAATGACAAAGAACGAATGAAGAACGACGAAGAACAGTGGAAAACCTTCATGAAATCGCCCACAAAAACGTCTCGGAAGCGCCTCGGCTTGGATTTTCTTCATGGAAACAATTTTTCTCACTAATTTCAAGTGAATTTCAGATACCAGGAGGGTTGAACGAATTTGCTCTGCCCTCATTCCCCTATTTATAGGGGAAAAGAGGGAGGTGGTTGTCGCCCAGCTCTCCCAGGCGAGCTGGGTTGCTTCCACCAGAAGGCACCGCCTTCTGTTGGAACACCCTGGAAGGTCCAAGTGGGCCTGATTGTTATATGCACACCCCTGTTTACTAAATACACCCCCTTTGTCTTTTTTTTGCTGATTCTTTTTCCGTAACGTTACGGAACTTTACGGATTACGTAACGATACTTGTTTTCTTTCCGTAATGTCACGAAACTTTACGGATTACGCAACCATCCCCTCTTTGACTTCTGGAATGTTATGGGACTTCACGGATTGCACAATAATGCTTCCTTTCGACTCCCGACATGTCACGGAACTTCACGGATTGCCTAACGATGGGTGTTAAGTACCTCGAAGCGGTCAAGCGAAGGCTTGATCCTACCAAACAGATGGTCCCCAGACGAAATTAGGGTATGACAAGATGTATATAACAAGACGTGTAAATATTTTGCAGAACAGACCCATCACAGGATACTTAGCACAACATTAGTTCTTAGTCTTTGGACATTGAAATTAATTTGTAATTGGTACTCTCAACGCAATGATTAAATATTGACAATAAATTCTGTCAAATAATAGTCTTTCTTTGGACCGATTATTATTCACATGAAATCACTTTTATAATTGTCACACATGTATCATTACAGGTATAATATCATTTGGCCAAGTTGCGTCTTCCTTTGGGTCAAACACAATTCGCATAAATAATTTCATACTAATATCTATATAATTTTAATCAAACCAATTTTCACAATAGAGATTACTTTGGCAATATATTGCGTCGATTAATTCAATTAAAAAAAATACTAGACATACAAATAAATGGGAAAGATCTATTACTGCCAAATTTACACCCAAACTGATAACAATAATTATATAAAAAAATAATCATTACTGATAAGCGAATGAATATTTCAACATCACAAAATTAATCCAGAACATAATATAAGAAATTTACTTCCAAAAAAATGTATGTAATGTTGTTGGGATAAAAAGAACACTTTTGGTACATCACATTCTAAATTTGTTGGTATTCATTTTATAAATTTTTTTTATAAGGATCCACACACTTTCTTGAATTATGTTAGTTTTCTGGTTTTAAAACAAAAAAAAATTATGGTTTTAAAACAAAAGAAGCATGGGATCCATGTGCACACAAAAAAAGTTTACCAAAGGCATGTACGCCAATAAAAAAAATTAGTGCAGAGGAATGGAGGCCGTTCGCGCAAACACACAAGAAAAAAATACGCGCACAAAAGTGAGGACGAGAAAAAAAAATTCCCCAAGAATTAATTTAGGGTTCATAAAATTAAAAAGAGAGATTCATGTAAAAATACACTCTATACTTTAATCCCAATAATCTAATAGTAATGGTG
Organism: Glycine soja; assembly: GCF_004193775.1. Classification (NCBI taxonomy): domain Eukaryota; kingdom Viridiplantae; phylum Streptophyta; class Magnoliopsida; order Fabales; family Fabaceae; genus Glycine; species Glycine soja. Next base: position 42,706,942 of record NC_041002.1, on the reverse strand, counting down.
ACTCTGATACCACTTGTTGGAATTTTAGGGGATCCTTATAAAATAGCAATAACCGTCAGGAATCCATAACGTTAGATTATTAGGAAGAGTTTTAGACATACCTGGATCAGATGAAGTAGACGCAGCGGAATCCGAAGAACAGTCATAAACAATTGGTTTGATGACCTTCCTCAACCAAATCTCTTTATTCGTTTTGGGACCTTCCTTTCTCTTCAAATGTGGAGAGGAGAAAATTATTTATGATTTGGTGTCTTGGAGACCATAACTGTGCATCATGTTTTAAACCTATTAGGGTTCTCATTAGCCCCTAATGAGCCAAATTTGTTTCCTTTCATTAAGCTCATATCAATTTTCTGTTGATAGTCTAATAGGCTTACTAGATTAGATCACTTATATTGAGCCCATAAAAAATGTAAATAAATAATATAAATTTTATAATGTAATATTTAGCCCACATTAATTAATTAATTAATTAATTAATTAGGAATTATAAAATTCCTACCAGTTGGTTCTTACCTTCAGTTATATGGTCTATTGGCTAAGCTTTCTCTAGTTCGTGAGACAACTAAAGTTGTATGAGCTGGTCTTAAGTGCAAATTAGATGTCTTTATTTTTAACTTTTTTGACAATGAAATGTTCTACTGATGTTGCATTATATTATGTTAATTGATACATCAATGCTTCGACTTCTATAAATATGTTGTGTTTTAGCTTGGATCAATAACTCTCACTTTTGAAAATGTTTTATCTGTATATTTAGTTATAATCTCAATGTTCAAATCTATGACAAATCAAGCATAACTTATTGAATAATCTGTTTTGTTTATCATTGCCTGTGCAGGAGGAGATCTTTGGACCAGTTCTTCTCATGGAGGTGCTCTTTATTTGTCTCATACTTAGCATTCTCATGGAGGTTGACCTTTACATTATTTTTTGTTTTCATCTACTCTTAGATATAACTATTTTTAGATTACTACATTATTTTTTGTGGCAATGAATATTTTATTTACCAATAATTATTATTTTTATTTAATTGAACTAAATTAAAAAGAAAAGGAAAATAATTTTTAATTAGAAGCATAAACTTATGTGTTTTCTTTCATTCAATTTAAATTTTTATTTCCTTTCTCATTTTCTTTCCATCGTATTGTACATAAGGTATGTGGCATCCAACTCCAAGTTCTAACACCCTCTACCCTATGTACTAATAATGTAAGGAATAATAAATTATAATTAACTAAAAGTTCTTAAAACACATTTAAATAAAAGCCTTTCAGAAGGGTAAAAGGCTCACATTCACTTTTGAAACATCATAAAATGACTAGTCCAATAAATACTAAAATCATCTCGGCTTAAAACAAGACCGTTTCAGACTTCATGCAATTAATATATAAGTTTATGCCCTAATATCACATCCTATCAGAGCATTGTGTCTTGACGTCCTTCATCACAAGGTTCCTTAAAGCAATTCACATAGTTATCTGCTCCCCCGAACACAAAGTTTGAGATCATCATAGGATTCAAACACAAACAACACACAGGGAGTGAATCATCACATTCCTAACTAATAGAGAAACAAGACAACTAGATATACATATCATATAAATGAGATACAACTTATTTAAACATAACTCACATAATTCCACCACTTTGTCATTTAAAATTCACTTTTCAATCATCAATCACATTACACATGAATCACACACCCCGATCAAGACATAATAACACATCAATTTCATAATAAACAATTAGCAAGCGTTATGCAACAGTTATGCTAAGACTTAAGCCTATATGTAATGTGGTATCATGTTAGTGAAAAACCACCCTAGGGCACTTAGGAGTACATAACAAGACACACCACTCAATGAGTATGTCAGGTCACTCTCACTAAGTAAAATCATAAGGTGACCGGTCAGGGTCACTCTGTTTTGCGAGACTGCTCCAACCATATGAGATCAACATAGGCTTAAAGGAGCACTCAAATCGAGTGTCTTTATCCCCAAGACCTAGACTCCGAAGAATCCATTAGGGCCTCACCTTCCTGAATCAGGTCCAACCCCTAAAACAATTTTTACAAGTAGAAACTGCTCATGAATTATACAATACCCATGACCTCACACTCGTGTTCCAAACATGTTTAACACATTGCGCTACAATTTAACACTGGTTCCTAACTAGGAACCTACACTTTCTCTTTAACACTGCGCATAAACACTTTTTTCAATATAAACACTGATCGGGTTATTGTATAATTCACAGCTCATAACACAATTATTGTCACATTAAGTGTTAAACACACACACTTATTCACAATCAATATCATACCCATAGTTTAACATCTCATAATGTCACAATCCACCATCACAGGTTTACATGTATCTCACAAATTATCACATGTTCACTTTATACTTATACTTGATTTCAACAACAATATTATAAACAAACATTGCTCATGAATTAGATAATACCCACAACCTCACACTCATGTTTCAAACATGTTTAATACATTGTGTTACAATTTAACACTGGTTCCTAACTAGGAAACCTACACTTTCCCTACAACACTGTGCAAAAACACTTTTCTTAAGGTAAACACTGGTCAGGTTATTGTATAATTCGCAGCTCAAAACACAAGTATTTTTACATCAAGTGTTAACCACACACTCATTCACAACTAAATCTCATGTTCACAATTTCACATCTCATAATGTCATAATCAACCATGTTATGTTTACGTGTATCTCGCAATTTAACACAATTATATCAAAATCAATTAATCAAAATCATAGGTATAAAAAAACAAAAACACCAAGAACATTCAATTTTATCAACCAATTTGCTTCAGGACATCAATAGCACATATTTATAATCATAAAGGAACAATTATAATTCAATAAACATTCCAAAATAAACCCCAATTTAATCCTCTAAGGATCCCTACACATGTTCATTCTAACCCTAATTGCAATAAACTCATCCCCTACCTCTAAGCGAGCTCACGTGTGTATTCTGATAGCGATAGCAACATCTCTAGCGGTTTCCTGAGATTTCTCAAGTTTTTCCTCTGACTGCTCTGATATGGTTCCCAAATGTTAGAGAGAATGAGAAGGCATTGAAGCCTCCATTTTGTACTGTGAGGAATTGAATCTTATACCATATATCAAATTTTCATGACAATCCAACGGTTAACGAGTCCGGGGTAGTAGTTTTACTGAGACAATTTTGATTTTCTGTGGAAAAAGAAAGAGCTATGATACAAAGGGTATTTCTCTCAGTTACGACATGCTTTCTTAGTTTCCAACGGTAGGAATGTTAGGAAATGAGTTCTAAACCTGGTGCTCAAATTTCATAATGATCCAACGGTGAATGAGTCTGAGATCGTCTGTTTTCTGAGATAGGTTTGGTGGTATGTGGGATAAAGTGGGTTTTGGGAGGAGGAGAGGGAAAAACGAAATTTAGAGGAAGAGGAGGCATCATCAGTGTGAAAACTGACCTAACACGTCTCTATTTATAGCTAGGGTACTTGCAACTTATTATTTATTTTATTTATTTATTTTTATTATTTAATAGAAATGAACTCTATTTTATTTCCTATCAAATAAATAAATCAAATATTTTTTTTCTTCAAACCATTATTTTAATTAATAAAGATATTTGCCCTTATTTATTTAATTTTAAAAACTTCATTTTTCTAAATATCTATTTATTTACAAATAACAATCATTTTTAAATTAGTTTACGAAAAATAGGATGTTACACAAGTAAAAGTGGTTTTTATATCAAAATAATACTACAAATACTCATAAAAAGATAGGTTGTTCACATTGTAGGTGAGAGATACAAGAACATACTATTTCCATTTTTGTATAAAACTATGTAGTCTTTTTGTAATATGTTCTCCAGCTAATTACAATTACCTATTGCTGCTAATCTGAATTGAATTGAACTGTTATGTTATTCAATCTCATATAACCACCTATATAATCTAAATCAATTTTTGCACAACTTATCAATTTATTTTTTATTAGCTCTATACAAACTTTTACCCCTTAGATTAACTAAGTGACTCATGGTGCTTTAACTTTTTTATTTTTAAATAAGGCCCTTAACTTCTTTTTTTTCAATTAGGTCCCTAAAAAATACATACAAGTTCAGGGAACCAATTGAAAGAAAAAAAAGTTCAGGGGACCTAATTAAAAAAATTGGTAAACGTTGAGGGACCTATAGAGTAATTGAACCTTTTATTTTCCTTTTAACAAATTGTTGTCCTTTTCTCATTATGCATATGTAAATACTAGAATTTTTCTAGCCATTCCATTTAAACCCAGATTCTTGTAGCTTTGTTTCTTGTTGAATTAAGACAACAATTGTTGATATTTGTCTCTTCATTTATGCTTCTTAATACTTGCTTTGCCGAGATTTATTGTTTCTATTATTGTTCCTACACTTTATGTCTCTTCAACTTATTTTCTAAGAGTTAAAAATGAAGCACTAGGTGTTTAAGGACTTTTACAATTGTAGAATTATGCTTAATTAGCTTAGGTTATAGATAATTTTATGTATTGAGATTATTGTTTCATTACTTTAAGTATTTGTTTTATTTGATAGTAATTATTTAATAATAATTTGAATATAATATTTTGTACCTCTTGGTTTGGTTCTGTTTTCATTTTGCAAGTTTGGGTTAATTAACAAAACAAACAACATATTAAAAAAATGAAAAAATAACATCAGTTATAGAAGAACCGATGTTGTAATGCAGCATAAAATATCGGTTTTGGCCAAAATTGATGTTGTATAGTGGCAAAATGACAAAACGGTGTTGTAATGAAGCTTACACTAGTGTTAAAAGCGCCTTCTACGTCGATTATTAGTGACATTCTACATTGATTTTGTATCGTCTCGAAGCTGTCGTCGTTGAAAGTAAAGACTTTCGATGACGATCGAAAAAACCACTGTCTTGGAATAGTCAACGATTCAAAGACGTTTTTTTTTTTATTTCAACATCATCTTTGAATGAGAACATTCTTAGACGATTTTTACGTTAACACCATCGTAGAATGATATCATTCAACGATGATGTTTATGATAAACCCGACTTTGAATGTTGACCATTCTAAGATGATTTGTTGATAAACATCGTCGTAAAATAGTACCATTCAATGGCGGTGTTTGTCATAAAACTCGATTTTGAATGGTTACATTATATGATGGTGTTTATCACAAAAATGTCTTAGAATGGTCAACATTCAAAGTTGGGTTTACCATAAACACCATTGTTGAATGGTACCATTCTATGACGGTGTTAACATAAAAACCATCTTAGAATGGTCTCATTCAAAGACGGTTTTTAAGTAAACACCGTCGTAGAAATGGTACCATTCAACGACAATTATTTGCTAATAACCATCTTTGAATGCGTTGATTCAATGGTAGCATTGAACTATATGATTTTCACTGCACCTATTTCATCTTCATTGCACTTATTCATGACTTGTTCATTGATTTTTTATTTTTTTTTATCAATGGTAGACATTTATACATCGATATTACATATAATGAACTATATATACTAATAGATAATATTGTGACTAATATCTTGTTGTATACAATCATTTTGTATCCTGTCTTTTCTTGTATGACCACACATTCATTTAATAGGAGAGGTACAACCAATATACAAGGATGTTGAAATTCTGATACCAATGACAGATGTCGTACCGGATGTCACGACATCACGCTTCAGATCATGCAGATTATATTTGACTGTATGAACAGATTAAATAAGTAAATAACACAAGAGAATTGTTAACCCAGTTCGGTGCAACGTCACCTACATCTGGGGGCTACCAAGCCAGGGAGGAAATCCACTAAAATAGTGTTAGTTCGAAGATCTAACAGCCACTGTTTACAACCTTCTCACCTAACCACTACCCGTGCAACCTCTACCTAAGAGCCACTCTTAGATATGAGAACCCCTCTCACTCCCTCTCAATCACTCTCCCGTGTTTACAATTAAATCAAAGACACACCAGAGATTGCTCTCTGAACAATAGAGATCAACTCTACACACTCAGGTCCAACACTTGATGTTAGGGTAGCATCAAGGTGGCTCACAAAACACTCAAGTCCCAAAACTCACAAAATAACTCTTCAATCCCGGACTTGGTTCAGAACTCGTGCAGCCTTCATGTTTATATAGCAGTGTGCGTATCTGGGCTGCAACAACTTGCGCTGGATGAGATCTATCATTCTCCTGAAAATCTGCACTTAAAGATCTAAAAGATAAAGTTTGATCTTTTAGTTTTTATCTTTAATCTTTAATCCCTGAACGAACTATTCAAGTTTGTAATTCGAACTTTAATTATCTTTTAATTCGTTCCTAAAGATAGATCGCCAAATCTGTTGCTAACTGCACATTAATCTGTTAAAGATATAACAGATTTATGTGTCCAGTATTTTCGGGCAGGATGTCCTGGACATTGTATCCGACATCGTGGATTCTGCAGCTTCAATTCTTCATTTGACATTTTATCTTGCCTTGTGCATTGTGCAGCCCGATCTGATTCCTTGACATAACGTTGGACATCATGTGCAGCAACTCCAGCTTTCCTTCAATGTCTAAGTGCTTATGTTTTAACAAAATTTTAGCCAATCTTTTAAAGCTCAGTAAAGCTAAGCACTAACAATCTCCCCCTTTGGCAAATTTTGTCTAAAACATACTTAGACACTTCCTGAGCAGGTACGAGCAGTTATGCAAGTGGGATCAGCAACTTTCATTATCAGAGTAATCAAGCACAGCGGTATCTGTAGTGGCGACAGCAAAATTCTGCAAGTTGCAAGTCGTTTCCAGGATGTCAAGACATCTCACGTGACATAAGCTTTCTGCTCCCCCTGTCTCCATGCTCTTACTGCAGCATCTTCTATCAGCTACTAGTCTTTTCCAGGATGTCAAGACATCTCATGTGACATCAGCTTTCTGCTCCCCCTGTCTCCATGCTCTTACTGCAGCATCTTCTATCAGCTACTAGTAGTTACAGTAGCTTACATCAGTCATCATCAGCAGCAACAGTCTCCCCCTCAAAATCATATACATACAACTCCCCCTCAACATCATGAATCATGCATAATACTACTATTGCATACATAGTATCCTACTACTCAAAATCATAAATCATGCATAATACTATTACTCCCCCTTTTTAGACAGAATTTGACAAAAGTAGAATGCATGCAAATATTACAGACCAATAGCAATCAATTGTTCAAAGGGACATGCCCCTATAGCTAGTAAAAAGCAAAAATAAAGGTCTGATGGTCATGGGGTGGCATCAGAATCATCATCATCTGATTCTGTATCCTCTGCTGCATCTTCTTCTTCCTCAGCGGCTTCTTCTTCTTCCTCAGCTGCTTCTTCTTCTTCCTCAGCTGCTTCACCATTATCAATGCCACTATTTGAGAGTCTTTTGATCAGGCGTTCCAGCTCCAGTTTCTTCTCTGTGGTGGCTTTGATGGTTGCTTCCAGCACCTTGCATGTGTCCTTGAGTTCAGCAATCAAAGCATCCTTGGACACAGCACCTGAAGCAGCAGCTTTCCCTGATGTCGAGACAATGTCTGGGACATGTGTCCCCTCAAACAGTTTGTAATGCAGGGACAGAGCCGATTCTCTCTTCATCACAGAGTCAATGTTGTTTAAAATATTGGGATGTTGACTCAACATAATGCCACACAATACAGTTGGGAAGGCAATGGGTAATTTGACAGCAAAAGATTCTGAATGCTTAACAGTTTGGTCAAAAATATAGTTTCCAAAATTAAATTTGGACTTGGTTCCAACAGCATACAGAAATTTACCCAAACCTGTGGCAACAGTGGAAGTATGATTGGTGGGTACCCAGTTTGCAGCGCCAATCCTATGCAGGATTGCATACTTCACACTTAGCTTCCCTGCAGAAAGCTTCCCTTTCTTTGGCCAATGCTGGACTTGTTTGGCAGTGATTTCCTTGGCAATTTGATGCTCAGAAACAGCAATATCCACCACTCCTTCAGTTGGTCTGCCCAGGTATTTGTTGATTATAGCAGGAGAGAATCTAACACATTTTCCTCTGACAAACACTTTCTGATAATCATCACTCTTTCTGTTTGTTATGTCAGAGGGAATGTTGACAATGAATTCCCTGACTAGACTTTCATAGCAATCTCCCAACTTGGTGACAGTTTTCAGCAGTCCAGCAGCCTTGATGAGGTCCATGATCTCCTTGCAATCCAAGGCATCTCTTCCCAGTTCTCTTTCAACAGCAAGTCTACGTTGATATACAAATTTCCACCTTTCAACATTGCCAATGGAGTGGAATGAAATGGTGTCCAATGGTGCATCAGGGACATTTCCAGGCACCTTTTTCCCTGATTTCTTGGCCCTCTTGATGTCGAGAACATCTAGTTCGACATCATCATCAGAATCAGATGAGGAAATTTCTTTCCTCTTCTTGGAAGGAATTGCAACTTTGCTCCATCTGGATGTGGTAGGAGTGATTGGTGTGCTCTTCTTCTGTGCCATAGTTTTGATTCGTCCAGACCTAGTAATGGGGGTTTTCCCTTTTCTGCTTTGTAATCTTTCTGCAATGCCAGGTGCCAACTTGTTGGCAATGGGTTCCTCATCAGATTCTACTTCTTCTAGGTCAATGAGGTCACCTGGAGCAGGTTCTGGTGCCCTTGGTGCAGGGGTTTCCTCTGTGGCTTGATCCTCTTCCTCTGTTGATTCCTCTTTTCTGGATGAAGAGAGGACTTCAGCATTTGGGGTGGAAGATGTTGGAACATCTTTATCAGCATCAGGGACAGAAACATTTGGGGTGGAAGATGTTGGAACATCTTCATCAGCATCAGGGACAGAAGCATTTTTCAGAATGCTACTCACAATACTGCGGATCTTCTTATCCATCTCCGGGTCTACTTCCCTAGGACTTGTTGCAAGGCTAGGGTTTTCAGAAATCTTCACTCCCTGTTGTCTTTTGGGAACCAGTTTCTCAGGAACAGAGGCTTGACCAGGAATCATTTGTATGGGTTGGATATGGAATTCAGGTTGTTCCTGGTTTGATGGTGCTTTGGTGGATGATGGAGATGATGGTACAGAGGGTGAACCAGGAGATGAAGTATCTTTTGGTGAGGTAGCCATGGAGAAGCAGAGCTTTTGAAATGGTTTCGTGAAAATCTGAGAGGTGTTGGGGAATGCTGATGAAAACGAGAATGCCACGAAAATGTAAATTTGAATGAGGAATGTAGAGGGACGTGTGAAGCAACGGTCGAATCTGTTTTGGCCCAGTAGTGAACGTGCTATTAACGTTTGAGCACATTCAGATAGAAGTAATTGCTATAAGTCTTCTAGCAGACAAATGCCCAGCTTGCCCCTCAGTTTTTCAAACTGATTTGCATCCAATGCCTTTGTGAAAATATCTGCTATTTGTTCCTCAGTGTCAACGTGCTTCAGTGTGATCACTTTATCATCAACAAGATCTCTAATATAGTGATGTCTAATGTCAATGTGCTTGGTTCTGCTGTGTTGAACAGGGTTTTTAGAAATATTAATAGCACTCAAGCTGTCACAGTACAATGTCATGACATCTTGTTCGACATTGTACTCCTTGAGCATCTGCTTCATCCAAACTAGTTGTGAACAGCTGCTTCCTGCTGCAATATACTCTGCTTCTGCAGTAGATAGGGACACACAGTTCTGCTTCTTGCTGAACCATGAAATAAGATTGGTTCCCAAATAGAAACATCCACCAGAAGTGCTTTTTCTGTCATCTGCACTTCCAGCCCAATCAGCATCACAATACCCAACCAGCATTGAATCTGAACAATGACAGTACATAATCCCATAGTCACTGGTGCCATTTACATATTTCAGAATTCTCTTTACTTGATTCAAGTGACTTATCTTAGGGTTGGCTTGATATCTTGCACAAACACCTACTGCAAAGGTGATGTCAGGTCTGCTTGCTGTTAAATATAGTAAGCTCCCAATCATGCTTCTGTACAGACTTTGATCAACACTGGTGCCAGCTTCATCCTTTGACAGCTTCAAGTGAGTAGGTGCAGGTGTTCTTTTATGGCTGGCATTTTCCATCCCAAACTTCTTGACAATGTTCTTTGCATACTTGCTTTGTGAGAGGAATATGGAGTCTTCCATCTGCTTCACTTGGAGTCCCAGAAAATAAGTCAGCTCTCCAACAAGACTCATCTCAAATTCAGATTGCATCTGTTGGACAAAATGTCGAAGCATCTCATTCGACATCCTTCCAAACACAATGTCATCAACATATATCTGTGCTATCATCAAGTTTTCAGCATCTTGTTTGACAAAGAGAGTCTTGTCAATTCCTCCCTTCCTATACCCTTGCTGAGTAAGGAACTCTGTTAGCCTTTCATACCAAGCTCTTGGAGCTTGCTTCAATCCATAGAGAGCCTTCTTGAGCCTGTATACATGATCTGGATGAGTTGGATCTACAAATCCCTTTGGCTGCTCCACATAGACTTCTTCATTCAGGTATCCATTCAGAAACGCGCTCTTCACATCCATCTGGTACAACTTGAATTTGAGGATGCAAGCTACACCAAGTAACAATCTGATGGACTCAAGTCTAGCAACAGGGGCGAAAGTTTCATCAAAGTCTACACCTTCAATCTGAGTGTAGCCTTGAGCAACAAGTCTGGCCTTGTTTCTGGTTATAACACCTTCTTCATTGGTTTTGTTCTTGAAGATCCACTTGGTGCCAATCACATTAGTTCCCTCGGGTCTAGGAACTAGCTCCCAAACTTCATTCCTTTTGAATTGCCCCAATTCTTCTTGCATAGCATTGATCCAGAACTCATCAGTCAGTGCCTCTTTCACATTCTTTGGCTCAGTTTTGGAGACAAAGCATGAATTGGAGACAATCTCAATCTCCCTTGATCTTGTAGTGACTCCTCTGTTTGGATCTCCTATAATCAGCTCCTTGGGGTGCATCTTCTGGATTTTAATGGAGGGTCTCTTGTCAGGTTGATTGATGTTTGGTTCGTCTGTAGCAAAATCAGAGTTTTCTGCGTTTTCTGCATTTTCTGCACTTTTAGCTGTGTCTGCATTATCTCCCGATGTTCTGACATCTTCTTCGACATCCTTCTTTCTTGCTGGAGTTAGATCATCAACAACCACATTGATGGATTCCATCACAGTTCTGGTTCTGGAATTGAATACTCTATATGCTCTGCTGTTTGTGGAGTATCCCAAGAATATTCCTGCATCACTTTTTGGATCCATCTTTCTCCTTTGCTCTCTATCTGCCAAAATGTAACATGGACTTCCAAAGATGTGGAAGTGCTTGACAGTTGGCTTCCTCCCTTTCCAGATTTCATACAGTGTGGTTGGAGTCCCTCTTCTAAGTGTGACTCTGTTGTGGATATAGCATGCTGTGTTCATGGCTTCAGCCCAGAGATTATAGGGAAGTTCTTTGGCATGAAGCATGACCCTAGCAGCTTCTTGCAAAGTCCTGTTTTTCCTTTCAACTATGCCATTTTGTTGTGGTGTGATGGCTGCAGAGAACTCATGAGTGATGCCTTCAGATGTGCAGAATTCAGTAAACTTGCTGTTTTCAAACTCTCTGCCATGGTCACTCCTAATTCTCTTGATGACACAGTCTTTTTCTCTTTGAAGTCTTAGACTCAACTCTTTGAATACTTCAAAGGTGTCTGATTTCTCTCTGATAAAGTTGACCCAGGTAAATCTGGAGAAATCATCCACAACAACATAGGCATACCTCTTTCCTCCAAGGCTTTCAACTTGCATAGGCCCCATCAAGTCCATGTGAAGTAGTTCCAGCACCCTGGAAGTGGTCTGATGTTGAAGCTTCTGGTGGGACATCTTGACTTGCTTTCCAATCTGACATTCACCACAGATTCTGCCTTCTTCTATTTTCAGATTGGGAATGCCTCTAACAGCACCTTTGTCAATGATTTTCTTCATGCCTCTTAAGTGCAGATGTCCAAATCTTTGATGCCATATTCTGACTTCATCTTCTTTGGAGGATAGACATGTGGAGGAGTAACTGGTTTCTTGAGGTGTCCATAGGTAACAGTTGTCCTTTGTTCTGCTGCCCTTCATTAGAACTTCACTCTTCTCATTTGTCACCAAGCATTCTGACTTTGTGAAGTTTACATTGAATCCTTCATCACACAACTGACTGATGCTGATCAAGTTTGCAGTCAGTCCCTTCACCAGCAGTACTTTGTTCAGACTAGGAAGTCCATCATGGACTAGCTTTCCCATTCCAGTGATCTTTCCTTTAGAGCCATCTCCAAATGTCACATAGCTAGTGGAGCAAGGTTCAATGTTCACCAGGAATTCTTTAACTCCTGTCATGTGTCTGGAACAGCCGCTATCTAGGTACCAATCTTCCTTAGCTGATGCTCTAAGTGAAGTATGAACAACAAGACTAACAGTCTTGTGTTTTGGAACCCACATCATCTTCCTTCCGCTGCTGCTACCTTGAGTTCCATGATGTGGATGGCCATGTAAATGATAGCAAAAGGGCTTTATGTGACCATACTTGCCACAGTAGTGACACCTCCACTTCATTCTTTTGCTCTTTTTCTGCTGCGTTCCATGATGTCGAGACCGATGTTGTGACATCGTGGCTCCAGTGCTGTTTTTGGCAGGAACAAATTCTGTCATGGTCGTTCTGCCAGCAGATTTATGATTAAATCCAAGTCCTCTCTGGTTTCCAACATTCTTCCCAAGCTGTAGCACCTCATCAAGCAAATCTGAGCCTTTATTCAGCATCTTTATTGATTTTGTCATGTTTTCCAGTTTAGAGTTCAGAAAACCAATTTCTCCTTTAAGTTCAGAGATTTCCTCTTCATGTGCCTCCTTCTCAGCCTCCAGATTTGCAATGACCTTCTTTAGTTGTGCTTCTTGCTGAAGAATCTTCTCACTTTTGATGCATAGTTCTCTATAGGATATAGCAAGCTCATCAAAAGTGATTTCACTATCTGTATCACTTGAATCTTCAGCAGATTCAAATCTCCCAGTGAGTGCATTCACATCTCTGTCAGAATCACTTTCTTGTTCACTCTCTGTATCATCAGACCGACATACAGAAAGTCCTTTCCTCTGCTTCTTGAGATGAGTGGGACATTCAGCTTTGATGTGTCCATAGCCTTCACACCCATGGCATTGAATTCCTTTGCTGTGACTGGGCTTTTCATCTGACCTTCTCTGGTTTTCACTACCTTTCCTGATGTCGAAAGGGATGTTCCGGACATGTGGTTTCTGCCTCCTGTCCATTCTGTTCAGCACTTTGTTGAACTGTTTTCCAAGGAGCACAACTGCATTAGTCAGACCTTCATCAGTGTCCAGGTCATACTCATCTTCTTCTCCTTCATCATTGGACACGAACGCCAGGTTCTTGCTCTTCTTTTCAGTCCTATCCGAGAGTCCTAGCTCAAAGGTTTGAAGGGAACCAATGAGTTCATCTACTCTCATGTTGCAAATGTCTTGGGCCTCCTCTATTGTAGTGACTTTCATGTCAAATCTCTTAGGCAAAGATCTGAGGATCTTTCTCACCAGCTTTTCATCTGTCATCCTTTCTCCCAAGGCAGTGCAAGCATTGGCAATTTCAAGAATGTTCATGTGGAAGTCATGAATACACTCTTCCTCCTTCATCTTCAGATTTTCGAATTTTGTAGCCAATAGTTGCAATCTGGACATCTTCACTTTGGAGGTTCCTTCATGAGTGGTTTTCAGGATCTCCCATGCATCCTTGGCCACAGTGCATGTGTTGATCAGTCTGAAGATATTCTTGTCAACTCCATTGAATAGAGCATTCAAGGCTTTGGAGTTTCCAAGTGCCAATTCGTCTTCTTCTTTTGTCCAGTCTTCTTCTGGCTTCAATCCATCAGTGGGCTTTCCTTCTGTGTCCAGCATCTTGGGATGTTCCCAGCCTTTGATGACAGCTTTCCAGGTTTTGCTATCCAGTGATTTGAGGAAGGCCACCATCCTTGCTTTCCAGTATTCATAGTTGGTTCCATCCAGAATTGGTGGTCTGTTCACTGGTCCTCCTTCTTTCTCCATGTTCATCAGAATTTATCTCCCTAGATCTCACTCAGTGATTTCGAGTGCCTGCTCTGATACCAATTGAAATTCTAATACCAATGACAGATGTCGTACCGGATGTCACGACATCACGCTTCAGATCATGCAGATTATATTTGACTGTATGAACAAATTAAATAAGTAAATAACACAAGAGAATTGTTAACCCAGTTCGGTGCAACGTCACCTACATCTGGGGGCTACCAAGCCAGGGAGGAAATCCACTAAAATAGTGTTAGTTCGAAGATCTAACAGCCACTGTTTACAACCTTCTCACCTAACCACTACCCGTGCAACCTCTACCTAAGAGCCACTCTTAGATATGAGAACCCCTCTCACTCCCTCTCAATCACTCTCCCGTGTTTACAATTAAATCAAAGACACACCAGAGATTGCTCTCTGAACAATAGAGATCAACTCTACACACTCAGGTCCAACACTTGATGTTAGGGTAGCATCAAGGTGGCTCACAAAACACTCAAGTCCCAAAACTCACAAAATAACTCTTCAATCCTGGACTTGGTTCAGAACTCGTGCAGCCTTCATGTTTATATAGCAATGTGCGTATCTGGGCTGCAACAACTTGCGCTGGATGAGATCTATCATTCTCCTGAAAATCTGCACTTAAAGATCTAAAAGATAAAGTTTGATCTTTTAGTTTTTATCTTTAATCTTTAATCCCTGAACGAACTATTCAAGTTTGTAATTCGAACTTTAATTATCTTTTAATTCGTTCCTAAAGATAGATCGCCAAATCTGTTGCTAACTGCACATTAATCTGTTAAAGATATAACAGATTTATGTGTCCAGTATTTTCGGGCAGGATGTCCTGGACATTGTATCCGACATCGTGGATTCTGCAGCTTCAATTCTTCATTTGACATTTTATCTTGCCTTGTGCATTGTGCAGCCCGATCTGATTCCTTGACATAACGTTGGACATCATGTGCAGCAACTCCAGCTTTCCTTCAATGTCTAAGTGCTTATGTTTTAACAAAATTTTAGCCAATCTTTTAAAGCTCAGTAAAGCTAAGCACTAACAGATGTAAACATGTATGAACATTCCAATACTTGAGAGAAAGAGAGCTGCAAATAGGTTACAAATTGGTTCCACCTACAACGAATTGGTTCCTCCTACAAAAAATTAAACTTTCAAGAGAACATTTTTCTTTAATGTTCTGACAACTAAAACATAGTTCATAATTTACTACATGTATGCAAAGAAAAATAAGTGTATACACATGTCAGAAGCTATCGATTATGAATGATACCTGGTCCAAATTATGTTGTGGAAATCATAACACCAGCCATAAATGAACCTAGCTTAAGACTAAGGCCAAGCTTTTCACTGCGCTGGAAAGATATTATAAAAAGTTAGCAAAATGCACAACATCATTGCTAATTTTTAACTCTAATAGATTGCATATAATAAGAGTGCTGATACACAAGGCTATATTGGGTGTAAATAATGCCAGACTCACTTTGTTCCATTCAACGTGTGCTCTAAAGGTGTATGTCAATGACATTGAGTGAGATTGTAGTAAGTTTCATTTATGTTAAGATGGCCTGCATCTTCTTTCCATCCAGCTGTCAAAACATTAAGCACAACGTCGAGGAAGCATGAGCTAATTCGTAAACTTTCTCAAGTTTACTTAATTGAGGAAGCTATTGAACTCTTTGGTCAAGCAGATCAATGGGAGATTGTAGTTTTCCATTCCCACATGTTTTCCATTTTGGGTTGATACACCATCAATTCTTTGGCCCTGTGCTACTTCCTATAGCATATACCCATTCTTCATCTTTTATTCACACAAGGGAGAAGCCAAGGTCAAGCTCAATAAAGAGTAATGAGGCATTAATGATTCCAATTGTTATTCTTTTTTTGGCTGAATTTCCAATTTTTGTTCTACAACCGTGATTTTTTGAATTAGACCACAAGATATTACAATTATAAGAGCCTTAAAATTGCATCAACAACAGGTAAACCTGTGAAAAATTGCATTGTACATGCATTTCCCAAATTGAGAGATTAAACAATGAAGGTTATAAATTCTGTGACAAAAAAAGGTGTCAACTTCGGAGAGATCGACAAATGGCCCTTTAATATATGATCATTACCGATTTATAAGAACATTGACACATTTGATAATTTGTTAATATACCTATACTGAAGATGGTAAAACACCTCAAGGGTTAATTTATAAATGTGCCAAGGAGAAATGTGTACATAATCCTATATAATAAGGTGGAAATTATGATGACTGACCTTGCTCATTGCTAAACCAACAACCACACAACTATACAGAA
Organism: Glycine soja; assembly: GCF_004193775.1. Classification (NCBI taxonomy): domain Eukaryota; kingdom Viridiplantae; phylum Streptophyta; class Magnoliopsida; order Fabales; family Fabaceae; genus Glycine; species Glycine soja. The sequence goes on along the minus strand of NC_041002.1, from coordinate 42,690,513 downwards.
CATGAGTCATCCCAAGAACAAATAGGAACCGGTGCAGCTGCTCAAGACCCTAATATGAAACAAATGGTTCATTGGCCTGCATTCATTTATTAAAATTATCAGAAGGCCACTTTGTAGTATTTGAAAGAAACAAATATTTGATCTCAGTTTGTTCAACAAAAGATAATGCCCAATCGTTTGCTTTCCTGTATGTTGTCAATCTTCAACTAATTTTTTTATTTAAAATGAATTTTTTGTGAAGGCAGAAATCACTTTGCAGCAAACTGTTACCTCTCCATATTGGTTGAATGCTCCACTATTACTTTCTTGAGAGAAGTAGGAGGAGAAAGAGGAGGAGGATGAGGAGCTTTGATGCATGATATTCTCATTGATGCCGAGGTCTTGCTCAGAACAAATATAAAATGACTACAAAAAAGTGAGGAATTGACACAAATTTCAGAGATCCACCTTGCACTTTGTGCCAATAGCAAAGAGATAAGGCCAAGCAGTATCAGCTCTAAGAAAGGAAAGAAGTAATCCAAGTTAAAATACAAAAATGAAAATTATAATCAGTAAAGCGTGCATAGTTGACATAAGGCATAATGGAATCATACTTAGTTAGTGTCCTTCAACTGATTTTGTAAGAACCTGTTTATTGGACAAGACTCAATTCAGCAGATAACAATATCATTGGATATTCTTAATTTAACAGAACAATAACAATATAGGAAATTCAATTCAATCTATTGCCAACAACATGCTACCTAAATAACCAATATCAATATTGACTACAATAACCAAGCTACCTCAACTTCTGAAATCCCTTCAAAAGGCTGAATATCATTCTGGGGAATGCTTAAAGTTGAAATCGCAACCCTTCTATAACTTCCACATGAAAATTAAATTTCACGCATACTTCTTACAAGGGCTCTACAACAAAATCACATAACTTATGAAGTGCAAATCTACCAAAAACCATGAAAGAATACACCTACCAATATTAAACAATACCTATGATTAGAAGCCTCCCCATATATAGGCATTGGATAGAGAGGGGGACTAACAGAAGGAGGCACAAGTTTGGAAGACTCTTTAGAGTCTATTATTGAAAAACCTGCCACCGATTTTGACGAAAATCATAAAAGAACACTTAGAAAGAGAAGCAAATAAAGTTTAGTAGTAACTAATGAATGTACACATACAATGACTCTCCTGTGGATAAATTTGTCACTTTTCCTTGGTGTACATCTTCAAAGGTAGCCAATATGGGTGGAAGAAATCCATAGGCTGCTCCACCAACAATAATACTTACACGAATACCAACAATGACATACACAACAAACACCACTGCTGGTACACATAGGCCAGTAACAAGCTTAAGAATAGGGTCAAATTAATCTACTTTAGTCCGTTAGGGAAATGACAATCACAAAGTAATCACAATTTGATAATACATGGATAGTAATGTCAGCAAAAACTTTAAACATTCGCAATGAAGGAAAACACCTCACAACAATGTAATATATTTATTGTCACATAATCGTCAATAATAGTACAATTTTGTTTACAATATTTGATGAATTCTATCGAATACACCAAATTCTTTCTTCCTAAGTCATGATTAAGGCTTTCTACACCGCTTGTGTTTATGTTTTAAAAAATATGTTGCCTATTTCTTGTGAATTGTTGTCATGGTCTCCTTGTCTAATTGTGTGCCATCACTAAACACTATAAGTTATAATATATACAAGTTAGTGACGTAGATAAAAAATGAAGTACAACTTATACTAAACAAATAACGAATTTAACTGTATATATTTCATGGTCCAATCAGTCTTCAACTCCCTACTTATTATGTTCCACATCCAATGCATCACGTAATATCCACACTCATAACCTCCGGTTTGAACATGACTCTACATTTAATATGAAAAATTATTCAATATGATATACATTACAAAGTTACAAAACATCACTAGAACAAAATAACACATGGATGATATCACTAACCTTAACTTCAATCCACTTAGGTCCAACTTGCTTAATATCACCATGCAAAGTAGTCTTTAATTTGTTCATTGCACTGCTTACAAAAAAAAATCAACATATATAGAAGGACAACATATTTATGCCTGAACTTTTAATAAGACCACATTATAAGTTAAATGTTGAGACTTAACTTGTTAATTGCGACTTTAATATGAATATCAGGCTTCTTACGCAACGAATAGAACCAAACGACAACATCTTGCATAAGACACAAAATAACCAGTTGCCAATGGGCCTTGAATTTCAAACGAATTAGATAGGTATAACAAAAACATTGTTTACAGTCATTTGATAAATATGACTTACTGATGCAAGTAAGCTCCGAGGTACACCTCTCGTTTGGATTCCTTAAGCCATGTTTAAATGTATTGTTGGCATTCACCATGTCTATCCTTTGCATTGTAAGGACTGTGGCTCAAGGAATGCATACACGGAACCATGACCCAAGCTTGAACTCCACTCATCCATAAACCTATTAATGAAATTTGAAATTAAAAAAGATAATCATGTATATCATAATGAATATTAATTAATAGTGAAGAAATAAGGAATTTACTTACATCATCCATAATTGTAATACATATATGTTCAAACATTTGTCACTTGATATTATTTCACCAACATTTAAAATATGTTAGGAAGATGGATGTAGCTACATCTGCAATCGCAAATTTAGTCCCATCAAACATAAATTTTATAAGCTTGTCGTAAATATCACAAAGGCTCCTAATCAGCCCACACAAGGGATCATCTGCCTCCACATCAAATGACGTTGGAACAGGTGCAGCCACTTTGTTTGGAATAATTTGTGCATCCTATATGGTTAATGAAAACAACAATTTAATTGATGTTGGTAACTAATTTAAGTCTAATCTATGATTGTGTTAATTCATGTACAACAAAATAAACATTACCTAATGTGATACAAGTTTCACAAGTTATGTCGGCCATGCAATGCATGTGTCAAGGGCCTGCCCAACATACTATATTTTTTATGTGGGGTACAGGATTTGAGCGTCAAGGTTGATTACTTTTTCAACACTTACCCTTACCACATCATGTGCATAAGCCACACTGTGTATGGTAGACCCCCCCCCCTCAAGTATTTTTCCCAATGCCACCAACTGTGTACCATGATCACGTTGCATATACAATCCCATAGTCGGTATGACACCAACAACATCTTTTTCCCCAGATGGGTTGACACTAGTTTAAGCATTACTTCCCTTTATGCTGACACGTGCATCTAATTGTTGTATGTCTGCCTCAATTGGGGGTGAGTACTGCGATCCCCTTTGTGGGAACTCTATTTTTATGGCCTCTTTCAACTCCTGTTTCATTTTCTCAAGGCTCCTTCTATTTTCTTCTTCAATATGACTTCTCATTTCTTCCTTAAGGTTTTCGATAATCTTATTCCTTGAGCATTCATTGTGTTTTTGAATTGCCTGTGTCTGTTTCCTGATACCCAGTCATGGCGCATATATAATTTCCATAAATTGAATTCAAATGAAACGCTAAATCGGACAAGTGATATTTGAAGTTACATGCATGCACATCTAACCTCCCAGTTAGGTGTCTGGCGGGTTTCAACGAATTCTTTCCAAGTTTCGGGATCTAGACCTTATTTTGATGAAGGATCCTGTGTTTGTTACTCGTCAGTGTTAGCAAACACAAATTTACTAGTCAGGGTGGACTTAAATTGCCTCCATCTTATCTCCACCGTTGACATGACCTTCTTCTTCGCATTTGGTGCTTCTGGGATATCAAATTTAGCCTACATAAGATAATGTTGTGTTACATTTAGTCGATGTAAACATCTGGTTTTAAAATATAACAAAAAAATTAAACACAACATCTATTAGTGGACTTACCAAAATGTCTTCCCATACTAGGTCCTTTCGAGATTCAGGTACATCTTTCTAGTTGCTATGTACAATAGGAATCTTTTCTCAAGCTACTACCCCCAAGATAGCTGTGGAAATTTTCCTTGTGAGGGCTTGATCCTCTCATAGTACCAGCTCACAGTACCAGGATCAATATTAACCGTTGGTCTTGGTTGATTGACGATTCTTAAAGTCAAGCTTCTTAGCCGTGTCGATTGTCTACTCCTCTTGGAAGTGGCCTCTGACTGACCATCAGAATACGGAGGAGACCTTGGAGATGTGCCCATGACCTTGTGCAAATAAAATTAATAATTAGTAATGTACAATGATTAAACATATACTGAATACGAAACAAATTATAAACTGCCAGAAAAAACAATACATTACTTTGATACAATGCAAGTTCGTTATGTAGGAATGCTCTCCCATAAACCTTCATCATGATCTATACGATTTGCATGTACATCATCAATGTCATGAGCTTCATTCATTGTGAAAATCAGGCGTCTCACAAATATCAAAGGTTGAATCATCATTATGGTAACTGATACCACTTGGTCTTCCTTGTAGAACCATCGACAATCTTGAATCACATGGATCTATGACGTAAAAAACTTGTCTGGCTTGTTCTGCCATAATGAAAGGTTCGCCCATATAAGCCACCTTGTTAAGGTCTACTAAAGTAAATCCCAATGGATCTTCATGCATAGCGTTATTCCTATTAACCCACTTACACTTAAAAATAGACACTCTAAGTTCACTATAATCAACCTCCCATATTTTTTCAATGATACCAAAGTAAGTCATGGATACTCGAATCAGGTTGTTGTCTGATGCACTGCAAAAGTGATTGGAATCAACATCAACACTCACCCCACTGTTTTGCATGGAACTTTTATCATCCCATGACTTCGTGTAAAAGGAATAATTGTTGATGTCATATCCCTTCTAAGTAGGGACATTGAGATTTGGCCCAATAGCTAACAATCTTAGTGTTTTGGAAGCACTGTCATCAACAAATATTGTTTGTCTAAACCACTTGTTGAAAGTTCTATTGTGCTCTTGCAACACCCTCATCATGTTCATTTTTGGGTGAGTAACTGTGACATTTTTTTTTGTGAGCCTCTATGTACGGTAACACCTCTACTGTGTTGTTTAATATATACAAATGTGGTTGTGACACCTCATGTCGACTCATTGTGACAACATTGTATTCACGTGTACCCATATCTCATTGTGACTAGTCATGTCGAGTTTCAGGAAGACCCTTTAACTATTGCAATGTGCTTGGAGAAAAACTCAATACATTCTTCAGCAACATACCTTTCAAAAATTGAAACTTTAGGCCGGTGTTGGTTCTTGGTATAACCCTTTAACACCTTCATGTACCACTCAACTGGATACATCCATCGTAAAAACACAGGACCACATACTAGGATTTCCCTCACGAGATGAACAACTGAGTGTACCATTATGTCAAAAAATGATGGAGGAAAATATGTCTCCATTTGACAAAGGACAACGGCAGCCTCAATCTCCAATTCATCCAATTTTTGAGGGTCAATGACTTTCCTACAGATAACATTAAGAGGGAAGCACAAACGAGTTATTGCAACCTTAACCTTGTCAGGCAAGCTACCGCGAATCGCCACAGGCAATAGTTGTTGCATTAACACATGACAATTATGAGATTTCAAGACAACCAATTTGAGATCATTTAGGGAAACAAGGCTCTTGATATTTGAAGAGTATCCTTGTGGGACTTTTACACTATGCAGGCATTGAAAAAAACTTCTCCTTTCTTTTGTTGACATTGTGTAACATGCTGGGGGCAGATACATTCGTGGACCTTTTGAGATAGGATGCAACTGATCTCATATACCCATGTCAACCAAGTCTTGATGACACTTCAAACCATCCTTTGTCTTTCCTTTAATGTTAAGGAGGGTGCCAATTAAAGAATCACAAACATTTTTCTTCACATGCATGACATCTATACAATGTCTAACATCAAGATCGGACCAGTATGGAAGATCAAAGAATACTAACCTTTTCTTCCATATGTTTGCATCAGATGATGGTTTTTTTTGTGTCTTCCCAAAACATAGTTACGATATCCTTTACCTGATCATAAACTTCTTTGCCAGCTAATGGACTAGGCGCACTTTCATTTTCCTGACTTCCATCGAAGGCTCTTTTCAATCGCCGATATGGATTATAATGTTTGAGAAATCTTTGGTGCCTGGTATATATAGTCTTCTTTCCATGTTTTAGTTGGATGAAGCTTGTATTTTTCTCATATATAGGACATGCGTGATATCCTTTGATACTATATCCACTTAAGTTCTCATAGGCTAGAAAGTCATTAATGGTACAAAATACCATTGCATGCAACCTGAACGTCTTATGTAGATTCCCATCCCACACATCAACCCCATCTTCCCACAATTTTCTTAGGTTTTTAGTTAACGGACTGAGATACACATCAATATCATTCCATGGCTGCCTTGGACCTGCTATGATCATACAAAGCATTATGTACTTTTGCTTGATGCACAACCAAGGAGGGAGGTTGTAAATTAGCAGCAAAACAGGCCAAGAAATGTGGTTAGTGCTTAAGTTTCCAAAAGGGTTCATTCAGTCCGAAGCTAGACCAAGCCTTAGATTTCTTGGCTCATCCCCAAAATCAGGATACAGACAGTCGATTGCCTTCCATTGTGGACTATGAGCCGGATGTCGGAGGAATCCATCAGATTTTCTGTTGTGTGCATGCCGTGTAAGTTTTTTTGCATCATCGCCATTAGGAAACAATTGCTTAAACCTTGGTATTATTGGAAGATGCCAACACACCTTTGCTGGATGCCGATTGTTTGCAATTGCATCAACACTGCATTTTTTGTCGTTCACTTTGTATCATGATACCCCACATTTGGGGCAATTATGCATTTATGTACAAAATACAATCATTAGGGCATGAATGAATTTTTTGGTACTCCATTCCCATTGGACATGAAATCTTCTTTGCCTCGTAGTGATTCTTCATCAACCTGTTATCTTGAGGAAGAATGTTTTTCAATAACACAAGCAACTTAGTGAAACTCTTGTCACTCCACCCAAATCGTGCCTTTAAGTTAACCAAAGAAAACACTGTAGACAACCTTGTGAAAGATGTGCACCTCGAATACAAAGGCTTTTTTGAATCATTTTCTATTTTGTGATATAAGGGTTCATGTGCCTGTTGAAAACCCTCTTGCCCAAGATCATGAATCATTAACTGGCTTAGCCTGTGAGACTGTTGCCATGTCCGACAATTCCCCATGCCATATCCATTTTGTGTAATTCAGAACTATCCCATCACAGATAAGATGAGATCTTATGTCATTTACTATTTGGCCTCTCCCATTTGCACAGTTGACACATGGCCATAAATATTTCCCCCATAGAGATGGTGCATTAGATTGAGAAAACTGCAAAAAATCTTCAACACCATTCTCATAATCTTCAGTTATACGTGATGCTTTCATCCAACTTCGATCCATGTTTCCCCTTTGCTGTGAAACTTCACCAAGTTATCCGACATGCATGAAAACCTCACTTTTTTCCTTAAAGGTGTGGCCCTATCCCATTTAGGAAGACATTGTTTGCAGTACATTCGTACGCATGAGTACGTTGGTTTATTTGTTAATTTTGACTAAATTTTTGCAGCATTTCACATTGGTTACCAAGTACATGACATGAAAGCGGTGAAATCTTATGATCCACCACATTCAAGTATGCACCCAGAGAATAAAGTGAAATGCAGTATACCAAAAATTTGTCTAATTTAACAAGTAAACAATTAACCTATAGGTACAAATGTACTATAAACAAAGAGCCCTCCCTAACTGTCCAAAAGGACAATTCAATATTCAACACATTGGTTAATGCAAATTGTCCATATTAGTCAATGTATTGAATCTCAAATGGGAAACTAAGGTTCACTCGTAATGCACATAAGTGGTTATATAAAACAATACACATATACCAACAAGCTAAGCATGTAATAATTTTGGAGTGTGGGACATACAAACATATACCTCAAAAGATAGTCACTAAAGACAAAGAGTAGGTGAGATGACTTTCAGTCTACAATGGGAACCAGATGACACAATCGAGTACACACAACAAAATTCCTCCTTTTGTTGACAACACTACAGTACCAAGCAAAATTAGCATCAGCATTATTCTCATTACTAAATAATATATAAAATATAAAGCCACCTTCATCATGCTTAACTACAAAACTATAGTAATTAGTTGTGTATAACAATCTAGGTACATAATTATGTCTTCTACATCTCCATCTATAATTGTAATCCTTTACTTTCTATGTATCTCATCACTTATGACAAATAAACCAAATAGTGGTTTGGACAAGAATTTTCAGCAATAATATTATCGAATATAATCGATCAAATTTAATCATGGCTGCACCACACGATAATGATCCAAGAAACATGGTTTCCATTTCAAGGAACATGACTCTGCGTAATTTAACAAGGCCTTAGATTGTTCAATACTCACACACTTGGCTAAATTATACTCATGATTCTTGTAGGAGACTATCATGATTGTTACAAACATAAACATAGATGTGTAAGTGGAGAAATATACAACTATACAATGCAACTTAAATTAGCTGATAAAAGCACTTCATCTGAATTTAACTGTATGCATTCACCGAGGATATTGTTAATTCGTTTGTGACGTACTCTTCAATTTTTTTTAGTTTTTTTTCTTCTCTTGTAAATGTAAATAATTTGGTAGGACAGTGGAAGAGTTGAAGAAAGGGCATGTGGATGCAGTTAATGTCCTTAACATTCCATACATGTTGAATACACCCAAGGGTAATAAACTTTTTTAATCCCTATTAATTAATCAAACTAGTTTTGGATCCATGCAAATTTCTATATATACCCTTAGCACATGACTATGTTGTGTTACAAATTTACTATGGTTAAAATTTAAGATGTTTGTGTTTTTGGAGAGCATGCAAGATAAAGAATCTACACTTTCTAAAGGAGGTTTCATAAGCTTGCATCAAAGAGGATCATCTCATTTTGGTAACTATCTTTTTTGCTGGTCCTTTTTCCCCTATACAAAATAAACTACAATTTCAACTAGGCACTACTTGTTAAAGTCAACATAATGTTTAATCTGTATTTCAAGGTTGTCAAAGTGGGGTAAGATCTCTGTATGCAACTACTAATCTTTTGTCTGAAGTAACTTAATTCATGTCAACTTCAATATACTTTTAGTCTCAATTTACTCTTGATACAAATATATAGAAGTTCCTATGAAATATCTGAACAATACTCTAGCTGTAAAATTTATGTAATGTAGCTTATTATGGTTTCCTTTATTTCCTTCTTTTGACAATTAATGGATGAGAAGAGTAATTTGTATTTATTGGATTTGAATTGATGTCGTATGCTATTGACAAAATGATGGGATGACTAAGACTGCCTCCATAAGAAGTTTTTTTTTTTTTTACTAACTTTTGCTTAATAAGAATTTATTACTGGAGTTGGTGGTTATTAGGCACTCCCTCGAGAAGGATGTGCTTAATTAAACACCGAATCTTATCTATTTTCTCTAAAGTACATTAAAAATAATGTATTAGAAATTTTATTGTCAAAGATTGATTAGTTAGCCATACTAAATAAACAGTATATTCCAAAATAGCTACTGCAAGTGTGCTAACAGTAACACAACCTCACCATCCCTTTGGCCTTTTTCTTTGAAACCACCAAAAATTATGGCGGGTTCCACCCCTGTTTATTCCAAAACCATATCATATGAAATAAAATAATTTCATTTCTCACCCTTCCATCATATTGTATGTCTCTGATTCTCTTGGTTTTTTAGCGACAGACCCGTCGTTAAGGGAACCTTCACTGGAAAACAATGACTTCTTAAAAAACTACAAAGTTCATAAACCAAATACTCATGGAAGACAACATTGAGCAGATGCCATTCTATGACTCACTCAACTTGCAAGTTACAGAGAAATCCTTCTACAACACTCTCACTGGAAACATACCTCTTTTCCCCAATCAACATCCCGTTGTTCTCAGTCCCCAAGCTGAAACCACTCCCACCACCAGCAACAACAACAACCACAACTTTTTAGATGAAAATTCTCGTGAGTTAATTGACTGTCCAATTTTTTTTTTTCTATTTTGGCTTTTCAGTTTAATCCCAAGTCCCTTTCTCAACCACCTTCAGTTACTGTTAATCATGGCCTCTCAAATTTGGATTCTTCCACTGCCAAACTCTTGGCACAAAATATTTTCAATGATGTTGATTCCCTTTCCAAGTTTAGGAGAGGCTTGGAGGAAGCTACCAGGTTTCTTCCACCTGGCCCTAAGCTTGTAGCTGGTCTAGATTCAAAGGGAAAGGAACCAATCAATACATTGGGAAAGAATTCCTATGGGTTGAAGGGTAGGAAGAATCACGAGTGCGAAGATATAGACATCAGAGAAGAAAAATAAAGGAGAAGTAACAAGAAATCAGGACTTAGCCTTGTTAATGAGAGTGACTCGTCAGATGCTTTTGATCGAGTGGTGATGCTTAGTGTGGAAAATGTTTGTAATGAAAACTGTAGTTTGCAGAGTGAAACAGTGAAAGCTGTAGAGCCAGGTGGAGTGAAGGGTCATCCTAAGAATCAAGCGATAAACAAGGAAACAATAAATTTGAGGAATCTTCTTATGATGTGTTCACAATCTGTGTATGCCAATGACAAAAGAGCTGCCAACAAATTGCTAAAGCAGATTAGGCAGCACTTTTCTCCCTCCGGGGATGCATTATAGAGGTTGGCTCATTACTTCTCCAAAGATGGCAGGAAGTGGGACCTTATGTGTATGATCATCTTTTCAAGTTAGTCATCTTTTAACAAGCCACTATTCGGAACAAAACTGAGAGAACTAAGACAACGTCTTATAATGCTAAATTCCTTGGTGGTGTTGACAGACTCCTCCAAGTGATGAAACAAAGCATTCCTGAATTTGCTTTTAGTAAAAAATATTGTGTTGAAACCTTTATTCAACTCAAATATATGGTCTATATTGCTGGCTATCTAATTGACACTCCCACAGAAGTTATGCTTCATGGAAAAACAACTTTCAAGAACTACTTCAAAGCAAGTCAGGTTTTGTGAGAGATGAAATAACCGAAACTTGACTTAAGGGGTTGTGGCAAACATTGCTTAAAGAAGATAGTTCCTTCATGCTTTAGAACCCATATGGTGGAATGATGAGCAAATTTTGAGAATCTGATATTCCATTCCCTCACAAGAATGCAACACTCTACAAAATCCATAACTTAACTATTTGACAAGATAGGGATCACAATGCCTCAAAGCATATAGATTGGATTAGGAACCTTTATAACTACATGAATCCTTATGTGTCCAAGTTCCCAAGGGATGCATATGTAACTATAGACATCCAGATGTGCGAATGAGCAACAAGAACAACACAAGGTACATACAGGCAACTGGTTGAGGCAATATGTATTACAAGGATAATTTCAACATGTTGGTCAAAATGAAGACCAAAGTGGATCCTGGTGATTTGTTTAGGCACTATGTTGCTGGAGCCATTGGGGTGGTTGCTATAAATTTGCTATGGGTTTGATTTGGTAAGTCACTAAAACTTGAATCGAATGACTTAGTAGTTGTTTTTTTAAAAGTAATTTAGTATAATTGTGTCATTGTTGAAGTAGCAGGTGTTAGAGGACTTTGACATTATATTCTGTACATTTGTCTCGAGGTAGATGCAACAATTACATCGGCTAAGGAGGAGATTACAAATACAGAATGTGAATTGATCCATGTGAATGACCTCTTAAGCAGGGTAATGAAGGAGACAGATGATGCACAAGCAAAATGCAATAAGCTAATGCTGCTAAATTAAATGTCACATACATGTACTTGTCAACCAAAAAGACAAGGTTTGCTGTTACATATACCATTGTTACTAAGCTATTGTGGATTTTCAACAGCATAGATTACGGGGATTCAAATTGAGTCTGTCAATTAGATGCATAGCAGAAACACGAGCAAACAATTGCTTTCAAGCTCATAATGGAGCATGTAAATGAAGTTTGTATGTAATTTGGACCCTAATGAGCAATAGTAGTGTAGGGTGCTGACATGAGTGTTTGCACAGGAAATTTTGGTACGAAATATGAATAGTACAAGGACAATCATTAAATTCCATGAGCCCCACTTCACAGGTCTGAAACCTTTAGGTGATAGATTGATACTGATACAAAATAGATGGGATGGTGAATTAGGATTAAAAAATAAAACAAATGCTCCGATAACTTTTCTATTTCTATTAATGTTTTGTTAGTCTCTTCAGTAGTTTCTGGCCTACTTTCTAAGATGCTAAATTGTGGTAGTAATGGAACCATCATAATGTCTTAGAATGTTTAATGCAATTTATTTCTACTCAAAACAATAAAAATAGGTTTGAATGTCACTGACACTAGTCCATGTTCACGGGACATGGGTCCTACAGTAAATGATTTTCTATTTTGCCACACATAGTGATCCAGAAAGATTAACCTTTATACTTTATACATGTAATCAACAATAGAGGAATTTTTTCCATGCTAAATTATAAAGACTATATTATTAGTCCATGTAAGACATATGGAATGGAGATAATAAGTTAATATTATTATTACCTAATTCAGTATACATTATAATTATTGGCAATGTTGCAATGTCACTATTAGAAAATATGCATTTTACATCAGTTTTTAATCGATGTTGAAAGTACCGATGTTGAAAATATTATCGTTAACATCGGTTTTAAAAAAACCGATGTTAACTTATACGCGATGTTGTTTGTGTATATTAACATCATTTTATTTTAAATCGATGTTGTTATTAGGAATTTTTTTAAATACTCTCTGTGTTTTTACAAAAAACCCAAAATTTAACATTTAAATTTAAAATCAGATCACATAGCACACAACATATATCATTTGCATTCTGCTTTCAAATAGGTTTTAGCATAAAGCTAGCTAGTAAACTATCAATTGTAAAAAATCAATTGATAACTATGAATAACTATCAAAAAAGATTATCAATAACTATCAACAAAGATTATTCAATGTTAAAATGAAATAGCAATTGTAAAAAATGTAATGCAAGCTATGGTAAACTAATTAAGTAACCTAAAGTTACATAGTTCCCTAACATCCTATGTTTGATTTCTAACTTTTAGATAATATTGTGTCCACTGAATGCGAAGCGCCTTCAATCTCTTTGCTTCCAATGGTCTAACATCATTAAAATACTGCATGATCAAATAAAAGATAAATTAATAATGTAATGACAATGATAAGAAAATCAACTTTATTTGAAATAAACAATTACCGTTTCCCAATTATTCTTGAAAGTTCCTAAGATTATCGTGGACATCCAGTACATGACGTAATAGCTGCACTCAATTCTTCCTTTTTGTTTATTACACTAAATACATAATGAAATTTGGATATTAATTAAACGTTTACTACAATTAGTGTACACACACATAAGCAGTATATATAAGTAGAAGTTTTATTTAAATCACGTACCTTAACAACAATCCACCTAGCACTAGCCTTGGATTTAGGTTGTGGAGTATCATTAAGTCCTTTCAAAGCACTATTGAATATGAGGAACATTAAAATATTGATGTTGTTGAGTTATGCTAATGCAAATGTATTGAAAACAACACTGACCTGTTAATTATTCCCTTAGAGTGCGTTTGGATAGAGAATTTTAACTGAGGAAATTAATTTATTAGAGAATTTGAATTTCTATAATCTATAATTCATTGTTTGGATGTTTTTTTGTGAAGAATTTAAAATTTTGGAATTTTAAAACATAATTTTAAACAATTAAAAATCTGGAATTTCAATTTCCTTCTAAAAAGTGAGAAATTGAAATTATCTTCTTACACTCTTGTTCAAGAAACACTGTTTGAGCTCGTGCAACATCAATCGGGTGTGAGCGTAGAAGAACATGTATAACTAGCCCACCAACCATATCTTATCTTTTTTTTCATTCATTTTTTTTCACCCTCATAACTTTAATTTTTTTTATCCAAACACAAAATTTTAAAATAAAAGAATTTCAATTTAAGTATTTAAATTCTTAAAATTTAAAATTCTTCAGAATTTTAAATTCCTCCATCCAAACACACTCTTAAGGTAGTTGTCTGGCTTGTTATGCAAGGAACAAAACCAAACAACAAGGTTTTCCTTAGGCAAAATGATGACCATTTGCTAGTGTCCGCTGCAGTGGAGACGAATATGGGTTATTGTAGTATTATGCATTATTTAAATTCAGTTGTTTGACTTACCCATTCAGGTAGGCTCCAAGGTAGACATTGCATTTTGAACTCTGCATTCAACTCTTAATGTAACTTTCCGATTCAAATTGCGATTGCTCAGATCTCTGAATGGACTGTGGCTCGAGGAATCCATACACATCGGAATGCCCCGCTCGCATACTTGTCTTAGTCAGATGCCTATTGTTGTTAAGACAAAGTTAATTATGTATGAATTTAAAACAATAACTTAGGTAATTAACAATGAGGTAAATTGACTTACAGAATCCACAACTATGTAACAGATATGCTGAGACATTGACCACCATGTGCAATTTCATAGAGATCTTCGTGCTTGATGTACAATGGGAAGTCTTGATTAAACACCCCGAACACGGTAGCATCCCACATAACCTGGAGAGGCTTCAAGAAAAGCTGTGGGATGGTCAATGTCATCAGATATAGGGGATCATTGACCTCATGATCCAGCCTATCTAGAGGTTTTGTTGGAGACACAGCTGCTTGTTTATCGAACATAGTTAATTAACATAGTTTAATTACAGGGAACAATTCAATTGAAAAAAAGAAGCATATAATGAGAGTAAAATACCTATTCTGATACATGCTTCATGAGATGTGTCGGCCAAGAAAGGCAGGTGTTAAGTACCTGTCCCACTAAAATAACCTCGTGAGTGGGTATAGGAACGGGAGCCTCTGCATCTTTAACCTCCTCAACACCTACCTTGACTTGGCCATGCAACAAAGGGATGTTGTGAACCGCTGTGGATCCCTCATAAACTCTTCCTAGGGTAACCAGGCGGGAAGGATTGTCTTCGATGTACAACCCACATTTGTTTGAGTCACCCGTCTCTAGAACGGTCGACGAGGGATCAACACAACTCCCCTTTGTGCTAACACGAGCAGCTGAGGGACCAACCTCAGGCTCTGGAGGCAGTGAAGTCTCTGTGATTGGATCTGTGATTGCAACTGGGACTACATCTGGCTAAAGGATAACATCAGTTGCCGAGTCACTTTTTCTATGATCGACTCCTCCAGCTGGTCCCTGATTTGTTGAGTCAGCTGCTCGAGTTCTTCAGGAGGCATGGAGGAGGAACTGCAGGAGCTTTGTGGAGCCGATCCGAAGTATTGCTTGATGGTGACACCGACTCCAGCAGCACGCACACGGCCAGGGTGTTCTAGTCATCCAATGGCAACAGTCAGGAGATCTTGATGTCCATGGGGTACAAACAAACCCTGTGACGCCTGCTCCTCCAAAGAATCTTGTATAGAACACATATATTTTTCCAAGGAATTCACAAAATAAACAAAGATAATTACAATTCTTAATTGAAAATGACTTACAATCTTCTCAGCGATTTCCTTTGCTGCCTCAGACGTCATCTGCCCAGTTTTCTTGGTGCAGGCCATCTTCTACTTTACGTGTTGTCTGATGGGAGACAGAGGGTCAATGATGCCCTCAGTGCTTCCGGACTGAGCAACTTCCTCCAGTATTTTCTTTGTCTTCTCAGCCATGAGCTTCTGTTCTAAATATTCATAACCCCCACGAGACAACACGTAGGGGGAGATGTTTTGCTTGCATGGCCTGTGCCTTTTTCCACACATCCTGAAAAAATTGAACATTAATGAAAATCATTACTACAATGAATTATAAGTGAAGTTTTTGTGGAAAACAATTAAAATGACAAAGAACATACCTCCCACGTGGGGTCTCTACGGGTCTGACAGAACTGAGTCCATTTCTCCTTGCCAATGCTGTATTTTTCACAGACAGTGTCCTCCACACCATCCTTGTCGGTTGCAAGTGCTCATTTCCTCGTCAAATCAGATTTAAACTACCTCCACCGCTCACTAACAGTTTGAAGAACTTTCTTCTTTGTCCTATTGTCAGAAGCTTCAAGGATTTCAAATTCCGCTTGACAAAAAATAAATTAGGGCAAATTGTTATCTAATAAAGAAAATCAAAGAAGAAAACTAAAATGCCTGAATATCCTCCCATATCAAATCCTTCTGAGCAGCAGGGACTTCCTTCCAGGTCTCGTATGTCACGTCGACCTTATCACGAGCGACAATCCCTAAATATGTTCTTGATTTCTTCTTGTGGGGACCGTCAGCCTTGCCAATCGTAGGATCGACGTGGACCACTGGTCTCTTTGCCCCAGGTGGTCTAGTGACCAAGGATCGTAGCCGTGTGGCTTTGCGTGTTCACTTCAACGTAGACGAAGACGCTGATGGTACTACAGGAGGAGGAGGAGGAGGAGGAGGCGAGGCAGGTGGAGTAGCCATGGTCCTATAAAGAGAAAAACTTGAGTTAGTTAATATTATCAAAAAACACAATATGAGTTATGTAAATCAATTTACCGAAATCAAATACATAATTAGAAAATTACATTATACAATGTTAATTAATTCTCCTTCATTATGATCATTACAATTAGCATCAACGTCGTCAGCTTCTTCTTCTCCGACGATGTTAGGAGTGATTTATGTGGACAAAGGACTAACATAAGTGTCTATGTATGTATCATCATCTTCTACATTAACACCAATTGTTTTCCCGTGTAGAACCACGCACTACCTTTCATTACAAGGGTCTTGCACATAAAATACTTTTTTAGCTTGTTCTGCCATGATGAAAGGGTCATTGTGGTAAGCTACTTTCTTTAGGTCTACCAACATAAATCCTACATCATCGATCCACACACCGGTGTTGCTGTCAACCCATTTACATTTGAAAACACATATAGTAAATTTGACATAGTTAAGCTCCCAAATTTCATCTATAAACCCAAAGTAAGGGAAGGAAGCTACACAGGGATTGTCATCATGCACACTTGCGAAGTGTTGAGATTCAGCCCTTAGGGTGACCCCGCTATTTTGCATTGTACTTTTGTCGTCTTGTGCTTTTGTGTAAAAGGAATACTTGATTATGTCGTATCCTTGCCAAGTTATAACATTTCTTTTAGGCCCATCTGCTAGTTTTCTTAATGTTTCTGAAGCATTTTCATCAGTAAAGATTGTATCTTTAAACCAATAAGAGAAAGTCTTGTTATGCTTTTTCAAGACCCAGTTCTTTGACATTTTTGGATTACTTTGTTTGACTATACCTTCATGCTGAAGTATGTATGGAAAAACTTCATTACTGTTTGATGTGCCATTATTTTCTCCTATTTCTCAACCCTTTTTGCACCATTTTAAGTACTGATTAGTCTTAATTGTCAAATTAATTAGACAATTTTATTATTTGGGCCTATTCAGCTAATTTGATGTTTTTATTCTAATTTCAGGAATTAATGAAGCATTGGGCTTGAATCCAGAATTGGGCTTGGGCTTGAATCCAGAATCGGGCTTGGACTTGAAGAGGGCAGACTATTTTATTCTACAAAATTTTATCTTATCTAGATATTATTTAGATTTGATCTCATCTAGATATTATTTCATCTAGATCTTATCTTATCTTATCTTATCTAGATTTTATTTTATTTTATTTATGGGCTTGGATTTAGAACAGATTTGTAACCTTTTGGGCTGGAAAAACTATATAACAGCACCAAGGTTCTAGTTTAGGCTCTCTCTCTTCTATCTCTCTCCGGTTTTCGTTTTTTAGTTTTAGGCTTTTCTTAGACACTTTTTCGTTTTGCAATTCTAGTTTTGACTTTTCCTTTTAGCAATAAAATTTCATTCTTCAATCTATAATTTCGTTCTCTATTGATTAATGGAAGGCTAAGTCTCCAGCGTTGCTTTCTCTCAAGGATCAAGCGCAGTTCTCTTTGAGGTTCTATTATTACTGTTAAATTCTGTTCAGTTTTTCCTCTTCACTAATTTCTGAATTTGTTGCTATTAATTCATGCATGCTTAGTGCTTGATTAATTGTCTCTACGCTTAATTACGTTCATGCTTAATGATCATTTATGATTAATTGGTGTATGTGTTGCTTACTCACATAATGAATGCCTTATGTTAAATTTCGGTTAGTAATTTAATTTAGGGTTGGATTAAGTGGTTGAACTGATAAAGGATAAACTCTCGTAACCTAGGATAAGAGACTTACTTGTGAATCAAGGGGAAACAACGTGTTTTAATTCTGATATTTTCTAATTTAATTTTACTCGTTGTTTAATTTACAAAAAAAAAAAACAACCCCCCCCCCAATTCGTTACTATTTTCCTACTATCTGTTATGAACGTTTGGTTGATCATTGCTCGTTGGGAGACGACCTAGGATCACTTCCTAGTTACTGCAGTTTAATATTTATTTGATTCGGGTACGGCCTCGATCAAATTTGGCACCGTTGCTGGGGAGCAGTGTCCAAAGGTTCATAATAGCTAGTGTCGTGTTAGTGTTTAATTCTTTCGTGTTTTATGTTTAATTGTTAGTGTTGTGTTAGTGTTGTTTAGTGTCTTGGTATTTTGTTTAGTATGTGTTCTGTTTTAGTTTTTCTGTTCAGTGCTTCCCCTGTTTTAGTTTAGGGTGTTTTGCTGTGAATAGTGTTTTGCGACGGATTTAGCAACTACTTTTGCTTGCGGCAACACAGAGTAGTAGTGGAAATCATGTAGCGATGGATTTTAGCGACCACCCTTGCTGAATTATTTGGGATTTTTTGTTTTCATAGCTGGAGTTGTTATTTTTGGCTGAATTTTTTTTGTGGTAACTTCTTTTAATCCATATTTTGTGGGAAAAATAGCTAGAGCCTTTAGTTTGGTCAGATTTGAAAGTTCCAAAAAAGTTGCAAATTTGATTTTTGTCAAAACTTCAAACGACCATAACTTTTCCTACGCGGTGGCAGCCTGCCATAGGCTAGCTGAGGTCTCCATCGTCCAAAAAAAGTGATTCTGTCAAAAGTTTTTTATTTTCCAAGTTTTATTCTCTTATTTTTCTTAACTTATCATTTTTAGCTTCTATAGTTAGACTTTGAATTTTCATTTGAAATTTTTTGTGCTATCTTCTCATCATTTTATAAGGTTGCTCACAAAATTTGAAGTCATTTGGATATCATTTAATGGTAGCTGTAGTTCAAAATTGCACTATTACTTGCATAAGAAGGCAACTAGTTGTGCATGCTGAATATAGTGTATGACTAGAGGCAATCCATCTGACTTACAACCCTTTGATCCTGAGATAGATAGGACATTTCATAGATTAGTTAGACATCATTTAGTACCTTTTGAGCATCCTGAGCATTCTGTTATTGGTGATTTTGAGCATTATAGTTTTGAACATTCTGATTTTGAACATTCTGAGAACATGGCACAACCTCCACCCTGTGAGAGGACTCTAAGGGAAATGGCTGCACCTGATTTCACCTATGAAAGCTTGTGCATCCAATACCCTGATGAGGATGTCCCATATGTTCTTAAAACTGGAATGATCCATTTGCTTCCAAAGTTTCATGGCCTCGCAGGTGAAGACCCGCACAAACATCTGAAAGAATTCCATATTGTCTGCTCCACCATGAAACCCCCAGATGTTCAGGAGGATCACATATTTCTGAAGGCCTTTCCTCATTCTTTAGAGGGAGTGGTGAAGGATTGGCTTTATTACCTTGCTCCACGATCCATCATGAGCTGGGATGACCTCAAAAGAGTATTCTTAGAAAAAAATTTCCCTACTTCCATGACCACGACCATCAGAAAGGATATTTCAAGCATTAGACAACTCAGTGGAGAAAGCTTATATGAATACTGAGAGAGATTTAAGAAACTATGTGCCAGTTGCCCTCAGCACCAGATTTCTGAGCAGCTTCTCCTCCAATATTTTTATGAAGGACTCAGTAACATGGAGAGAAGTATGATAGATGCTGCCAGTGGTGGAGCCCTTGAAGACATGACCCCTGCTAAAGCCAGAAATTTAATTGAGAAGATGGCTTCAAACTCCCAGGAATTTAGTGCCAGAAGTGATGCTATTGTCATTAGAGGAGTGCATGAAGTAGCCACGAATTCATCTTCATCAGCCGAGACTAAGAAGCTTGAAGGTAAACTAGATGCCTTGGTTAACCTGGTAACCTAGCTGGCCATGAATAAAAAATTTGCACCTGTCGCCAGACTCTATGGTTTATGCTCCTCTGCCGACCACCACACAGACCTTTGCCCTTCTGTGCAACAATCTGAAGCAATTGAACAGCCTGAAGCTTATGCTACAAACATCTACAACAGACCTCCTCAACCTCAGCAACAAAATCAGCCACAACAGAACAATTATGACCTCTCTAGCAACAGGTACAATCCCGGGTAGAGGAATCATCCCAACCTTAGATGGTCGAATCCTTCACAACAGTAGCAGCAACAACAACAACCTTATTTTCATAATGCTACTGGCCCAAGCAGACCATACGTTCCTCCACCAATCCAGCAGCAACAACAGTAACAGCCCCAGAAACAACAAACAGTTGAGGCTCCTCCGCAACCTTCCCTTGAAGAACTTGTGAGGCAAATGACTATGCAAAACATGTAGTTTCAACAAGAGACAAGAGCCTCCATTCAGAGCTTAACTAATCAGATGGGACAATTGGCTACACAGTTAAATCAACAACAGTCCTAGAATTCTGACAGATTACCTTCTCAATCTATCCAAAATCCCAAAAATGTGAGTGCCATTACATTGAGGTCAGGAAAGCAGTGTCAAGGACCTCAACCAGCAACATCTTCTTCATCTGCAAATGAACCTGCCCAACTTCACTCTACTCCAGAAAAAGATGATGACAAAAATTTAAAGAGTAAGTTACCTAACAATTTCTATGTAGGTGAACCTTCCATTGGTAATTCTGATTTACAGAAGCAGCATATCCCTCTTCCATTCCCTCCAAGAGCAATTTCCAACAAAAAATGGAAGAGGCAGAGAAGGAGATCTTGGAAACATTTAGAAAAGTATAGGTAAACATACCTCTGCTGGATGCAATAAAGCAAATTCCAAGATATGCTAAATTCTTGAAGGAGTTGTGCACTAATAAGCGGAAGCTTAAAGGAAGTGAAAGAATTAGTATGGGCAGAAATGTCTCCGCATTGATTGGTAAATTTGTTCCCTAAATCCCTGAAAAATGTAAAGATCCAGGTGTATTCAGCATACCTTGTATTATAGGGAACAATAAGTTTGACAATGCCATGCTAGATTTAGGAGCTTCTGTTAGTGTAATGCCTCTGTCTATTTTTAATTCTCTATCTCTTGGTCCCTTGCAGTCAACTGATGTGGTAATTCATTTAGCTAATAGAAGTGTTGCCTATCCTGCTGGTTTCATAGAGGATGTCTTAGTTAGAGTTGGTTTTCCCTGTTGATTTTTATATTTTGAATATGGAGGAGGGATTTTCTAAAGGATAAATTCCCATCATTCTAGGCAGACCTTTTATGAAAACTGCTAGAACTAAGATAGATGTATATGCAGGCACACTATCTATGGAGTTTGGTTATATAACTGTTCACTTTAATATTCTTCATGCTATGAAACACCCATCTGAAGATATTTCTGTATTTCGTGTTGAAATAATTGACCATATTGTTGATGAATACATGACTGATCTTCATTCTAATCTGTATGCCTGTCACTCTTCATGCATTGAATCTGAATTTGTACTTGATCATATGTCTGAATTTGATGCTGAGAGTGAATCTGAATTTGATATTGATTACATGACTGGTGATGTTTTACCTCTTGAGATTGATTTTATAGAGACAGATAGAACTAACCATGTTTCAGGAAGTACACATACCTCTGACTTTCTTTATGAGGTACAGGCTGAGAAACCATCTCCTTCTACCATTATCCAGCTGCCCACACCAGAATTGAAGCCTCTGCCATCAAATTTAAAATATTCATACTTGGATGATAGCAAAAGTTTTCTAGTAATTATATCTGCCTCCCTTGTTGATGAGCAAAAGGAGAAGATGTTGTCTGTCCTCAAGAAGCATAAGAACGCTATAGGCTGGACCCTGGCGGACATTCCTGGTATTAGCCTATCCACATGTATGCATCAAATAAATTTAGAAGATGGAGCTAAACCAGTAAGACGGCCACAGAGAAGACTCAACCCGATGATTCTTGATGTAGTGAAGAAGGAGGTAACCAAGCTTTTGCAAGCTGGAATCATTTATCCTATCTCCGATAGCCAATGGGTGAGTCCCGTCTAGGTAGTCCCGAAGAAAACCGGCCTCACCGTGATAAAAAAATGAGAAGAAGGAGTTGATTCCTACTCGGGTGCAGAACAGTTGGAGAGTTTGCATCGACTATAGGAGGATGAACCAGGTTACCAAAAAGGACCATTTTCCACTGCCATTCATTGACTAGATGCTTGAGCGCCTGGCAGGTAAATCTCACTACTGTTTCCTTGATGTTTTTCTGGTTATATGCAAATTACTATTGCTCTTGAGGATCAGGAAAAGACCACATTCACCCGCCCCTTCGGCACTTTTGCCTATAGGAGGATGCCTTTCGGCCTGTGCAATGGCCTTGGTACCTTCCAGCGGTGCATGATTAGTATTTTTAGTGATTTTTTAGAAAATTGCATAGAGGTGTTTATGAATGATTTCACTGTATATGAATCCTCTTTTGATAATTGTTTCGATAGTCTAGAAAAGGTTTTGAATAGATGCACTGAAACTAACCTTGTTCTAAATTTTGAAAAATGTCATTTTATGGTTGAGCAAGGTATAGTTTTAGGCCACATTATTTCCAATAAGGGCATTGAAGTAGATCCAACAAAAATTTTTGCTATTTCACAATTGCCTTACCCCTCTTGCGTGCGAGAGGTGCAATCTTTTCTTGGTCATGCAGGATTCTACAGACGCTTTATAAGAGATTTTAGCAAAGTAGCCCTTCCACTATCCAACTTGTTGCAAAAGGAGGTAGAGTTTGACTTTAATGATAAATGCAAAGAGGCTTTTGATTGACTCAAAAGAGCACTAACTAGCACCCCCATCATCCAGGCACCCGACTGGACAGTCCCTTTTGAGCTTATGTGTGATGCATCCAATTATGCATTGGGGGTTGTCCTTGCTCAAAAAATTGATAAATTGCCTAGGGTGATATATTATGCTTCTAGGACTTTAGATGCTGCCCAAGCGAATTATACTACTATTGAGAAAGAGCTACTAGCCATAGCTTTTGCTCTTGAAAAATTTCGTTCTTATTTGCTTGGTACTCGCATTATTGTTTATATTGACCATGCAGCTTTAAAGTACTTGTTGAAGAAGGCTGATTCAAAGCCTAGGTTGATCCGATGGATGCTCTGGCTCCAAGAATTTGACTTGGAGATTCGTGATAGGAGCGGAGCACAAAATATAGTTGTTGATCATTTGAGTCGGATTGAACATGTGTCTGATGAGGACTCACCCATTCGGGATGATTTCCCGGATGATCATTTATATATATTGTATAGTATTTTTGATTCTTTTTCTACTCCCTAGTTTGCTAACATTGTCAATTATTTAGTTGCTTCTATTTTTCCTCCCTTATCATCTAAGGCTCAAAAAGATAAAATTAAAAGTGACGCTAAGCATTTTATTTGGGATAACCCCTACTTGTGGAAATTGTGCAGTGATCAGGTCATTAGATGATGCATTCCAGATCATGAGACTGGCTCAGTCCTGCAATTCTGTCATTCTTCCGCACCGGGAGGTCATCTGGGTGTTCAAAGGACAGCTCGCAAAGTGCTTGACTGTGGCTTTTATTGGCCCACCATCTTTAAAGATGCGTGGAAGATTTGTAGCACTTGTGAACAGTGTCAGAGAGTAGGAAGTGCACTTACATGGCGACAACAAATGCCTCAACAACCTATGCTATTCTGTGAGGTGTTTGATGTTTGGGGTATAGATTTCATGGGCCCTTTTCCTATATCTTGTGGTTATGTTTACATTCTCCTTGAAGTTGATTATGTTTCAAAATGGGTGGAAGCCAAGCCCACTAGAACTAATGATGCTAAGGTTGTTGTAGATTTTGTCAGATCTAATATGTTTTGCAGGATTGGAGTACCTAAAGCAATCGTTAGTGATCAAGGAACCCATTTTTGCAACAAATCAATGCATGCCTTGCTTAAAAAGTATGGGGTTGTACACAGGGTATCCACACCATACCACCCCTAAACCAATGGACAGGCAAAAATCTCTAACAGGGAGATAAAGAGAATTTTAGAGAAGATTGTGCAGCCAAGCAGGAAAGATTAGAGTACTAGACTTGATGATGCTCTTTGGGCACATAGGACTGCCTACAAAGCACCCATAGGAATGTATCCTTATCGGGTTGTCTTTGGTAAGGCATGTCATCTTCCAGTGGAGATTGAGCACAAAGCATACTGGGCAGTGAAGACCTACAACTTCTCTATGGATCAAGCTGGTGAGGAAAGAAAGTTGCAACTGAGTGAGTTAGATGAGATCCGCCTAGAAGCCTACGAGAATGCCAAGTTCTACAAAGAAAAGACCAAGAAGTTCCATGATAGCATGATAATTAAGAAGGACTTCATGGTCAGGCAAAAAGTGTTATTGTATAATTCTAAGCTTGGACTCATGAGTGGTAAGTTGAGGTCCAAGTGGATTGGTCCTTTTGTTGGTACTAATGTTTTTCCTTATGGTACAGTTGAGATCAAAAGCGACTCCACAAAAAAGAGCTTCAAGGTCAATGGACACCGACTTAAGCCATTCCTCACAAACCCTTCTGTAGTAGACGTAGTGGTGGAAGAGACTTCTTTACTCCACCCTACTCTTCCTCCACCATGACTCAGGGAGTTTTTCTTTCCTATCTCCTTCTTTACTTTTATTACATTTGTCCGATTCTATTTGATGGTCTAATTGCTTTTAATCTTTTAATTGTGCTACATTGAGGACAATGTGTTGTTTAAGTATGAGGGGGGGGGGGGGGGAGAGTTCTTTGGTTTTGGTTTTGCAAGTTTTGTTTGTTTTGTTAATTTTGTTAGTTTTGTTGGGTTTCTAGTTTAATATTTTAGGTCAATTCTGTTTGCATGTACAACTTTGCATATTTTTCTTTGAATTATAGGATATGTTCAAGAAATGGGTAATTGTTCTGAAAATAAAAGTCTCTTGACATTTTGTGATTTTAAATCCTTGTTTTTCCTCTACATGTCATGATAGTTTTGAAAGCTCAATTTGAAAGTGATAAGTTTACCTTTGTGAGAATTTGAGCCATCCATCATCATAATCTTTTGGTGTGTTTTTCCCCATTGATTGCTTGCATAATAGCCTTGGCTTGATTCTTGTTGATGCTTCCTAATTCACATGCATATTTGGAAATGATTTAGGCAATTTTGTTCTTATAAGCTTCTAGCCAAATGAACTTTGTTAGTGCTTAGCTCTACTGAGTTTTAAAAGATTGGCTAAGATTTTGTTAAAACATAAGCACTTAGACAATGAAGGAAAGCTGGAGTTGCTGCACATGATGTCCAACGTTATGTCAAAGAATAAGATCGGGCTGCACAATGCACAAGGCAAGATGAAATGTCTAATGAAGAATTGAAGCTGCAGGATTCACGATGTCGGATACAATGTCCAGGACATCCTGCCTGAAAATACTGGAATTGCTAAAAGCATTGAAGCTGCAGGATCCACGATGTCGGATACAATGTCCAGGACATCCTGCCCGAAAATACTAGAGTTGCTAAAAGCATTGAAGCTGCAGGATCCACGATGTCGGATACGATGTCCAGGACATCTGGCCCGAAAATACTGGACATATAAATCTGTTATATCTTTAACAGATTATTGTGCAGTTAGCAAGAGATAAGATGATCTATCTTTAGGAACGAATTAAAAGATAATTAAAGTTCGAATTACAAACTAGAAGAGTTCGTTCAGGGATTAAAGATTAAAGATTAAAGATAAAAACTAAAAGATCAAACTGTATCTTTTAGATCTTTAAGTGCAGATTTTTCAGAAGAATGATAGATCTCATCCAGCACAAGAAGTTGCAGTCCAGATACGCTCACTGCCATATAAACACGAAGGCTGCACGAGTTTTGTACCAAGTCCGGGATTGAAGAGTTGTTTTGTGAGTTTTGGGACTTGAGTGTTTTGTGAGCCACCTTGATGGTACCCTAACATCAAGTGTTGGACCTGAGTGTGTAGAGTTGATCTCTTGTGTGTAGAGTTGATCTCTTGTGTGTAGAGTTGATCTCTTGTGTGTAGAGTTGATCTCTTGTGTGTAGAGTTGATCTCTAGTGTGTAGAGTTGATCTCTTTTGTTCAGAGAGCAATCTCTGGAGTGTCCTTGATTTAATTGTAAACACGGGAGAGTGTTTGAGAGGGAGTGAGAGGGGTTCTCATATCTAAGAGTGGCTCTTAGGTAGAGGTCGCACGGGTAGTGGTTAGGTGAGAAGGTTGTAAACAGTGGCTGTTAGACCTTGAACTAACACTATTTTAGTGGATTTCCTCCCTGGCTTGGTAGCCCCCAGATGTAGGTGAGGTTGCACCGAACTGGGTTAACAATCCTCTTGTGTTATTTACTTGTTTAATCTGTTCATACTCCCAAATATAATCTGCATGTTCTGAAGCATGATGTCGTGACATCCGGTACGACATCTGTCATCGGTATCAGAATTTCAAACTTACCTTGAATTAATTCCTTTGATAGCCCCTTTGAGCCTATGTTCCCCTTTCTTTGTTTTGAAGCTCATTACAAGCCTTAAGTGAAAAACCATGATAACACCTTACCCTTAAGGAATTTTGGAGCTTTGGAAATGTTTTGGGAATAAGTGTGGGGGGGTATGTTTCATTGGAAGATATGATTTTTGGCCATGCTTGATGTATATATATATTGCCTAGTTCTTGCTTTAATCTTCAAATTCGTATTGTCTAAAAAAAAAAGAGAGAAAAAAAATGAAAACAAAAATTCAATTGCTGCAAATTTTGAAAATTCGTACTGTTTAAAAAAAAGAGAAGAAGAAAAGAAGTGAAGTTGAAGAAATGAGGTCTTGTTATGAGGACTTGATTTGGGAGCCTTGGTTGATTTTGTTGATATTAGAGGATTTGGGTTTACTACCCAGTTCTTTGACATTTTTGGATTACTTAGTATGACTATACCTTCATGCTGAAGTATGTATGGCAAAACTTCATTACTGTATGATGTGCCATTATTTTCTCCTATTTCTTAATCCTTTTTGCACCATTTTAAGTACTGATTAGTCTTAATTGTCAAATTAATTAGGCAATTTTATTATTTGGTCCCATTCAGCTAATTTGATGTTTTTAATCTAATTTCAGGAATTAATGAAGCATTGGGCTTGAATCCAGAATTGGGCTTGGACTTGAAGAGGGCAGACTATTTTATTCTACAAAATTTTATCTTATCTAGATATTATTTAAATTTGATCTCATCTAGATTATTTCATCTAGATCTTATCTTATCTAGATTTGATTTTATTTTATTTATGGGCTTGTATTTAAAACAGACTTGTAACCTTTGGGGCTGGAAAAACTATATAACAGCACTAAGGTTCTAGTTTAGGCTCTCTCTCCTGATTTCGTTTTTTAGTTTTAGGAATTTCTTAGACACTTTTTCATTTTGCAATTCCAGTTTTGACTTTTCGTTTTAGCAATAAAATTTCGTTCTTCAATCAATAATTTCGTTCTCTATTGATTAATGGAAGGCTAAGTATCCAGCGTTGCTTTCTCTTGAGGATCAAGCACAGTTCTCTTTGAGGTTCTATTATTACTGTTAAATTCTGTTTAGTTTTTCCTCTTCACTAATTACTCTGAATTTGTTGCTATTAATTCATGCATGCTTAGTGCTTGATTAATTGTCCCTGCGCTTAATTACGTTCATGCTTAATGATCGTTTATGATTAATTGGTGTATGTGTTTCTTAATCACATAATGAATGCCTTATGTTAAATTTCGCTTAGTAATTTAATTTAGGGTTGGATTAAGTGGTTGAACTGATAAAGGATAAACTCTCGTAACCTAGGATAAGAGACTTGCTTGTGAATCAAGGGGAAGCAACGTGTTTTAATTCTGATATTTTCTAATTGAATTTTACTCGCTGTTTAATTTACAAAAAAAAACCAACCCCCCCCCCCCAATTCGTTACTATTTTCCTACTATATGTTATGAATGTTTGGTTGATCATTGCTTGTTGGGAGACGACCTAGGATCACTTCCTAGTTACTGCATTTTAATGTTTATTTGATTCGGGTATGGCCTCGATCACTGTTGTTCAACACATACAAGTGAGCTTGTAACAAATCTTCTACACTTGGAGTGATAACATGCAGTCCTCTTGAACCCTTATTGCCCACTCTGTCATCTTGGCAAGACTCAGGAAGGCCAACAGGTTTAGCCTTTTTAATGTACTCTAAACAAAATTCAATGGCTTCTTCTACAATGTACCTTTCAACAATAGATGCTTCTGGATGATGTAGATTCTTGGTATACCCTTTTAAGATCTTCATGTATCGCTTAACCAGGTACATCCACCGCAAATAAACAGGACCACAACATTTGATTTCTCTGACCAGATGAACAATTAAGTGAATCATGATGTCAAAGAAAGCAGGAGGAAAATACATCTCCAACTAGCATAGTATAATTGCGACCTCATTTTCCAGGTCATCAAACTTGACAGGATCAAGGACTTTGATACACATGGCATAGAAGAAAAAGCACAGGCGAGTTATGGCTAACCTGACTTTGTTAGGCAAAATGTCTCGTATGGCCACGACTAACAATTGTTGCATCAACACATGAAAATCGTGAGACTTTAACCCTACCAGCTTAAGCTCCTTCAACTGCATAAGGCTCTTAATATTTGAAGAGTATCCTTGTGAGACTTTGACCCAGTGCAGACACTGGCAAAAACTAATCTTCTCCTTTCTGGACAAAGTATGACAAGCTGGAGGCAAGTATATTTTTTTGCCATCAGACCTTGGATGCAACTGCGATGGTATACCCATGTCAGCTAGATCTTGACGTGTATTCAGACCATCTTTCGTCTTGCCTTAAATGTTAAGGAGCGTCCTAATGACACTATCACATACATTTTTCTCCACATGCATAACATCAAACAATGTCTAATATCTAGATCAGACCTGTATAGAAGATCAAAGAAAATAGACCTTTTCTTCCATATGCAAGTCTTACTTTTAGCCTTCATTTAGGTCTTTCTTTCCAAATACAGTATTTAGGTGTTCAACCCACTGGAAGACCTGCTCACCAGTCAATAGTATCGGCGCAGTTTCGTGCTTTTGACTTCCATTAAATGCTTTTTTCAATCGCCTATAAGGGTGATGAGGTTTTAGAAAACGTCAATGCCTAGTATACACTGTTTTTCTACCATGTTTCAGTTGTAAGGTCTTTTGAGTCGTCTCCATTAGCAAAAAGACACTTAAACCTTGGAATGATGGGAAGATACCCCAACACCTTTGCTGGAGGGCCCTTCTTTGAGTTTTCATGAGAACAACAGTCCTCATCATCCTTCACTTTGTACTGTGATGCCCCACACTTAGGGCATTTGGACATTTCTTCGAATTCATGCTTGTACAGTATGAAATCATTCAGGCAAGCATGAATCTTTTGATACTCCATACCCATCGGACACATTATCTTCTTGGCCTGATAGTAACTTTTAGGCAACGTGTTTTCCTCCTGAAGCAGCTCACGCACTACTTGAAGCAATGAAGTAAAGCTTTCGTCACTCCACCCATATCTGGCCTTGACATTAACCACACTTAACACCACTGACAACAGTGTCAAGGAATTCTTGCATCCCGTATACAAAGGCTTCTTTGAATCACTCTGCAATCCTTCATACATAGGGGCATGTGCTTCCTGAAAAGAATCTTGTCCAAGGTCACGAATCATATCCTCCAAGCGATCTCCCATTTCTAAATCAAACGATTTAGATTGGGACCCACTTTGCATGTCTGTCAATTCACCATGCCATATCCACGTCGTGTAATTCTTCTTAATCCCATCACACAATAGATGCTCCCATATGTCATCTAGTATTTGTCATCTTCCATTTAAACAATTGATGCAAGGACAACAATATTTTCCATCTTCATCCGGTCGACCTCTTTCTGAAGCAAATTGCAAGAACTGCTTGACGCCTTCCTCATATTCTGGGCTGATGCGACTTTCATTCATCCAACTTTGATCCATCTAAGTAATAACTCCATGACACTCACAAAGTTATTCGATGCATGAAAATCTCACTCTTTTATTATAGGTGTGGCTCTATCCCATTCAGGAAGACCGTCTTTTATGGTAGCTTCATACGTCAGGGTTAATTCTATTTTGTTAAATTTGACAAAATTTCGGCAACATTTCGCATTGGTCTCCAAGTACACGACATGAAATCGGTGAAATTAATTTCTCGATAATCAAAAGTGCACCCAGAGAACAATTAGAAATGCATTGTACTGAAATTTCATCAAATTAAACAAAATAATGTTAACCTTAATGCATGAATCTACCATAAAAAGATTAGTCTCCCCAAACTATCCAAACGGACAATTCAAGATTGAATACAATGATTAATGCAAACTGTCCACAAGAATCATTGCATTCAGTCTCAAACGGGAATCTAAGGTTCACTCATCATGAACAATAGTTGTATGTAAAGAAAAGTACATTTAAGACATACAACAACATACAAAAAATATCATAACAAAATTAAGCATCAAAATTGATTGCAAACATTTGTACCTGTGATGATGAGTAGTATAGTGTTGAAGAACAAATGTCATGATCACGATGCAAAGAATAAGAGAAACAATGCCTACAATTTAAATATTTCATTTGTATATAAGTAGCTATATCATGAACTAACACCAATGGACTTGGAAGAGCTACTCAATGTTAACCTTTAATTTTCTGAGAAACTTGCTTAAGGTAATGTATTTTTGATGAATAAGGTAGTAGTCTTACAGGTAGCAACTACTGAATGTTGTGATTGCAGAGGTTTAATATCACATCCTTCCTTTAACTGATTTTACTCTAAAATTGAAACACTTGCTGTTGAAATTTTAAAACACTAACTGCCTTTAAGTGCTGCAAAGGTGACAATTGTTATGTGTGCTGTTGTAGTAAAGCTATTCATATTATGTTTCTTAATCATCGTGGTTGCCACCCACAAATTTTCTTAAACAGCTGAAAAATTGACAATTCAGTGAAGTGAACAGCACTGTCATTTTCATCTAATGCCTTTGAAAATTTCTTCAACACTGATTAATGTTTGTTATAGTTGACAGTAAAGAAAGTTGGAATTGTTGGTCTGGGAAAAATTGGCTTAGAAGTGGCACATAGGCTTCAGGCTTTTGGTTGCATGATATCATACAACTCTAGGTGCAAAAATATATAGTACGGGTTCCATGTCTTGTGAAAAATATAACTCATGGCAAAATGCAACATGGTACACCTAAGAAAATCTTGTTACTAAAACTAGTGAAGCATGAACATTCTCAAGCTAAGTATAAACAGGCAGTGCAGTGGAATGGATGCACTACAAATGTACAAGAAAACAATCACTAGTTAGAGGATTGTATGGTGCATACATTGAGAGAAATAATAGGTTTTGATATAGTCCAAGACAATATAGAGCATTTAATCACTTTATTTCAAAAGCAGAACCTTAAGATGTACCATCAGTTGGGAGAATGTTCACTTGGTACAAGCCTAACGGGATGATTATGAGTAAAATCAATAGGTTCCTTGTAAGCAGAATCAAAACATTCCAGGAGCCACACTACCAAAGACCTCTTCTTGAAAAAGACATACTACATTCATATTTTTCTAAGTCTTGTTTTGATTTATTTGGTTCTGTTTGGCAAATTGAAAAAATTGATTTGTGTAAGTTTGGTTCTGAGCTATGTTTATCTTGCTTCATTCTCTGTTTTATTAATTTTGGGAATTTTCTTGCTACTGTTTGTTTTTATTCCATCCATTTTGATTTATTTTATCTTGTTTCATTTTGGAGTTTCGTGTTTGTTTTGGGGATATCGTCTGTTATTTGCTCTAAGGGTATTGTTCCTGTATGTGGCTATTTCTTGTTGATTTTTGTTTCTACACTAAGGTTACTGCTACAATATTCTTTGGTGGTGGTTCTGCATTTTTCTTTTTCTCTTTTTTTCTTTATCATTTTGTTTGACATGATCTGGGTTATGTTCACTTTTTTGTTATCTTTGCTCTTTCTTTGTGGTTACTGGATTTATCAAGTTTGGGATCTTGAAGGGGCTTTGGCTTGTGATTCTGAATTTCTTCTATTTTGTTTCGTTGAATTCCATTGCTATTTGGCATTTTAGTGGCTATTTTAATGATCTTGTGTTCTATTTTCCTTGTTTTTAGTTAGTTCATTTGATTTTATATTTCTAGTACTTTGTGGTTCTAAGTTCTGAATCTGGTTGTGATGAGTTATGTGTGCCTGTTGTTTGTCCTTGACTATTTTTGTGCTTATCACATTTAAATTCAAGCTTTATATCCTGCAAGTGTTTTTGGTCTGTGTTTATTATGTGCCTACCAGTATCTTGACTGAGCTTAGCACAATTATGCAGTTCTTTTTGGTTTCTTTTAGAGTTAATAGATATTTAATTGCTGAGTTCTGTTATTTTTTTCTTGTTTCTCAATTCTGTCCCTCTTATTTTCATTTATCTTATCTTTAGTTTTTCATTCTCTTTAGACAGGAATAAGGAAGGTCATGGGGATTTAGTTGCTAGATTTTTAAGATTATTAGCTTTTGTAGAAGGAAGTGCATTTTGTAGAATCTATTTTTGTTTCATTGGTTGTACTGCAACATGGGGATCACTTGTGCAATTGTGCCTACTTAAAAGATCATCTAAATTTGTTATCTTTTATAACGTTTGAATAGCTTAAGAAACACTACAAATGTATTAAAGCCTAATAGAACTTATTCCAGTTTTTTGGTTGTTACTGTTATACTTTTCTTATGTGTATTCAATTTAGTAATATGTGTATGATATCACAACATGTATACATTTATTAATGGTTCTTGTTGAATTTGGAGGGAATAGCTTGATTGATATTGCTTGTGGGTGTAGTGCTTTTTCAGAGCATCTATATATATAGATTCTTAATAGACTAAGTGAGGACTGTTTTCTTGATAAAGAGTAAATGGATGCTACTTCCTAAATACTAACTCGTATCATGAACTGCATGTCATTCTAATAGTTCCAATAGAAGTGAATATTTTGGTGTTGTATTTTCCTTTGCTTCATTTTCTGCTTATAATATATATCTTATGATCTTAGATAGGAAAACAATCTTTTCCCTTGGCGTGGCCTATAAGTATAAAGGAAGCATTTGGTTATAAGTATAAATTGGATAATAATTTATTAAAGATAAACTAACTATATCTTAATTAACAAGTATGATAACATAAAGCATTAGCGAAGCTGCAGTGGTTTTTGGTGATCCCATGGAAAATTATTATTTTAATTTTCATAGAGAAATCTTGAAATGTGGACAACTATTCCTAGTGAAATTTAAGCAAAACTAATAGGAACAATGACTTTATTTGCATATGGTGTTTATATAAAATCTTAAGCTTTCCATTAATGGTCTGCTAGAAGCCTAGAATTTAATTCAGGGAGAGTGTTTCTTTGGCAGGTATGAAATTCTTAATAATAATGGTCTGCTATAAGCCTAGAATTTATATCAAAACTCCATTTATGGCATGCCCCTTGAGACATGAGAAATCTATGTGAGATACTGAATGGGTGGAATCAAAGGTGCTATTTGTTGGTGTAATCAAAGGTTGTGCTAGTCAAACAAGAATATGAATGGATGGAATCAAAGGTTGTCTTTCCTTCTTTTTATCTTTCACCATGGCAATCTGTTGCTGAATTCAGCATTCTTGAAGTAGAAGTTTTACCATACAATGGCTTCAGTTTGGAACATATCAAGGGAACCAAGATTTTGGGAAGTGTGTTTGATGAATTTGGAAAGAGGCATACCTCGGCTCACCTTCTAAATGTAGGGAACCCAAACAAACTCACAGTCATTCTATTAAGAAAGGGGGGGATATGTGTAAAGTTTTAACATATTGTGTTTGTCATCACATTTTGACCACTGAATAACTTTATTCTTTAGTAATAAATTTTAAAAGATTGGCATTAGGGGCTAATTTGGTAGGAAACCATATATCAGATTCAGGATCACAACCATTAGGGACTAATTTCAAATTTTATTCACAAGATTCAGCAAAATTCAAAGTCTGCAACTGCCAGTGGTTGATATTTAGGCCTAAGCTCCTTAAATGTGCATTTATTTCCCTAATCATCACTCACACCACCAAAACCGATTTCAAGGACCAATTTTCTTGATGGAATACACGTTTATAGACCAATTCAGCAATTAAACTATTTTTCCATCTAGTTTTCTTGATGCAAGCAAGTGGAATTAAACAATTTCCGTCACTCAATACCACATTTGTTAAAGAAAAAAACTAACAGGAAGCAATAGCAGAAAAATCTAGTGACTAATTAAGACAAAAATCCAGTGACTAATTATACAATGAAGACATGAACCTTACCTCAAACCCAACAACGACAATGGCAGCGACACTGGCAGTGAAACGTACCTCAGGTCAATTTTTATGTTGAATTGGGTGTGTGAATGATTATCTGAAATGAGAAAAAAGGGTTCAAATAAATAATAAAATTACCACGATGGACATTGATGCAGATCTAAAAATGTATATGGTAAGCTTTTAAAAAAATAAAATAGTAGGAGGGAATAAAAAAGCTCCTTTTTTCTCTAAAGTGTATCATATCACATCAAGAGTTTCTTATAAATCAATGTTCCAAATATAATATTGAAAAAAAGTATGGCTCTATTGGTTGGGAAGTGACTTTTGGATTTTGAATATGAAAAGGGGAAAATAAAAAATCTCTAGCATAGATATAGCCTGATATGTGTTCAGTACATCAGTTATTCAGAAAACAAGTTCTTATGTTTTTAAGTGAAGTCTAAAAGTCAAACCATTCTTGATTCTTTTCCTTGTACTCCTTTAAGCCTAAATGTAGAAATTTATTCTTTCCTGAATCCCCAAAGTCAAAAGAGAGAAAACAATATATTTTTCATCGTCCTTAGGATAAGAGAGCAATTGTTGAATGAATGGGGTTTCATTTCAGTTTAGGGGAATTGTGTGTATGCAATATAGGTTATGCTGGATGAAGTTTTAGCTCATGTTTTATGGAATAATATTGTAGCAGTGTGCATGGTTGTGTGTTTTTCTTCAAGCTTAGTAAGCTTGTGAGTTAGCGTGAATTAGTACCCTTGTAGGGAGTATAAACCAAGAAGCAACTCAGTCATGGCTGTGAGCATTGCAATGCATTAACTTAGATCTTAGTTAAGGTATACTGCCAAGTGTTTTGCTCTAACTCTAAGTATTGATTTTTGGGATATGAGAAGTAGGTAGGGGAAAAAACTTCATTTTGGTTTTGCTGACATGGGCACAAGACAGATAGGAGAGAGACAAACTTCAACATGTCACTTGTTGTGTTAATGTCCATAGTAAGTTGTTACTAATAACATATCCTAACCTAAGGATTAACTTAAGTGACAAAATGTAGAATAAACCATTTTGCTATTTTCAAATAAAATCTAAGAATTGTGATTCAAATTAATATATCTTCTTCCCTCACTCCTACTAACTAAAAATTAGTTTTTGTTTAAAATAGTTTTTCAAAACTAAGAAACAAAAATACAATGAGTCACACACCATATCTTAGCTGAAACAAGCCATCGAGATCCTGGACAACAACAATACTTTAGAACCGAAAATACATGGCTAGCAATTGTTATATTGAGCGTATTATGTGGTCCTGAAGTGTACCTTCATAATCTTTTAATTCCTCTTAAAGAAAATGTACATATATATGGCTTGTTAAATTCTATCACAAGATACCAACCCTTCAAGTTGTAACTATTAATTGGTTAGTGTAAAACATGGCAGCAATTTTCAGTAAAAGTACGCTGATAATCTAATGAACCAAATGCATAATGAAAAAAAAAACACATTGAGATTTCAAATTTTTTGATAAAAAAAGGTTCCAAAGAATTCATTATAGAGGTTGGTGAGGGTTGGAAGGTGTATCTCTTGCAGAGAATTAGATTTTTCTCTAAAAGATGCTTCCAATAATTCAGCTTCTATCAAAGTTTCCATTTTTTCTCCAAGTGAGAACAAGCTGCATTCAAATGCTCTTTTCCAAAAATAGAGCTTCATACATGCAACTCTTGAAGCAACTATTCAAGTCTTATAACAGTTTCTTCAACACTTTTCAATGCCTACAATTATATGCCAAAGAGAAGGCATAACCAAGAATGAGCTACATAAAAACTGTTAAACAGTTTCTGCATTAATAATATATACCTTTTATTTTTATTTTTTAATTTCTTTTTTGATCTGTAGATCCAATCCCTGAGAACTTGAAGTATGATAGGTTTGACAGTTGAGAAATAAAATGGCTAGGGTGCTCTAGGATATAAAGGTTTTAAGCAATTTCAATGTAATTAGTTACTTTTGAGGCATGCACTATTAGAAAATACACTTTCAACATCGGCTATTTACGGAATTCTACATCGGTTTTAAAACCGATGTTGAATGTATTATTGTTAACATTGATTTTGAAAAACCGATGTTAAAATAAAAATGTTAACATCGGTTTTTTAAATAACCGATATTGAAATTCTGATACTGGGGACAGATGTCGTACAGGATGTCACGACATCACGCTTCAGAACATGCAGATTATATTTTGACCGTGTGAACAGATTAAGCAAGTAAATAACACAAGTGAATTGTTAACCCAGTTCGGTGCAACATCACCTACATCTGGGGGCTACCAAGCCAGGGAGGAAATCCACTAAAATAGTGTTAGTTCGAAGATCTAACAGCCACTGTTTACAACCTTCTCACCTAACCACTACCCGTGCAACCTCTACCTAAGAGCCACTCTTAGATATGAGAAACCCCTCTCACTCCCTCTCAATCACTCTCCCGTGTTTACAATTAATTCGAATACACACCAGAGATTACTCTCTGAACAATAGAGATCAACTCCACACACTCAGGTCCAACACTTGATGTTAGGGTGACATCAAGGTGGCTCACAAAACACTCAAGTCCCAAAATTCACTAAATAACTCTTCAATCCCGGACTTGGTAGAAAACTCGTGCAGCCTTCATGTTTATATAGCAGTGTGCGTTTCTGGGCTGCAACTACTTGTGCTGGATGAGATCTATCATTTTCCTGAAAATCTGCACTTAAAGATCTAAAAGATACAGTTTGATCTTTTAGTTTTTATCTTTAATCTTTAATCCCTGAACGAACTATTCAAGTTTGTAATTCGAACTTTAATTATCTTTTAATTCGTTCCTAAAGATAGATCGCCAAATCTGTTGCTAACTGCACATTAATCTGTTAAAGATATAACAGATTTATGTGTCCAGTATTTTCGGGCCGGATGTCAGGACATCGTGTCCGACATCGTGGATCCTGCACACTCTGTTAAAGATATAACAGATTTATGTGTCCAGTATTTTCGAGCCGGATGTCAGGACATCGTATCCGACATCGTGGATCCTGCAGCTTCAATTCTTCATTTGACATTTTATCTTGCCTTGTGCATTGTGCAGCCCGATCTGATTCCTTGACATAACGTTGGACATCATGTGCAGCAACTCCAGCTTTCCTTCATTGTCTAAGTGCTTATGTTTTAACAAAATCTTAGCCAATCTTTTAAACACTCAGTAGAGCTAAGCACTAACAATCTCCCCCTTTGGCAAATTTTGTCTAAAACATACTTAGACACTTCCTGAGCAGGTACGAGCAGTTATGCAAGTGGG
Source organism: Glycine soja (assembly GCF_004193775.1). NCBI lineage: Eukaryota > Viridiplantae > Streptophyta > Magnoliopsida > Fabales > Fabaceae > Glycine > Glycine soja. The sequence goes on along the minus strand of NC_041002.1, from coordinate 42,652,424 downwards.
ATCAGCAACTTTCATTATCAGAGTAATCAAGCACAGCGGAATTGGTAATGGCGACAGCAAAATTCTGCAAGTTGCAAGTCGTTTCCAGGATGTCAAGACATCTCACGTGACATCAGCTTTCTGCTCCCCCTGTCTCCATGCTCTAGCTGCAGCATCTTCTATCAGCTACTCGTCTTTTCCAGGATGTCAAGACATCTCACGTGACATCCGCTTTCTGCTCCCCCTGTCTCCATGCTCTAGCTGCAGCATCTTCTATCAGCTACTCGTAGTTACAGTAGCTTACATCAGTCATCATTAGCAGCAGCAATTTGTCTCCCCCTCAAAATCATGAATCATGCATACATCGTATCATACAACTCCCCCTCAAAATCATGATCGTATCCTACTACTCAAAACCATAAATCATGCATAATTCTAATACTATTACTCCCCCTTTTTAGACAGAATTTGACAAAAGCAGAATGCATGCAAATATTACAGACCAATAGCAATTAATTGTTCAAAGGGACATGCCCCTATAGCTAGTAAGAGTAAAAAGCAAAAATAAAGGTCTGATGGTCATGGGGTGGCCTCAGAATCATCATCATCTGATTCTGTATCCTCTGCTGCATCTTCTTCTTCCTCAGCTGCTTCTTCTTCTTCCTCAGCTGCTTCTTCTTCTGCCTCAGCTGCTTCACCATCATCAATGCCACTGTCTGAGAGTCTTTTGATCAGGCGTTCCAGCTCCATTTTCTTCTCTGTGGTGGCTTTGATGGTTGCTTCCAGCACCTTGCATGTGTCCTTGAGTTCAGCAATCAAATCATCCTTGGACACAGCACCTGAAGCAGCAGATTTCCCTGATGTCGAGACAATGTCTGGGACATGTGTCCCCTCAAACAGTTTGTAATGCAGGGATAGAGGAGATTCTCTCTTCATCACAGAGTCAATGTTGTTTAAGATATTGGGATGTTGACTCAGCATAATGCCACACAATACAGTTGGGAAGGCAATGGGTAATTTGACAGCAAAGGATTCTGAATGCTTAACAGTTTGATCAAAAATATAATTTCCAAAATTAAATTTGGACTTGGTTCCAACAGCATACAGAAATTTACCCAAACCTGTGGCAACAGTGGAAGTATGATTGGTGGGTACCCAGTTCGCAACGCCAATCCTATGCAGGATCGCATACTTCACACTTAGCTTCCCTGCAGAAAGCTTCCCTTTCTTTGGCCAATGTTGGACTTGTTTGGCAGTGATTTCCTTGGCAATTTGATGCTCAGAAACAGCAAGATCCACCACTCCTTCAGTTGGTCTGCCCAGGTATTTGTTGATTACAGCAGGGGAGAATCTAATACATTTTCCTCTGACAAACACTTTCTGATAATCATCACTCTTTCTGTTTGTTATGTCAGAGGGAATGTTGACAATGAATTCCCTGACTAGGCTTTCATAACAGTCTCCCAACTTGGTGACTGTTTTCAGCAGTCCAGCAGCCTTGATGAGGTCCATGGTCTCCTTGCAATCCAAGGCATTTCTTCCCAGTTCTCTTTCTAAAGCAATCCTGCGTTGATATACAAATTTCCACCTTTCAACATTGCCAATGGAGTGGAATGAGATGTTGTCCAATGGTGCATCAGGGACATTTCCAGGCACCTTTTTCCCTGATTTCTTGGCCCTCTTGATGTCGGGAACATCTAGTTCGACATCATCATCTGAATCAGATGAGGAAATTTCTTTCCTCTTCTTGGAAGGGATTGCAACTTTGCTCCATCTGGATGTGGTAGGAGTGATTGGAGTGCTCTTCTTCTGTGCCATAGTTTTGATCCGTCCAGACCTAGTAATGGGGGTTTTCCCTTTTCTGCTTTGTAACCTTTCTGCAATGCCAGGTGCCAACTTGTTGGCAATGGGTTCCTCATCAGATTCTACTTCTTCTAGGTCAATGAGGTCACCTGGAGCAGGTTCTGGTGCCCTTGGTGCAGGGGTCTCTTCTGTGGCTTGATCTTCTTCTTCTGTTGATTCCTCTTCACTGGGTGAAGGGAGGGCTTCAGCATTTGGAGTGGAAGATGTTGGAACATCTTTCTCAGCATCAGGCACAGAAACATTTGGGGTGGAAGATGTTGGGACATCTTCATCAGCTTCAGGGACAGAAGCATTTTTCAAAATGCTACTCACAATACTGCGGATTTTCTTGTCCATCTCCGTGTCTACTTCCCTAGGACTTGTTGCAAGGCTAGGGTTTTCAGAAGTCTTCACTCCCTGTTGTCGTTTGGGAACCAGTTTCTCAGGGACAGGAGCTTGACCAGGAATCATTTGTATGGGTTGGATATGGAATTCAGGTTGTTCCTGGTTTGATGGTGCTTTGGTGGATGATGGTACAGAGGGTGAACCAGGAGCTGAGGTTTCTTTTGGTGCGGTTGCCATGGAGAAGCAGAGCTTTTGGAATGGTTTCGTGAATTTCTGAGAGCTGTTGGGAAATGCTGAAGACGGGATTACCACGACAATATAAGTTTGAATGAGGAATGTAAAGGGACGTGTGAAGCAACGGTCGAATTTGTCATGGCCCAGTAGAGAACGCGCTATTAACGTTTGAGCACGTTCAGATAACAGTAATTGCTATAAATCCTCTAGCAGACAAATGCCCAGCTTGCCCCTCAGTTTTTCAAACTGATTTGCATCCAATGCCTTTGTGAAAATATCTGCTATTTGTTCCTCAGTGTCAACATGCTTCAGTGTGATCACATTATCATCAACAAGATCTCTAATATAGTGATGTCTAATGTCAATGTGCTTGGTTCTGCTGTGTTGAACAGGATTTTTAGAAATATTAATAGCACTCATGTTGTCACAGTACAATGTCATGACATCTTGTTCGACATTGTACTCCTTGAGCATCTGCTTCATCCAAACTAGTTGTGAACAGCTGCTTCCTGCTGCAATATACTCTGCTTCTGCAGTAGATAGGGACACACAGTTCTGCTTCTTGCTGAACCATGAAATAAGATTGTTGCCCAGATAGAAGCATCCACCAGAAGTGCTTTTTCTGTCATCTGCACTTCCAGCCCAATCAGCATCACAATACCCAACCAGCATTGAATCTGAACAATGACAGTACATAATCCCATAGTCACTGGTGCCATTTACATATTTCAGAATTCTCTTTACTTGATTCAAGTGACTTATCTTGGGATTGGCTTGATATCTTGCACAAACACCTACTGCATAGGTGATGTCAGGTCTGCTAGCTGTTAAATATAGTAAGCTCCCAATCATGCTTCTGTACAGACTTTGATCAACACTGGTGCCAGCTTCATCTTTTGACAGCTTCAAGTGAGTAGGTGCAGGTGTTCTTTTATGGCTGGCATTTTCCATCCCAAACTTCTTGACAATGTTCTTTGCATACTTGCTTTGTGAGAGGAATATGGTGTCTTCCATCTGCTTCACTTGGAGTCCCAGAAAATAAGTCAGCTCTCCAACAAGACTCATCTCAAATTCAGATTGCATCTGTTGGACAAAATGTCGAAGCATCTCATTCGACATCCCTCCAAACACAATGTCATCAACATATATCTGTGCTATCATCAAGTTTTCAGCATCTTGTTTGACAAAGAGAGTCTTGTCAATTCCTCCCTTCCTATACCCTTGCTGAGTAAGGAACTCTGTTAGCCTTTCATACCAAGCTCTTGGAGCTTGCTTCAATCCATAGAGAGCCTTCTTGAGCCTGTATACATGATCTGGATGAGTTGGATCTACAAATCCCTTTGGCTGCTCCACATAGACTTCTTCATTCAGGTATCCATTCAGAAACGCGCTCTTCACATCCATCTGGTACAGCTTGAATTTGAGGATGCAAGCTACACCAAGTAACAATCTGATGGACTCAAGTCTAGCAACAGGGGCGAAAGTTTCATCAAAGTCTACACCTTCAATCTGAGTGTAGCCTTGAGCAACAAGTCTGGCCTTGTTTCTGGTTATAACACCTTCTTCATTGGTTTTGTTCTTGAAGATCCACTTGGTGCCAATTACATTAGTTCCCTCGGGTCTAGGAACTAGCTCCCAAACTTCATTCCTTTTGAATTGCCCCAATTCTTCTTGCATAGCATTGATCCAGAACTCATCAGTCAGTGCCTCTTTCACATTTTTGGGCTCAATTTTGGAGACAAAGCATGAATTGGAGACAATCTCAATCTCCCTTGATCTTGTAGTGACCCCTCTATTTGGATCTCCTATAATCAGCTCCTTGGGGTGCATCTTCTGGATTCTAATGGAGGGTTTCTTGTCAGGTTGGTTGATGTTTGGTTCATCTGTAGCAGAATCAGAGTTTTCTGCATTTTCTGCACTTTTAGCTGTATCTGCTACATTGTCTCCCGATGTTCTGACATCTTCTTCGACATCCTTCTTTCTTGCTGGAGTTAGATCATCAACAACCACATTGATGGATTCCATCACAGTTCTGGTTCTGGAATTGAATACTCTATATGCTCTGCTGTTTGTAGAGTATCCCAGGAATATTCCTGCATCACTCTTGGAATCCATCTTTCTCCTTTGCTCTCTATCTGCCAAAATGTAACATGGACTTCCAAAGATGTGGAAGTGCTTGACAGTTGGCTTCCTCCCTTTCCAGATTTCATACAGTGTGGTTGGAGTCCCTCTTCTAAGTGTGACTCTGTTGTGGATGTAGCATGCTGTGTTCATGGCTTCAGCCCAGAGATTATAGGGAAGTTCTTTGGCATGAAGCATGACCCTAGCAGCCTCTTGCAAAGTCCTATTTTTCCTTTCAACTATGCCATTTTGTTGTGGTGTAATGGCTGCAGAGAACTCATGAGTGATGCCTTCAGATGTGCAGAATTCAGTAAACTTGTTGTTTTCAAACTCTCTGCCATGGTCACTCCTGATTCTCTTGATAACACAGTCTTTTTCTCTTTGAAGTCTTAGACTCAACTCTTTGAATACTTCAAGGGTGTCTGATTTCTCTCTGATAAAGTTGACCCAGGTAAATCTGGAGAAATCATCCACAACAACATAGGCATACCTCTTTCCTCCAAGGCTTTCAACATGCATAGGCCCCATCAAGTCCATGTGAAGTAGTTCCAGCACCCTGGAAGTGGTCTGATGTTGAAGCTTCTGGTGGGACATCTTGACTTGCTTTCCAATCTGACATTCACCACAGATTCTGCCTTCTTCTATTTTCAGATTGGGAATGCCTCTAACAGCACCTTTGTCAATGATTTTCTTCATGCCTCTTAAGTGCAGATGTCCAAATCTTTGATGCCATATTCTGACTTCATCTTCTTTGGAGGATAGACATGTGGAGGAGTAACTGGTTTCTTGAGGTGTCCATAGGTAACAGTTGTCCTTTGTTCTGCTGCCCTTCATTAGAACTTCACTCTTCTCATTTGTCACCAAGCATTCTGACTTTGTGAAGTTTACATTGAATCCTTCATCACACAACTGACTGATGCTGATCAAGTTTACAGTCAGTCCCTTCACCAGCAGTACTTTGTCCAGACTAGGAAGTCCATCATGGGCTAGCTTTCCCATTCCAGTGATCTTTCCTTTAGAGCCATCTCCAAATGTCACATAGCTAGTGGAGCAAGGTTCAATGTTCACCAGGATTTCTTTAACTCCTGTCATGTGTCTGGAACAGCCGCTATCTAGGTACCAATCTTCCTTAGCTGATGCTCTAAGTGAAGTATGAACAACAAGACTAACAGTCTTGTGTTTTGGAACCCACATCATCTTCCTTCCACTGCTGCTACTTTGAGTTCCATGATGTGGATGGCCATGTGAATGATAGCAAAAGGGCTTTATGTGACCATACTTGCCACAGTAGTGACACCTCCACTTCTTTCTTTTGCTCCTTTTCTGCTGCGTTCCATGATGTCGAGACCGATGTTGTGACATCGTGGCTCCAGTGCTGTTTTTGGCAGGAACAAATTCTGTCATGGTTATTCTGCCAGCAGATTTATGATTAAACCCAAGTCCTCTCTGGTTTCCAACATTCTTCCCAAGCTGTAGCACCTCATCAAGCATATCTGAGCCTTTATTCAGCATCTTTATTGATTTTGTCATGTTTTCCAATTTAGAGTTCAGAAAACCAACTTCTCCTTTAAGTTCAGAGATTTCCTCTTCATGTGCCTCCTTCTCAGCCTCCAGATTTGCAATGACCTTCTTTAGTTGTGCTTCTTGCTGAAGAATCTTCTCACTTTTGATGCATAGTTCTCTATAGGATGTAGCAAGCTCATCAAAAGTGATTTCACTATCTGTATCACTTGAATCTTCAGCAGATTCAAATCTCCCAGTAAGAGCATTCACATCTCTGTCAGAATCACTTTCTTGTTCACTCTCTGTATCATCAGACCGACATACAGAAAGTCCTTTCCTCTGCTTCTTGAGATGAGTGGGACATTCAGCTTTGATGTGTCCATAGCCTTCACACCCATGGCATTGAACTCCTTTGCTGTGACTGGGCTTTTCCTCTGACCTTTTCTGGTATTCACTACCTTTCCTGATGTCGAAAGGGATGTTCCGGACATGTGGTTTCTGCCTCCTGTCCATTCTGTTCAGCACTTTGTTGAACTGTTTTCCAAGGAACACAACTGCGTTAGTCAGTCCTTCATCAGTATCCAGGTCATACTCATCTTCTTCTCCTTCATCATTGGACACGAACGCCAGATTCTTGCTCTTCTTTTCAGTCCCATCCGAGAGTCCTAGCTCAAAGGTTTGAAGGGAACCAATGAGTTCATCTACTCTCATGTTGCAAATGTCTTGGGCCTCCTCTATTGCAGTGACTTTCATGTCAAATCTCTTAGGCAAAGATCTGAGGATCTTTCTCACCAGCTTTTCGTCTGTCATCCTTTCTCCCAAGGCAGTGCAAGCATTGGCAATTTCAAGAATGTTCATGTGGAAGTCATGAATACACTCTTCCTCCTTCATCTTCAGATTTTCGAATTTTGTAGCCAATAGTTGCAATCTGGACATCTTCACTTTGGAGGTTCCTTCATGAGTGGTTTTCAGGATCTCCCATGCATCCTTGGCCACTGTGCATGTGTTGATCAGTCTGAAGATATTCTTGTCAACTCCATTGAATAGAGCATTCAAAGCTTTGGAGTTTCCAAGTGCCAATTCGTCTTCTTCTTTTGTCCAGTCTTCTTCTGGCTTCAATTCATCAGTGGGCTTTCCTTCTGTGTCCAGCATCTTGGGATGTTCCCAGCCTTTGATGACAGCTTTCCAGGTTCTGCTATCCAGTGATTTGAGGAAGGCCACCATCCTTGCTTTCCAGTATTCATAGTTGGTTCCATCCAGAATTGGTGGTCTGTTCACTGGTCCTCCTTCTTTCTCCATGTTCATCAGAATTTATCTCCCTAGATCTCACTCAGTGATTTCGAGTGCCCGCTCTGATACCAATTGAAATTCTGATACTGGGGACAGATGTCGTACAGGATGTCACGACATCACGCTTCAGAACATGCAGATTATATTTTGACCGTGTGAACAGATTAAGCAAGTAAATAACACAAGTGAATTGTTAACCCAGTTCGGTGCAACATCACCTACATCTGGGGGCTACCAAGCCAGGGAGGAAATCCACTAAAATAGTGTTAGTTCGAAGATCTAACAGCCACTGTTTACAACCTTCTCACCTAACCACTACCCGTGCAACCTCTACCTAAGAGCCACTCTTAGATATGAGAAACCCCTCTCACTCCCTCTCAATCACTCTCCCGTGTTTACAATTAATTCGAATACACACCAGAGATTACTCTCTGAACAATAGAGATCAACTCCACACACTCAGGTCCAACACTTGATGTTAGGGTGACATCAAGGTGGCTCACAAAACACTCAAGTCCCAAAATTCACTAAATAACTCTTCAATCCCGGACTTGGTAGAAAACTCGTGCAGCCTTCATGTTTATATAGCAGTGTGCGTTTCTGGGCTGCAACTACTTGTGCTGGATGAGATCTATCATTTTCCTGAAAATCTGCACTTAAAGATCTAAAAGATACAGTTTGATCTTTTAGTTTTTATCTTTAATCTTTAATCCCTGAACGAACTATTCAAGTTTGTAATTCGAACTTTAATTATCTTTTAATTCGTTCCTAAAGATAGATCGCCAAATCTGTTGCTAACTGCACATTAATCTGTTAAAGATATAACAGATTTATGTGTCCAGTATTTTCGGGCCGGATGTCAGGACATCGTGTCCGACATCGTGGATCCTGCACACTCTGTTAAAGATATAACAGATTTATGTGTCCAGTATTTTCGAGCCGGATGTCAGGACATCGTATCCGACATCGTGGATCCTGCAGCTTCAATTCTTCATTTGACATTTTATCTTGCCTTGTGCATTGTGCAGCCCGATCTGATTCCTTGACATAACGTTGGACATCATGTGCAGCAACTCCAGCTTTCCTTCATTGTCTAAGTGCTTATGTTTTAACAAAATCTTAGCCAATCTTTTAAACACTCAGTAGAGCTAAGCACTAACAGATATTATGTACAAAGAATTACAGCAAAATAAGTGTATGTGTGATGAACGTTGACCTCGATTTTCTAGAAAAACTGATGTTAATGTAATATATTAACATCGGTTTTATAGAAAAACCGATGTTAATGGAATATAATAACATCGGTTTTCTATAGAAAATCGATGTTCACTAATATATTAACATCGATTTTTCATGTATAATCGATGTGAACGTCCATCATCTATACACTTATTTTGCTGTAGTTAGTTATATATAACATCGGTTATTAATAAAAACCGATGTTAACATAGTAAACAACATCGGTTATTTAGAAAAACCGATGTTAACATTTGTATATTAACATCGGTTATTTATAAATAATCGATGCTATTAAAAATAACCAACATCCATTTTTTGAAAAACCGATGTTAAGCTGCATGTTGACATCAATTTTTCTAAATAACTGATGTTGTTTACTATGTTAACATCGGTTTTTATTAATAACCGATGTTGTTTTCAAGTATTTTTTATATAAACTTTCTGTTTTTACAATAAACCCAAAATTGTACTTGTAAAATGCAATTTCAGACCCAATTCACATCAAATAAACATTTTATTCTGCTTTCAAGCAATTTTAATCACAATATACAATGAATAATTGATTTATTATTAACAACTATCAACAAATGAATTCAATGTTCAAATAACATAGGAAATGACAAAAATGTTAAACCAAAGTAAATCAAGCTAAACTTAATGTCCCTAAATCCTAGCTCTGAGCTCTAACTCGGAGATAATACTGTGCCCACTAGATCTGAAGCGCCTGTAATCTCTCTGGCTCTAATGGTCTAGGATCGTTAAAATACTGCATAATGAAATAAATGATAATTAGTTAATAATGTAATACAAATTATAAAAAAATTGAATTTGTTTGAAATAAACGTACCGCTTCCCAGTTATTCCTGAAACTTCCTAAAATGATGGTGGACATCCACTGGATGACATAGTAGCTGCACTCAGTGCTTCCTTTTTGTCTATTACACTAAATACATAATGAAATTTGGGTATTAATTAAACAATTAGTGTATAGACACATAAGAAGTATATATAAGAGGAAGTTTTATGTAAATGACGTACCTTGACGAAAATCCACCTAGCAGGAGCCTTTGATTTAGGCTGTGAAGCATCATCAAGACCTTTTAAAGCACTGTTCCAGACGAGTAACAATTAAAAATTGGTGTTGTTGAGGTATTTGAATGGAAATGCATTGAAAAGAACACTGACCTATTAAGTATCCCCTTAAGGTAGTTGTTTGGCTTGTTATGCAATGAACAAAACCATACAACTAGGTTTTCCTTGGGCATGATGACCACCATCTGCCAGTGTCCGCTGCAATGGAGATGAATATGGGTTAGTATATTAGTAAACATTAATTAAATTCAATTATTTTGTGTGACTTACCCATTCAGGTAGGCTCCAAGGTAGACATCGTGTTTTAAACTTTGCATCCAACTCTTTATGTAATTTTCTACATTGACAAAATGTATGGTCCTACAGTTTGGTGCATCCATATGCAGGTGTTTTTAAAGATATCATAGTTGTTTTTAATTTTTAATTCTCTTATTCTAAATGCAAACTTTTTACATACTAAATGCAGAAAAGCGATTCAATACGTAGGCCTAAGCATGCCGAGGAATAAGAAATACTTTCATGGCCCTATGGTGGGTGATGCATACTATGTTACAAGACCCTCCAGTTTAAGCATGCATGACTCTGTGACATTCTTTTCTTTTTTCTACGTAGATTAAGTGGATCAGGGGTAGATTAGCCTTCAAAGACAATATAAGAGCAGGGAGAGAAGTGGGGGACCAGGTATGGCATTAAGTTTTAATCAAAAAAAGGTATGGGATTAAGTTAGTATGATAAAGTTATCATGTGAGTGGATTTTAACATATTATTAAGGTCACAACTATATGAAGCTAACATCATTACAACATTGCTTGCTAAGCATTATTGTACAATATCACTTAATTTATGAAGTTTTGGATTCCCCTACTTTCTTGTAACTTGTAACCTCTTTGATGTAACCATCTATCCAACCCCATTTTCTTTTCTCCCTCTCCCTCTCTCTTTTTCTTTTCCACAACTTGTGATGATGCTTCTCAACCTTCTCTAGAAGACTACAACATTTTGTTGTTGGCTTGAGTTTGGAATAAATGACACTAGAAGTATACTCCTGCATTGCTAATTAACTCATGACCACGATTGTTCACTAGGAAGAAGCTATACATGGTTGATAATATTTTATGACTTTGACAAATTCAGCATTGTTTTCCCTTACTATTTAAGTAAATATACGCTCTACACAAGCAAAGAAAATGCCACTGTGTCGGTGGCTCCAGCTAAACCTTGGGTCACTCACTCAAGAAATCACTAGTTAATATTGTTAAAATTATATGTACATGTATAAAATATATTATAGAAACATTGAAATTTTAATCAACGATTTTCTAAATAACATTTATTACTTTACATGTTAGAATAGTCAAATCTTAACTTGCCATCTCTAAGTGTATGTTTAGGCTTCCACTCTCCATTCGTGGGAAACTAAACATACATTCATGGAAGTAACTCTTTTGTTACTTTAGGATTGAATGTACTTTAAGAAGTAGGAGAACAGGTTTCCAAAACATAGCTCAAGTTATTTTTGCAACTTGTAAGGTTTAACCACACTAGTTAAGATGACTATTATAGGTTAGTTGTTCTTTAAAATTAAATGTTATTCCTAACTTTTATGTTAGATTGTCAGAAGTCTCATCCTTGTTACTCTCTGATTCAGTTCATTTGTTCTTTCTCCAAGGGGCTTACTCTCACTTTTAATCATGTCCAGAGCAAGGCCAACCAACTCACATTATAGCTAAGATTGGTTTTTAGTTTATTTGGATACCTCCTAGAATGGACGTTGTTTAACAGAGCGTCTCAATTTCAAGTTTATGATGTTTTATATTTTTAAAATCCACCCCATGAACAAGGTTGAATATTTGATTTTATTTACCTATGGTGAATGATTGTGGCTGTGGACTGTGGTTATGTTGTGTTGTTTATCTGTTTGTTTAGATGGAGCTATTTTTCTTGAGATTTTTCAGTTTTGCATGTCAAGTTAGAAGCTACTTTTAAGTTTGAAAAATTACAATCTGCAGAACCTTAGCAACAATGATCTGTGTTGAAGCCAACTTTTCTTTAGCTGTGTTCCTTTTTAAAAAAATTTGATGTTCTCAACATAATTTTTCCTTTTAGGTAAGGTTATCACTTTTCTTGTCATACCCTGTTTGGGTATGGCAAAAGTTATTGGTTCTATTGGAAAAACAACTTGCCTCACAGGAAAATCCAACTCCTTTCTTGGTAAATGAACATCCAATGTTGTTTATAGTTGTGCCAGCCCCACAACTTGTTATGCACCAAGTCAGCTAAGCATTGAATGGAGTATGGCCACTGCCAGTTCCTTAGAGTACTCAGCCATGTCAGATTATGATGATAAATCATTCAATAGCAACCACAAGGAGTCCAATTAGGACATCCATAGTTTCCATAGTTTCAAAATATAATTTTTTAAGTCTGTTATATATAAATTTCACTATCATAGCTTTACCCAATACAAGTTTGTTGATATTGACAACAACATTTTCATAAAAGGGAACTTAAGAGAGACATCAAAGACACTTATATATCATACCCAAACAGTGACAAAGCAGAGACAACATTTAACATGTCTGTTATACTAAACTAAAAATCACAAAATGACCAAACTTACCTCGAACCAAAACAGTGAGGGGCAGTGGGAACTATTAGAATCCACGCACACTTGAAGTTTTCCTTGTACCAATTAATTTATCAGTAGTTGTATCCTATAATTGTAGCACAAAATAAGGCCAATATAAACAAAAAGTTTCAAGTTAGGTAAGTTGAAGTGGGAACTAAACCTGACCAATACATACACAACTATTTGCAACAGATAGCCAAATTATAGGTAGCTAGCTAGCTTGACAGAATCTGCAACAATCAATATTACTATTAGTCTAAACAAATTATATATGCAGTCAAGTCAATTCATCTATATACTTAATAGTATTTAAACATATACTTTAGTGTGGATGATAAACTTTAATTTTACTTTTGCTGCATGCCAACTCATTCATGTGCATGAACAAACTGCTCCAACATGGAGTTGGTATAGGCAAATGAATTTGGGGGCATCAAATCACATGTGAAGCAAGAACAAATTGGCAGAACTCTAGTGAAAGATAGAGACACTAGGGTAGGCATCAATTTGGGAGGAAAAAGGAATGTGTTTGGGCTAGAGGTTCTGTGCATCTACAGAACTATAGATCTATCTTCTTCTTTTTTTCGGTTTCTATTCTTTTAAGGAGATAGGCTCCATTTTTTTAGGTAAGAAACTTGGGGGAACCACACCACAAAAGCTAGCTATTGTAGTTGGAGATCCCAAGGCCTTATAAATCCCATATTGGAATACCATACTTCCAATGTGGAACTCAAGTCCTATACCTTGCAACTGGATCCTAAAATAAGCTAAAAACAGATGGTTTGCAAGTGTATATAGAGCTGGTGCAGGGGCAAAGGGAATAAACTATAAAACATGAACACCCACTCAAACTTAGCATACTTCTACCATCCACTACACTGCAGCCATACCAGGTGCTGAGGACTACAATGATTCAACAAGAAGGGGAGCAAGTACAACAATTGTTGATCCAGGGCTTCTAGTTTCAAGTCCAAACCTAGCCCTAATGTGTTGAATATTAACTTTTTCCTTCTAAACCTTAAATCCATACAAATTTCAGTTAATCTTAGATGTGAATTTTTTATATTCAACCTAATAAAGAAATATATCTCAGCACTTATCACCCGTGCCAGTGGAATAAAATTAGACATGTTTTATCATTCAAAAATCAGTCAAACAAGGTTGAAAAACAAAGATTTCAAAACATTCGTCATTCTATTCTATGAAAATTATTTAATTCAAAGGCAAAAAAAAAATAGAATGCAATATACGTCACAGAATAGCCATAACAGAACTAGACCAACATCATTGGTGAGAAGAGTAGCTTGGGTAGTTTATTGAGAATGTGGAGCATCTAAGTGTAACTGAAATCAACAATTTTGCTAGCTTGAGCATTAGGTTTATGTGGCCTTATGCTGGGTATGGGATGCACATAGAAAAAAAGCAGAGACAAATCAACAGAAGTAGCAACTTAGCATAAAAAACTATAAAACATGAACACCCACTCAAACTTAGCATACTTCTACCATAGTGCAATAACCACATCACTCCTTCCAAACTTAGCATACTTCTACCATCCTGCACACAGGTACAACAACCCATAAAGAACACGAAGTTGACCTACGTACCTCGCGAAGAAAGCTTTAAGCCTTGAGCACCCACGAGTATTTCAGCACCCTAGTACCTCGTGGAAAAGTGACAAACACGAACTATTTCAGCACCCTAGTACCTAGCGGAGGAGTGTATGTAGGGTTTTCTTCGAGCCACAGTTCCAAGAGCAGTGTAGGGTTTTCTTCGAGTTTTCTTCGATAAGGGGTTTTGTGGGTTCGAGCGAGCTGTTTTCGGCAGTATTGAAAACAATGTGGGACAATGTGGGTGTCAAGCGAGCAGTTTACGACAGATTTTAGGCGGGAGGAGAAAGAGAAGAGCGAGTGCAGGGCTTTCGAGCGCGCGGGTTGTGAAATTTCTTCAACGTTTTAACTTATAAACATAACAACATCGATTTTTTAAAGATACTCGATGTTAACTGAATATAGTTAACATCGGTTTTTGGAAAACCGATGTTAACATATTCATCTAAACATCATGTTAACATCGGTTATTTAAATAACCGATGTTAACATGAAGTAGTTAACATCGGTTATTCTAAAACCAATGTTAAGTAACTCTATTTATTTACAAAAATGCCATCGGGCTTTCGTTAACATCAGTTTTCACAATAACCGATGTTAATTGAGCGATGTAGAAAGCCTTTTTTAGTAGTGATGACAAAATATTAATTAAATAAACAACCTTATTATTTTTTCTATGTTGCCCAGTATTTGATACAAATAAATGGCAGGATATCTCATTGATGACTCAACTGTGGAGTCTCATCAACTTATATAGTTTGCAAAAATTGTCCTATGAATTGCATGGAAATTTCCTATCTAACCTACTGCTATACCACTTTTCCTTCATTACTACTTTTATGAATTTGGTACCAAGTTGGATGCAGTTCCTGTACTAAACCCTACAACTCCAGCCACAACAAATTTATTTCCTAAACTAAACCCAACAACAACTCCTCAAGCACCTGGCTCAACAGGACAAACCACACCCACAACCCCATACATGAACCCTATAAACCCTTACACCCCACAACACCAAAAACAAGCCCTACAAACCCATACTCAAACCCTACATGTTGTTATCCAGTAAAAACAAATAATACCAATCTTATTTGACATTGAAATGCTAAAAAATTCATCCAAATTAAAGAATCTCCATGATGAAAATTTGAAAACAATATAATGAGTAATAGGGGTACATACCAAAGTTGATGAAAGGCAATATTAAAAAGAAATTGAGAGAAAGACCCACAAGAGAGTTCAATGTGTCAGAACTAATGGCCCATATAGGATCTCCCTATCACAATACAAGGAGTCTTTCAGACTTCAAAATTAAATGATATCTACATAATATCATCAAACCTAAAAAAGAAAAATTATATGCAATACTATTGATCTAAATGTTCCAGACAGCTAAAGCTACACAGAGTTCTAGTTACCAAATTGGAAGTGATTATGTCAAGCATGGCAAACAACATTGTTTCCTTGTCCACGAAAATCAGTCCATAAATTAAAATGTTCACACTAAATCACTTGAGAGACATTTACCTTAAAAAATGTTTTGACTATTTTATTTGGTTTAGCAAACATTCTGGTATGTCTTAGTCATCCCAAGCAATTAAATGTATTGGGTCAACCTATTTTTAAACAATTAATTATCTATTAAACATTACTTAATACCTTTGTATTGGGTCAACCTACTTTCAAACAAAATGCTACTTTCAGTCGCAATTTCGTACCTAACCTGAAGTAGTTCAAAACACATACATTACATAACTACCAATTATTTTCGAATTTCTAACAAACAAATAAATCTATAGTAAATGGGCTCCACCGATGTTAACTCATGTATTGTGACAGAGAGGACTCTCAAATAAAGTTAAAAGCCCTTTGCTGGTTATGCAAATCCTGCAAAAGCCCTTAAATGGTTGTGCAAATACTTTGTCATTACATCAGTTGTATTTGATATACAAACCATTTATTTGCTTTTTCACTCTCCTAAAAACTTATGCTTTTTGGATTTTCATGACATGGTATAAGAGGTTATGGAAACACTCTACAGTGTGATCATTCTGTGTAACCATGTCACCAAAGCTACTATTTTTCGGAACTAACAGCATTTTCGTGGACAACCATTCTCTCAAAACACACTAAACAACATTTTAGGTCTTCACTATGTTTTGTTTGAAATCCTTTTCATATAAAACCCTCAACTAATTATTGAAATAAAACTATTTGAATGTTTGACTCAAACATTCGAAGAATTGATGACTGAGAGTGAATGGAAACCACATTCCTTATGCACACAATGTGGTTTCAGTGACGTACCTAAATCGCGACAGAGACGAAGTTGTTTGTGGTAGTCACAGCTTCAACGGTAGTGGTAGCTTCAACACAGCTTCAACAACAGTGGTAGCTTTACGGTAGTTGCAGCGAAGAACAAAGGACAAAGGAGAAAAGGTCTGAGCGCGCGGGGGCCAAAATGAATTTGTGTTTTAATTTATGAAAAGAACAACATTGGTTTTTTTAAAATAACTGATGTTAACCTAAAGTACTTAACATAGGTTATTTAAATAACTGATTTTAATATCAAGTACTTAACATCGGTTTTGACAAAACCGATCGCCTGATTAACATTAGTTTTTTGAAAAACCGATGTTAAGAAGAGAACGGTGGCATTTTTGTAAATAAGTCGAGTTATTTAACATCGGTTTTGACAAAATCGATGTTAACTGCTTGAGGTTAACATCGGTTTTATAAAAAAACTAATTTTGTTCATAAAATAAAAAACCCAAATTAATTTTGGCCCCCGCGCGCTGAAACCCTCTTTTCCATTCTCCTTTTCTCCTTCCTCCCAACTACGCTACCGACATTGAATCTAGCATTGTCACTGAAGCTGCAACTACCACAAACGAGTTCATCTCTGCCGCAATTGAAGCTACAACTACCGTAAACGTGTTTGTCTCCTTTCTCCTTACACAAATATTGTTTTGTTTGAGTTAAATGCGACAAACATCAATACATGTCTATTACAACTCCTAACCCCTCACGATCCTCTTCTTTTCTCTCATACATACCCCTCCATTTTAATTTGTATTCTTTGCTTTGTTAGATTCCGTTTGTGGTTTTTCCCAATTCCAAAGTAGTACGAGTTTGTCGTCAACCCTTTTATAGGTAAGCTTTACTGTTCACCCTTTTCACTTGACACTACTTATAATTATTGGTTTGCTTATGTTTACACATAGGATTGTTAGTCATTAATTTGAGTTTCGTGTATTATACTTCTGTATGCCTTGTTAAATTTTATTATTTTAGTTGTTTTTTATTAAAATTTCTGAGTCTGAGAGTGCAATTTTTATTTGTTGTGGTCTGAATTGGGTGGTCTCAATGAACGAATACTGGTTGCAAAAGAGGCATCTTGTGTGGTAGGTACTTTTTTCTTTAATTTGTGGTTGTAAAGGGCGTGGTGTGGCAACTCTGGTGTTTCTGTGACACGAAGTATGACACTCCTTTCTGGTATTGGTATTTTCTATATTGTTTTTTGATATGTGCAGTGAGCAAGGTGGTTTCGAGGACCAGTGACTTCGAAGGAAAACAAAGATAAAATTCAGGAAAGGCAAATTTTCATTCATATCTTGCTTGGTTTATTACATGTTTATTTATACTATTTCCTAGTAACAAAATTGGTATCTTTTGTGCCTCAGGAATATTAGTTTGTTATGCCTGCCCCCTAGTATCCGACAAGCACCAAGCAAGGAGGATCAAGAAGGATTCATAGCTAAATTTCCCATCTCACCCTCAGACATAGTCCTTAAGGTAAGATGGTCTTGAAATTGCCATCTTGGGCTTTTCCTCTTTTTGCACCTCTACTATTATTCCTACCTTTTGTGTTGTTTCTGTTTGCACCTCTGCTATTGCTCTTGCATCTTCTGCTTCCTTATCATTTTTTGTGTAGCTTTGTTTTAAAATGCAATAGCAGCACATAATTATGGGCTCTGATTTTGTGATATTGTTCTTTCTTAAAGGTTGCTCTGAATAATTTTGCAGGGTAGTATTATTGTTTGTTCCTGTTCAATTTCAGATATCAATTTAAAGTTTTAAATTTTAATTATAAGTGTAGTACAATAGTTAATTTTCTTGATATTTTATTACTAATAATAACAATTATAGAGACAAGGTTGATTATGTTTGCATCATTGACAACCTAACAAGGACAATCTTCTATGAACCCCATACTTAGCCACTGACTTAGCAAATATAGAAATTGAGCTAAATATGCCTAGACCATCAAAAACTTAACAAGGAAACCTCTCTCTATACCGTAGACCCAGTCCCCCTAAGATGACACACCATAATGAATTTGACAAAGAAGCAACAAGCTCATTATGTTTGCACACTCGACAACTAGGACACTCTTCTTCTTGTTTGACAAACACCTCAAGGAAGCCCTTGAGAAATAACTTGCTGACATTCACTCTTAGTAGTGGGAATAGAAACTCACTTAAGCTATAGCCCTATCTCTTTCTCAGTTTAGACACACATCAATGATCCAAGTTATAAGCACCTAGGTTCTCTTTTTTTTTAGGCATGGATACTAAAACTGTTTTTGACCTTTTCTACTTTGTGTCTACTCCACTTTTCTCTTAGGAAGAGACATTTATTTATAATATCTAGTAAGGTATGGGCTTAGGAAATTTAGAAGATAGATTTAGTTAAAAAAATATCCCAACTTGAAAATTTGCTTGTTGTTTTTTGCTTAAATAATTTCTAGATTTATTTTCCAAATATTTGTTTCTAATCTCAAACCAAACAAACAAGTATATCTTGGGAAGCAACTTGCTGACACTCACTCTCAGTAGTGGGAATAGAAATTCACTTTAGCTATAGCCCTATCTCTTTCTCACTTTAGACACACATCAATGATCCAGGTTATAAGCACCTAGCTTCTCTGTTTTTTTAGGCATGGATACTAAAACTGTTGTTGACCTTTTCTACTTTGTGTCTACTTCACTTTTCTCTTAGGAAGAGACATTTATTTATAATATCTAGTAAGGTATGGGCTTAGGAAATTTAGAAGATAGATTTAGTTAAAAAAATATCCCAACTTGAAAATCTGCTTGTTGTTTTTTGCTTAAATAATTTCTAGATTTATTTTCCAAATATTTGATTCTAATCTCAAACCAAACAAACTATTATATTTTGGGAAGTAGTTATATTTTTTCAGAAAATACTTTCCAATTTCAAAATTCAAAAGGTCTATTTAATTATGGAAAGATGACTTTTGAAAAATTACACAAAATCTTCACATTTAGGCACCCAGACTCGTGAAACTTAAGTCTACCTGACTAGACTCGAGTTGTAGTTTACAAGGACTTGAGTTTGCTTTGCAAACTCAAGTTTGAGTCATTGGTGTAGAAGCAAGCTTCATGATGTTGAATTAAGATTGATTCAAGGAGTTTTGATGATAACAAAGATGATGACAAAAAGTCCAAGAGAATGAGTTCAAGATTGAATCAAGAACACATCAAGAATCAAGAGGAAATTTGATTTCAAGATTCAAGAATCAAGTTTCAAGATTTAAGTTTCAAGAATCAAGAATCAAGAATAATCAAGTTGAAGATTCAAGAATCAAGTAAAGACTCAATCGAGATAAGTACTAAAAAGTTTTTCAAAACATTGAGTAGCACATGAATTTTTCACAAAACCTTTTACCAAAGAGTTTTTACTCTCTGGTAATCGATTACCAGTTTATTGTAATCAATTACCAGTAGCAAAGATTGTTTTCAAAAAGCTTTCACCTGAATTTACAACATTCCAATTGATTTCAAAATGGTGTAATCGATTACAAGGATTTGGTAATCGATTACCAGTGTGTTTGAACGTTGAAATTTAAATTCAATTGTGAAGAGTCACATCCTTTCACAAAAAAGCTTTGTGTAATCGATTACAATGATTTGGTAATCGATTACCAGTGATAAGTTCTTAACTAAAATCAAAAGATGTAACTCTTCCAATGGTTTTCAAGTTTTTCTAAAAGTTATAACTTTTCCAATGGTTTTCTAGTTTTTCTAAAGGTTATAACTCTTCTAATGGTTCTCTTGACCAGATATGAAGAGTCTATAAAAGCAAGACCTAAACTTGCATTTTAAAAACAATCATTAAAATTCTTTACAACCCTTGAATCTCTTTGAACTTCTTCTTCTTCTTCCTTTGCCAAAAGCTTTCCAAGGTTTTCAGGTTTTCCAAACCTTGAAAACAAAATTGTGCTATTCATCTTTTTCATTCCCTTCTCCCTTTGCCAAAAAGAATTCGCCAAGGACTAACCGCCTGAATTCTTTTTGTGTCTCTCTTCTACCTTTTCCAAAAGAACAAAGGACTAACCGCCTGAATTCTTTTGTGTCTCCCTTCTCCCTTTTCAAAGAATTCAAAATGACACAGTCTGAGAATTCTTTTGATTCTTCCCTTTCCCATAAGCAAAATATTTCAAAGGACTAACCGCCTAAGAATTCTTTTGTTTCCGTATTCACAAAGTTTCAAAGGACTAACCACCTACGAACTTTGTCTTAACATATTGGAGGGTACATCCTTTGTGGTACAAGTAAAGGGTACATCTACTTGGGTTGTTGTGACTGAGAACAAGAGAGGGTACATCTCTTGCAGATCAGTTCTAGTGGAGGGTACATCCATTAGGTTAATCAAAGAGAATAAGGGAGGGTACATCCCTTGTGGATCTTTGCCTTTAAAGGAATTTACAAAGTTGAAAAGAAATCTCAAGGACCGCAGGTTGCTTGGGGACTGGATGTAGGCACGGGTTGTTGCCGAACTAGTATAAAACTCTTGTGTGTTTGTCTTCTTCTTCCCTACTCTTTTAATTTCCGTTGTGCACTTTAATTACCGCTTTTACTTTTGGTTAAGTTTATATTCATGTTCTTTACTTTCTTAACAACATAGTAAAAGCCTAAGAAGGGTAGATTTTTTAATTAGTAAAGGTTCGTTAATAATTAATTCAACCCCCCCCCCCTTTCTTAATTATTCTGAGGCCACTTGATGCAACAGGTGGTATCAGAGCAGGTATCTTGTAGAAAGTCTAACCACTTCAAGATTCATGGCCTCTTCAAATCCTTTGTTTCCTGAAGGAAATTCCATTCATAGACCACCCATTTTCAATGGTGAGGGTTACCATTATTGGAAAACCCATATGCAGATTTTCATCGAAGCCATAGATTTAAACATTTGGGAAGCAATAGAAATAGGACCTTACATACCCACAATAGTAGATGCAAATACTAGCACCACAACTCAAAAACCTAGAGACAAATGGACAGAGGAAGATAGGAGAAGAATCCAGTATGATCTTAAAGTCAAGAATATTATTACTTCAGCCCTAGGAATAGATGAGTATTTTAGAGTGTCAAATTGCACAAATGCCAAGGAGATGTGGGACACTCTTCAACTAACACATGAAGGAACCACTGATGTAAAAAGATCTAGAGTTAATACCCTTACACATGAATATGAATTGTTTAGGATGAATCCTAATGAAAACATCCATAGCATGCAGAAAAGATTTACACATATAGTAAACCACCTTGCCTCTTTTGGAAAATTCTTTCCTAATGAAGATTTAATTAATAAAGTTTTAAGATGTTTAAGTAGGGAATGGCAGCCCAAGGTAACTGCTATTTCTAAAAGAAAAGATCTTTCTTCTATGTCTCTTGCTACTCTATTTGGAAAATTGCAGGAACATGAGATGGAACTCCAACGTCTTAATCAAAATGAAGAAACCGACAAAAAGAAGAGAAGTATAGCCCTTAAAGCCTCATCATCAATGCAAGAAGAAAATGAAGAAGAAGATTCAGATGATGAAGAAGACTTTTCATTCTTTGTGAAGAAGTTTCAGAAATTTGTCAAGAAAAAAAGAATCGAGAGGCGTCAGAACTTCAACAATGGAAGAAAATCACAAGAAGACTCTCAAGTTCTTAGATGTTACAAATGCAACCAACTTGGTCACATCAAAGCTAATTGTCCTTCAAATGAAGAATGGTTTGAGAAAAGTGATAAGAAAAGGTATGATGAAAGAAGGACCAAGAAGGCCTACATTGCATGGGATGACAATGACTCATCCGATGGTTCAGAAAAGGAAATCAACCTTCTAACCAAGGATTATGAGAGTGATGAAAACATTTCTCAAGAAGGTTAAACAAAAAATCAAAAGTATGATTTTCATCTTTGAAGATCTAGACATCTTTAATCATGAAAAAGGTAACATCAAAACCTTTCTCTTGTTAAAATTTATTTTTGGTTGAAATTTTCCTTTCAATTAACTTGTTATATGATGACTAACAGAATTTTACTTGTTTGTCTTCATTGATTGAAATTGTGAGTATGTGTTTATATGTTTTGATTCAATTAAATTTTCTTTCTCAAAGCATGAAATTCCTTTTAAAATATTTGATAATGTCTATGATCTTTATTCTTCAATACTTGTGTTGATTATTTTGATATAATTGAATATATACAATAATTTTTAAAATGATTATGCATGATTTTGAATGTGATATGTGAAATACTTGCTTAAAGTTCTTTCATAAAGTGTTTTAAAAAATTTTCAAATATACAGTACTTTTTTTATTCTAAAAAAGGTGTTATCAAGCATGAGCATGATAAAGATATTGAGCATATAGGTTTAAGAGAAAATAATGTTTACATGATTGATTGAGTTCTTTGAACTTTTTAAGTTTTTAAGTTACCTTTAACAAATCTGAATGTTTGATGATGTCTGTGATCTATATCCTTCAATCCTTGTATAATTCTTGTTTGATATGTTTGAATTACTTGATTGATTGTTCAAAATATTTTTTTTATGCTTTTCAAAATTATTATATTTTATTTCAAATAAAATTATTTTGATATGATAAAACCTTCTATGTTAATAAAAACTCATTTTGGTAAGTGTTGATAGTCAATTAGCACTTAGTTTTAGGAAAAAGGTGACTGTGTTTTAAAATTTGTAGATACTAAAATCAACTTGCAGACATCTTCACAAAACCACTAAATAAAGATTCTTTCTACAACATTAGAAGAGAATTAGGAATGTTAGATGATAGTGACCTATCAAAATGATCTATATTATTATGACATTTGAACAATTTAGTATTTCTTTCTTTGCATGGTATGATTGAACAATTATGAATTATGTTATATGACTATGTGGTTTTTATATATTTGATCTATTCATGTTTCTTGCTTCATGATTGGTTTATATTTTTCAATGAATGTCTTGTGAATGATTAATAGTTATTGAATGTTTTATACTTGTTACGCACTTTGGCTTTTTGTTGATGCCAAAGGGGGAGAGAAATAGGGATCAAATCAAGAACTCACATAAGTAATTAACTTAATTTCAAGAGAAGCATAAACTCAAAAACAAAGGGGGAGAATGGAAAATTAAGTGACTGATCGACTAGAAAAAAGTGTGTGTATGTGTTTCTTGATTTCAGAATTATCATCATCAAAAAGGGGGAGATTGTAGAAGCAAGCTTCATGATGTTGAATCAAGATTGATTTAAGGAGTTTTGATGATCACAAAGATGATGACAAAAAGCCCAAGAGAATGAGTTCAAGATTGAATCAAGAACACTTCAAGAATCAAGAGGAAATTTGATTTCAAGATTCAAGAATCAAGTTTCAAGATTTAAGTTTCAAGAATCAAGAATCAAGAATCAAGAATAATCAAGTTGAAGATTCAAGAATCAAGTAAAGACTCAATCAAGATAAGTACAAAAACGTTTTTCAAAACATTGAGTAGCACATGAATTTTTCACAAAACCTTTTGCCAAAGAGTTTTTACTCTCTGGTAATTGATTACCAGTTTATTGTAATCGATTACCAGTAGCAAAGATTGTTTTCAAAAAGCTTTCAACTGAATTTACAACGTTCCAATTGATTTCAAAATGGTGTAACCGATTAAGAGGATTTGGTAATCGATTACCAATGTGTTTGAACGTTGAAATTGTTGGATCAAGTGGCCTCCGAATAATTAAGAAGGGGGGGTTGAATTAATTATTCCTAAACCTTTACTAATTAAAAATTACTCCTTCTTAGGCTTTTACTATGTTGTTAAGTAAATGAAGAACATAAATAAAACTTAACCAAAAAGTAAAAGCGGGAATTAAAGTGCACAACAGAAATTAAAAGAGTAGGGAAGAAGGAGACAAACACACAAGAGTTTTTATACTGGTTGGCAACAACCCGTGCCTACATCCAGTCCCCAAGTGACCTGCGGTCCTTGAGATTTCTTTTCAACCTTGTAAAAATCCTTTTACAAGCAAAGATCCACAAGGGATGTACCCTCCCTTGTTCTCTTTGAACAACCTAGTGGATGTAACCTCCACTAGAACTGATCCACAAGAGATGTACCCTCTCTTGTTCTCAGTCACAATAACCCAAGTAGATGTACCCTCCAATGTGTTAAGACAAAGTTCTCAGGCAGTTAAACCTTTGAATCTTTGTGAATGGGGATACAAAAGAATTCTCAGGTGGTTAGTCCCTTGAAATCTTTTGTATATGGGAAAGGAAAGAATCAAAAGAATTCTCAGACTGTGTCTTATTGAATTGTTTAACAAGGGAGAAGGGAGACACAAAAGAATTCAGGCAGTTAGTCCTTTACTCTTTTTGTGTCTCTCTTCTCCCTTTTCCAAAAGAACAAAGGACTAACCTACTGAATTCTTTTGTGTCTCCCTTCTCCCTTTTCAAAGAATTCAAAATAACACAGTCTGAGAATTCTTTTGATTCTTCCCTTTCCTATAAACAAAAGATTTCAAAGGACTAATCGCCTGAGAATTCTTTTGTTTCCTCATTCACAAAGTTTCAAAGGACTAACCACCTAAGAACTTTGTCTTAACACATTGGAGGGTACATCCTTTTTGGTACAAGTAGAGGGTACATCTACTTGGGTTGCTGTGACTGAGAACAAGAGAGGGTACATCTCGTGTGGATTAGTTCTAGTGGAGGGTACATCCACTAGGTTGATCAAAGAGAACAAGGGAGGGTACATCCCTAGTGGATCTTTGCTTGTAAAGGAATTTACAAGGTTGAAAAGAAATCTCAACGACTGTAGGTCGCTTGGGGACTGGATGTAGGCACGGGTTGTTGCCGAACCAGTATAAAACTCGTGTGTGTTTGTCTTCTTCTTCCTTACTATTTTAATTTTTGTTGTGCACTTTATTTTCTGCTTTTACTTTTGGTTAAGTTTATATTCCTGTTCTTTATTTTCTTAACAACATAGTAAAAGCCTAAGAAGGGTAGATTTTTTAATTAGTAAAGGTTCATTAATAATTATTTCAATCCCCCCTTCTTAATTATTCTGAGGCCACTTGATCCAACAATTGGGACTTCAATACCAATTGGTAGAGTTGAGTTTTTAGCCCATCTAGCCCAAATTGTAGTTTATAAGGTTCCTAACCTTGTTTTATGTGTAAACTTTTGTTTAGGTTGTTTGTTAGTGGCCCAGATTGATTTTTAGAGCCCTAGATGGAACATTGGTGCTATTCCCAGTGGTACTTATAGAGTTTACAAGATATAACTATGACACAAACTCATGTTCTTTAATATTTGGTCTTGAACCTTGATTTTACAACTTCTTTCATTTTATTTTTTTGCTTTACTTGTTCACTTTTTCTTCACCAAAACCCATCATCAGAACTTACTTGTTGGCTGTAGAAGTTGTTAAACCACAACATTGACTTATGACTTATCCTCTTTTGAAAACATTCTCTTCTCTAGTACCCAAGGTTGGTCCCCGCAAATGCATGACATTGTGTTAGTTGCAGTAGTCATCATGTTCAGTGTTTGGACTATATGGTACTGCAATTGTTATTGGCAAAAGCAGCATTTTAGCTATGCTACTTCAGCCAACATAAACTAGTCCTTCATCTCCGAATTTGTTATAAGAAATGGTCTCCATATTAAGGGGAACCCTACTAAGGCTAATAGCATTAAGCAAGTTACTTGGTACCCTGTCCCCTTTGTATGTATGGCTTAAATGTAATAGAGGGTTGAGGTATCTTTGTATAGGAATCACAAAGGGGATTTTGTTTTGTGTTTCTATGCTAGCTTGGCCATTCAGAAATTTATTTTTTAAGAGTTGATGTAAGTTATTTTAGCAATTGAGATTGTTGTCAATAGCCAATTGAGCAAAATTTGGGTTGAGTGTCATTCTATGTTGCTGGTTCAAGCTTTTTATGGTTTCTTATTCCAGGTTCAACACTAGCGTCTTTAAGGTATTCATCCTCTGCAGTGCCAAATTTCTTATTCTTCTGATTGGAATCTTCGCTGGCATTTGTGGCAGACTTAGAAGCAGATAATCCATTTAAAGCATCACTCCTGCTATGCTCAACTTCAATGAGCTTTTTGTTTGGCTAATTTTTTGGCTTAACAGGCAGCCGTGTCTCTGTACCAATACCATTAATTTGATGGTCTAAAGTGGTGTCAAACTCTTCATGGTTTCCTAGGCCAGGTTCAACACCAAAGTCTTTGAAGTAGTCATCCTTTGTTGGGCTAAATTCCTTATCCTTCTGATTAGAATCTTCACTAGGACTTGTGGCAGCCTTGTATCTGTACTAATGCCACTGACTTCATGGTCTACAGTGGTCTCATCCTTTTGAAGCGCATCATTTTTAGAAAATTCTATTTCCTGTTTCTTGATCTCCCTATCACCAGGAACTATGGCATCCAAAGCATATAAATTGCCTTTATGTGCGGGAACTTCCTCATAGTGAATATAGGACCATACCCGTTTGGAACCATACTTGTACTTAACCTGTCTTAATTAATTATTACTTGCAAGGACTAATACAGTTGCCAAGATCCCATAAAAAATAGCCTAAGAGGTTAAAAAATGAAAGGCACTCTTCACTTTAGAGGGGCAGGCCTTAAATAACAATGCATAAAATCCTATAACCAATTTAAAGGCAAAGAAATCTTGTGAGAATATACTCATTCTCTCCAAACCAGATGCACCAAAGAACATCATAAACAAGAGAACAAGTAAAACAAACTTTAGCATGAAATTATGAGTCTGTAATAGCCTGTATATAGCACATATGAAGCATGCTCTAAAGTAAATAGATTAATATACCCGTCTCCTAATTTTTTAAAGCCAATTTATAATTTGTAGCACATACACAGGTGCAATTGGAGCACTAATAAATCTTAACACTGTACATTTCATTTCAACATAAAGATAATAATAAAGATGCATAACATACCGCTTAGTGAGAATAACATAATTAATTAGGTTCAAGAATGTAACAAAGTCATAGTTGCATGCCATTGACCACGATATACCTCACCATATGACCCTGTATGTGAAACATGTTCCACCCAAATGCAAGTAAGTCCTTCATAGTTCACTTATTCTGAGCTTGTGGTTTAATGTTGGGAATGAGATTCAACAAAATTGGCAGTAACAAAATGAGTATTTGTCAGTATGTATAGTTCACTAGTTTTATTTGCATTTGGCACACGAATTTCCTTTTGAACCATATCTCTGTATGACTTACTTCCTATAAGGCCAAACCTACGCAAGCAATCAGAATTTGGTAATAAGACTAGAACACTTCAAGGGGTCCTTGATATGTTCCTTGTAAGTCTCTTGGCCATGCAAGGCTCAGGCTTTGGGTTTGGAAGCTTATATTCTTTATCGTGAAGATCCTTTGCCTTTTGGGTTACTTACTGCAACATATTCTCCTCTTGCTTTTGGAATCTTTGCAAAACCCTCTTACTTTCCTGAAGCATGGACTGAATACCTTCTAACTCTAAATGGGAAGGTTGTACATGCAATGTTGTAGGTAGAAATAAAGGGAACTGCACTGGCCACCCTGGAGTAACTGCATAATCGGGCTTTATAGTTTCATTGGATTGGGGCTTTTCAGTCTCTCTTGCCACCTTCTGTCTAGTCTTTGTAGTTTTTTTTCTTTGGCACCATATCATCAACAAGCTGGTTAACAAGGTCATTGCTAATCTGAATCATAAACTCACCCATAATTGATGACTCCTACAAAAGGTACCAGAAAGATATTGATGCATAAGAAGTAGAAAAGATGATTAAAATTATCCGTTAATTTTTGTGGCTTTTGTTTATAGGTATCATTATAGTTTAGATTAGTGTTATGTATTTAAGTTTCTTAATTTTAAGGCCCATGGATTCTTAGGCTATGTTTGAATAACTGAAGGTGGGTGAAATGAAAGGTTGGAATAAAATAGTGGTATGAAATGAAATAGAATAATTGTTCAAACAGAACCTAACCCCTTTAATACACTCAAAACTCATTTGAGTTGTACCACCTGATTTACCAGTATAACTTTCAGGAGAAACACATTGTAACCTTTACAAAATGTTATATCAATTTTGCAATTCAGTAGCAATTAGTACATGGCTTGATGAGAATTTTGTTATATATTATTATATTTAGATATACCCAACAAGCAAAAAGCAAGCATAATCATGACCCTTATGGTTTGACAAGAATCAACAGTACTGTCCCTAGGGCTGCAACCTCCTTACCACCCAAATCACTCAATTCATGCCCCCGACAATGAAACAACAACACTTATGTTAGGGGTTGCAACTTAAGAAACATGCATTAAGCAATTATTTAACTATTTTCTCTTTATAACCAAATACATACTATTTAAATTTAAAAAAAAAAGACAAAATGTAGTTGGTAAATAACTAACTACTTGGCAATTTGTGAGATAAATCATTAAATTTTGTTGAGTTTACATTTTGCCAGGTTATCATTTGTTACTGCTAATTCGTGTTGCTGTGGAAGGTCTTTGATTATAGCAATTGCAAGTACATACGTACGGACTTGTATGTGTGTGTGTGTGTATATATTATCAATCGCTGGTTTTGATTAGTTAGCTAGTTTCTCTTTTGAGATATAAGACAACACAACAGATCAGGAATAACCCTAACCAAACAAGAAAGCAATGGCTGTCGAGTTAGGGCAACAGACGATGGAGCTATCCACCCTCGTCACGCATGATGCTAACGATAGGTCTGTTGATATGTTAGCGGCACTAACAAGTCAGAGGACTTATCGTTAGCGGCATGTGTGACGAGGGTGGATAGCTCCACTATTTGTTGCCCTAACTCCGTAGGCATTGCTTTCTTTCTTGGTTAGGGTTCTTCCCGATCTGTTGTGTTGTCTTATATCTCACTATATTTAATTTGTATGTCATTAATGTGCTTTGCATTAGATTCAACTTTTGTTCATAATGAGTGAACCTTAGATTCCCGTTTGAGATTGAATACAATGATTCTTGTGGAAATTTTGCATTAATCATTGTATTGAATCTTGAATTGTCCGTTTGGACATTTTGGGGAGACTCACATTTTTATGGTACATTCATGTGTTAAGGTTAACATTATTTTTTTTTTAATTTGATGAAATTACAATACAATTCATTTATAGTTGTTCTCTGAGTGCATTCTTGATTATCGGCGAATTAATGTCATCGATTTCAAGTCGTGTACTTGGAGACCAATGCGAAATGCTGCTGAAATTTCATCAAATTTAACAAAATAAGATTAACCTTGACGCATGAATGTACCATAAAAATGTGTCTTCCTGAATGGGATAGGGCCACACCTTAAATGAAAATTGAATGAGTTTCGGAGTATGAAGGAGTTATTTTTTAGATGGATTGAAGTTGGATGAATGAAAGTCGCTTGAGCCCTGCGTATGAGGAAAGCGTGGAACAGTTCCTACAATTTGCTTTAGAAAGAAGTCGACCTAATGAAAACGGGAAGTTTTTTTGTCCGTGCATAAATTGTTTGAATGGGAGACGGAAAAAAGTCGATGACATACAAGACCATCTGTTGTGTGATGGAATTAAGAGGAATTATACGACGTGGATATGGCATAGTGAAATGACAAACATGCAGAGTGGGCCCCAATCTGAACCATTTGATGTAGAAATGGGAGATCGCTTGGAAGATATGATTCGTGACCTTAGACAAGAGTATTTTCAGCAAGCACATGCCCCTATGTATGATACATTACAAAGTGATTCAAAGAAACCTTTGTATCCGAGGTGCAACAATTCATTGACGCTGTTGTCGACGGTGTTAATTCATGTTAATGTGAAGGCCAAATTTGGGTGGAGTGACAAAAGCTTTAGTTCACTACTTCAAGTAGTGCACAATATGCCTCTAGAGAAAAACACGTTGCCTAAAAGTTATTATCATGCCAAGAAGATACTGTGTCCAATGGGTATGGAGTACCAGAAGATTCATGCTTGCCCCTAATGATTGCATATTGTACATACCTGAATTTGAAGAAATGTCCAAATGCCCTAG
Source organism: Glycine soja (assembly GCF_004193775.1). Classification (NCBI taxonomy): domain Eukaryota; kingdom Viridiplantae; phylum Streptophyta; class Magnoliopsida; order Fabales; family Fabaceae; genus Glycine; species Glycine soja. The sequence goes on along the minus strand of NC_041002.1, from coordinate 42,622,195 downwards.
GTGTAGGGTATCACGGTACAAAGTCAAGGATGATGAGGAGTGTAGTAATGATGAAAACTCAAAGAAGGGCACCCCAACGAAGGTGTTGTGGTATCTGCCGATCGTTCCAAGGTTTAAGCATCTTTTTGCTAATGGAGACAATGGTAAAGACCTTACATGGCATGCAAATGGCAGAAACTACAATGGAATGGTTTGTCATCCGGCTGATTGCTCCCAGTGGAAGAAGATAGATCGTTTGTTTCTGGATTTTGGCAAAGAGCCAAGAAATCTTAGGCTTGCACTAGCCAGTGATGGAATGAATCCATATGGCAATTTAAGCACTCAACACAGTTCATGGCTTGTTCTACTAGTAATTTACAATTTTCCTCATTGGTTGTGCATGAAGCGAAAATACATGATGTTGTCGATAATGACATTGATGTTTATCTTAGTCCGTTCATTGAAGACCTGAGAAAGCTGTGGGACGAGGGGGGTTTAGTGTTTGATGGGTTTCAGAATGAGACTTTTCTAATGCATACAATGCTTTTTTGTACCATTAATGACTTTCCAGCATATGGGCATTTAAGCGATTACAATGTTAAGGGTCATCATGCATGCCCCATCTGTAAAGAAGACACAAGCTACATACAACTGAAACATGGTAGAAAAATAGTCTACACTAGGCATCGGTATTTTCTAAAACCTCATCACCCTTACAGGCGATTGAAGAAAACATTTAATGGAAGTCAAGAGCACAAAATTGCGCCGATATCGTTGACTGGTGAGCAGGTCTTACAGCGGGTTGAAATCCTGAATACTATATTTGGAAAGACCCAAAAAAAGGAAAAAAAGTTAGACTTGCATATGGAAGAAGAGGTTGATTTTCTTTGATCTTCCGAACTGGTCTGACCTTGACATTAGGCATTGTATTGATGTTATGCATGTGGAGAAAAATATATGTGATAGTGTCATTGGGACGCTCCTTAACATTCAAGGCAAGATGAAAGATGGTTTGAATACCCGTCAAGATCTAACTGAGTTGGGCATATGATCGCAGTTGCATCCAAGGTCTGATGGGAAAAAAATTTACTTGCCTCCAGCTTGTCATACTTTGTCGAAATAGGAGAAGATTAGTTTTTTTCAATGTCTACGGAGGGGTCAAAGTCCCACAAGGATACTCTTCAAATATTAAGAGCCTTGTGCAGTTGAAGGAGCTAAAGTTGGTAGGGTTAAAGTCTCATGATTGTCACGTGTTGATGCAACAATTGTTAGTCATGGCCATACGAGATATTTTGCCTAACAAAGTCAGGTTAGCCATAACTCGCCTATGCTTTTTCTTCAATGCCATATGTAGCAAAGTCCTTGATCCTGTCAAGTTTGATGACCTGGAAAACAAGGCTGCAATTATACTGTGCTAGTTGGAGATGTATTTTCCTCCTGCTTTCTTTGACCTCATGGTTCACTTAATTGTTTATCTGGTCAGAGAAATAAAATGTTGTGGTCCTGCTTATTTACGGTGGATGTACCCGGTTGAGCGATACATGAAGATCTTAAAAGGGTATACCAAGAATCTACATCGTCCGGAAGCATTTATTGTTGAAAGGTACATTGCAGAAGAAGCCATTGAATTTTGTTTAGAGTACATTGAAAAGGCTAAACCTGTTGGGCTTCTTGAGTCTCACCATGATGACAGAGTGGGCGATAAGGGTTCAAGAGGACTGCATGTTATCACTCCAAGTCTAGAAGATTTGTTACAAGTTCACTTGTATGTCTTGAATAACAATAATGAAGTTTTGCCATACATACTTCAGTATGAAGGTTTAGTCAAACAAAGTAATCCAAAGATGTTGAAGAACTGGGTCTTGAAAAAACATAACAAGACTTTCTTTGATTGGTTTAAAGATACAATCTTTGCTAATGAAAATACTTCTGAAACATTAAGAAAGCTAGCAGATGGGCCTAAAAGAAATGTTATAACTTGGCAAGGATACGACATAAACAAGTATTCCTTATATACAAAAGCACAAGACGAGAAAAGTACAATGCAAAATAGTGGGGTCACCCTAAGGGCGGAATCTCAACACTTCGCAAGTGTACATGATGACAATCTCTGTGTAGCTTCCATCCCTTGCTTTGGGTTCATTGATGAAATTTGGGAGCTTAACTATGTCAAATTTACAGTTTTTGTTTTCAAATGTAAATGGGTTGACAGCAACACCGGTGTGCAGACCGATGATGTAGGATTTACGTGGGTAGACCTAAAGAAACTAGCTTACCAGAATGACCCTTTCATCATGGCAGAACAAGCTAGATAGGTATTTTATGTTCAAGACCCTTGTGATGAAAGGTGGTTCGTGGTTCTACACGAGAAAACAATTGGTGTTAATGTAGAAGATGATGATTCATACATTCATAGTTATGTTAGTCCTTTGTCCATACTGTCGCAACGTGCCCTTTTGCGGGCGAGCGAAGACGAGGCTCACGGGTGCGCTTTCCAAAGGAGGAAAGATGCGCGGAGTCGCCACCAACGTTTATTCGTGGAAAACGTCAGAAAAACCGAAGGAAACCGGTCGAAATGAAAATTCTAAGTTCGGGAGTTGTATTTACGTTTGAGGAAGGTATTAGCACCTCTCGCGTTTGTCTCAAAGGACAACAACCTATTTTTTAGAATTGTGAAATTGTGTTATCTTAACTTTTAGTTCTTTTTTATTTTTGAGGTCAACAAAAGCGGGGCTCTTGTTCCTATGTACCCTCCATCAAAGAGGAAATCAGACCTACGTAGTTCTTCCTTTAAAGGTGAATCAAGCGATTCCTTTTACTTGAAAGGTGATCATTTTAAGGCGTTGGACCTTAAGAATGATCCATTTACTTGGTAAGGAAAACTGAGATAAAACTTTCAAATCCTTTTTTTAGTGATTTTTTGCTGGACGAGCTTGACTTGGCGAATTGATTTTAGCCTTAGTTTCACTTTAGTTATTAGTCAATTCAATTAAGAATGAGAAATCCCAAAGAGAAAACGTCCGATTGATTTTTCGCTTCATTTTACTAAAAGATATATTTTTTATTATTATATCATTATTTTACCTCTTTTTTGATTTCCAACGTGGTTACGGCACGATCGAACGGTCGGAATTCATTTTAACAGAAATTAACGGATAACATAATTCAAATGATCGGTGGAAATTTATTTTATTTTTTAGATTAAGCGAGAAACGACTCAAATAAATAATTGAAGCATGTCAAAAGGGGGTATAGAAAGCGAATGAAAACGAAAATAAAAGTACATGAAACAAATGGGGACCACCACGGGTACATAAAATGAATTGAAAAGCTCGGTTTGAGGTACTTACCAGTTGAAGACTGAAGAAAATGAAGAACGAACGAACGAAAGTCGAAGAACGGTTGAAATCCTTCGCATAAATACTCACGGAAACGTTACGGAAGCGCCTTGGCTTGGATTTTCTTCACGGAAACAATTTTCCTTAGCAATTTCGAGAGAATAAGAAGTGCCAAGAAGGCTGAACCCTTTTCTTCTCCACTCCTTCCCCTATTTATAGCAAAATAGGGGAGGAGCTTGCCACCCAGCTCGCCCAGGCGAGCAAGGTTGCTTCCTCCAGAAGCAACCGCCTTCTGGAGGAATTTTCTGGAAGGCCCTAGTGGGTCTGATTGCTATTTGTACCCCCCCTTTTTACTAAGTGCACCCCCTTTACCTTCTTTGGTAATTCTTTTTCCGTAACGTTACGGAACTTTACGAATTTTGTAACGATACTTATTTTCCTTCCGTAAGGTTACGAATCATTACGGATTATATATTTACTCTTGTTTATCTTTTGAAGAAGTTACAGAAACTTACGGATTGCGCAAAAACATCTCCTTTCGATTTCCGTCACATTACGGAATTTCACGGATTGCGTAAGCCTGCTTCCTTTTGATTCCCGGCACGTCTCGGCACTTCACATATTGTGCAACAAAGGGTGCCTAGTATTTCAAAACGGCCAATCAAAAGTTGCATATCATCAGATAATAATCTCCGGACGAAACTAGGGTATGACAGTTGCCCCTCTTTACTTACCTCTTACCGGAGATATGAGGAAAGCAAAGATAAGACACTGATTTTGTTCGTCCTGCCCTTTCCGTGATTAGTCTCATGACGACTTTCGTCTCTACTCCTTCTTTTTTCTGCACAACACAAAAACAAAATACAAACAACAACAAGAACAACAAATATACATATACACACACACATGTTTGGCGAAGGAACCGATCCGGAAAATAACAAAACATACTTCCCAGTCACCGGAGGCTCCGCGCTTGATAATGGAGGACACATGAACAGCGCTAGGCAATGACATTCATGGGGCTCCGAAAAAAATGGAGAATGGAGAATTGGCAAACAGCGCTACGCATAACTTCGCAGGGCTCCAGACTCGTTGGTGGAAGACACATGAACAGCGCAAGGCAATGACATTCATGGGGCTCCGAAAAGGGTGGAGGACACATGAACAGCGCTAGGCAATGACATTCATGGGGCTCTGAAAAAAGGGTGGAGGACACATGAACAACTGACACATGAACAGCGCTAGGCAATGACATTCATGGGTCTCCGAAAAGGGTGGAGGACACATGAACAGCGCTAGGCAATGACATTCATGGGGCTTCGAAAAAAGGGTGGAGGACACATGAACAGCACTAGGCAATGACATTCATGGGGCTCCGAAAAAAGTGTTAGTGCCTAGCTTTACTAAGCTTTAAAAGATTGGCTAAGATTTTGTTAAAACATAAGCACTTAGACAATGAAGGAAAGCTGGAGTTGCTGCACATGATGTCCAACGTTATGTCAAAGAATAAGATCGGGCTGCACAATGCACAAGGCAAGATAAAGTGTCAAATGAAGAATTGAAGCTGCAGGATTCACGATGTCGGATACAATGTCCAGGACATCCTGCCTGAAAATACTGGAATTGCTAAAAGCATTGAAGCTGCAGGATCCACGATGTCGGATACAATGTCCAGGACATCCTGCCCGAAAATACTGGAGTTGCTGAAAGCATTGAAGTTGCAGGATCCACAATGTCGGATACGATGTCCAGGACATCTTGCCCGAAAATACTGGACATATAAATCTGTTATATCTTTAACAGATTATTGTGCAGTTAGCAAGAGATTAGATGATCTATCTTTAGGAACGAATTAAAAGATAATTAAAGTTCGAATTACAAATTAGAAGAGTTCGTTCAGGGATTAAAGATTAAAGATAAAAACTAAAAGATCAAACGTTATCTTTTAGTTCTTTAAGTGCAGATTTTCAGGAAGAATGATAGATCTCATCCAGCACAAGCTGTTGCAGCCCAGACACACACACTGCTATAAAAACATGGAGGCTGCACGAGTTCTGTACCAAGTCCGGGATTGAAGAGTTATTTTGTGAGTTTTGGGACTTGAGTGTTTTGTGAGCCACCTTGATGGTACCCTAACATCAAGTGTTGGACCTGAGTGTGTAGAGTTGATCTCTTGTGTGTAGAGTTGATCTCTTTTGTTCAGAGAGCAATCTCTGGTGTGTTTTTGATTTGATTGTAAACACGGGAGTGTGATTGAGAGGGAGTGAGAGGGGTTCTCATATCTAAGAGTGGCTCTTAGGTAGAGGTCGCACGGGTAGTGGTTAGGTGAGAAGGTTGTAAACAGTGGCTGTTAGACCTTGAACTAACACTATTTTAGTGGATTTCCTCCCTGGCTTGGTAGCCCCCAGATGTAGGTGAGGTTGCACCGAACTGGGTTAACAATTCTGTTGTGTTATTTACTTGTTTAATCTGTTCATACTCCCAAATATAATCTGCATGTTCTGAAGCATGATGTCGTGACATCCGGTACGACATCTGTCATCGGTATCAGAATTTCAATTGGTATCAGAGCAGGCACTCGAAATCACTGAGTGAGATCTAGGGAGATAAATTCTGATGAACATGGAGAAAGAAGGAGGACCAGTGAACAGACCACCAATCCTGGATGGAACCAACTATGAATACTGGAAAGCAAGGATGGTGGCCTTCCTCAAATCACTGGATAGCAGAACCTGGAAAGCTGTCATCAAAGGCTGGGAACATCCCAAGATGCTGGACACAGAAGGAAAGCCCACTGATGGATTGAAGCCAGAAGAAGACTGGACTAAAGAAGAAGACGAATTGGCACTTGGAAACTCCAAAGCTTTGAATGCTCTATTCAATGGAGTTGACAAGAATATCTTCAGACTGATCAACACATGCACAGTGGCCAAAGATGCATGGGAGATTCTGAAAACCACTCATGAAGGAACCTCCAAAGTGAAGATGTCCAGATTGCAACTATTGGCTACAAAATTCGAAAATCTGAAGATGAAGGAGGAAGAGTGTATCCATGACTTCCACATGAACATTCTTGAAATTGCCAATGCTTGCACCGCCTTGGGAGAAAGGATGACAGATGAAAAGCTGGTGAGAAAGATCCTCAGGTCTTTGCCTAAGAGATTTGACATGAAAGTCACTGCAATAGAGGAGGCCCAAGACATTTGCAACATGAGAGTAGATGAACTCATTGGTTCCCTTCAAACCTTTGAGTTAGGACTCTCGGATAGGACTGAAAAGAAGAGCAAGAACCTGGCGTTCGTGTCCAATGATGAAGGAGAAGAAGATGAGTATGACCTGGATACTGATGAAGGTCTGAGTAACGCAGTTGTGCTCCTTGGAAAGCAGTTCAACAAAGTGCTGAACAGAATGGACAGGAGGCAGAAACCACATGTCCGGAACATCCCTTTCGACATCAGGAAAGGCAGCAAATACCAGAAAAAGTCAGACGAAAAGCCCAGTCACAGCAAAGGAATTCAATGCCATGGGTGTGAAGGCTATGGACACATCATAGCTGAATGTCCCACTCATCTCAAGAAGCAGAGGAAAGGACTTTCTGTATGTCGGTCTGATGATACAGAGAGTGAACAAGAAAGTGATTCTGACAGAGATGTGAATGCACTCACTGGGAGATTTGAAACTGCTGAAGATTCATGTGATACAGATAGTGAAATCACTTTTGATGAGCTTGCTATATCCTATAGAGAACTATGCATCAAAAGTGAGAAGATCCTTCAGCAAGAAGCACAACTGAAGAAGGTCATTGCGAATCTGGAGGCTGAAAAGGAGGCACATGAAGAGGAGATCTCTGAGCTTAAAGGAGAAGTTGGTTTTCTGAACTCTAAACTGGAAAACATGACAAAATCAATAAAGATGCTGAATAAAGGCTCAGATACGCTTGATGAGGTGCTACAGCTTGGAAAGAATGTTGGAAACCAGAGAGGACTTGGATTTAATCCTAAGTCTGCTGGCAGAACTACCATGACAGAATTTGTTCCTGCCAAAAACAGCACTGGAGCCACGATGTCACAACATCGGTCTCGACATCATGGAACGCAGCAGAAAAAGAGTAAAAGAAGTAAAAGAAAGAAGTGGAGGTGTCACTACTGTGGCAAGTATGGTCACATAAAGCCCTTTTGCTATCATCTACATGGCCATCCACATCATGGAACTCAAAGTAGCAGCAGCAGACAGAAGATGATGTGGGTTCCAAAACACAAGACTGTTAGTCTTGTTGTTCATACTTCACTTAGAGCATCAGCTAAGGAAGATTGGTACCTAGATAGCGGCTGTTCCAGACACATGACAGGAGTCAAAGAATTCCTGGTGAACATTGAACCTTGCTCCACTAGCTATGTGACATTTGGAGATGGCTCTAAAGGAAAGATCACTGGAATGGGAAAGCTAGTCCATGATGGACTTCCTAGTCTGGACAAAGTACTGCTGGTGAAGGGACTGACTGCAAACTTGATCAGCATCAGTCAGCTGTGTGATAAAGGATTCAATGTAAACTTCACAAAGTCAGAATGCTTGGTGACAAATGAGAAGAGTGAAGTTCTAATGAAGGGCAGCAGATCAAAGGACAACTGTTACCTATGGACACCTCAAGAAACCAGTTACTCCTCCACATGTCTATTCTCCAAAGAAGATGAAGTCAAAATATGGCATCAAAGATTTGGACATCTGCATTTAAGAGGTATGAAGAAAATCATTGACAAAGGTGCTGTTAGAGGCATTCCCAATCTGAAAATAGAAGAAGGCAGAATCTGTGGTGAATGTCAGATTGGAAAGCAAGTCAAGATGTCCCACCAGAAGCTTCAACATCAGACCACTTCCAGGGTGCTGGAACTACTTCACATGGACTTGATGGGGCCTATGCAAGTTGAAAGCCTTGGAGGAAAGAGGTATGCCTATGTTGTTGTGGATGATTTCTCCAGATTTACCTGGGTCAACTTTATCAGAGAAAAATCAGACACCTTTGAAGTATTCAAGGAGTTGAGTCTAAGACTTCAAAGAGAAAAAGACTGTGTGATCAAGAGAATCAGGAGTGACCATGGCAGAGAGTTTGAAAACAGCAAGTTTACTGAATACTGCACATCTGAAGGCATCACTCATGAGTTCTCTGCAGCCATTACACCACAGCAAAATGGCATAGTTGAAAGGAAAAACAGGACTTTGCAAGAGGCTGCTAGGGTCATGCTTCATGCCAAAGAACTTCCCTATAATCTCTGGGCTGAAGCCATGAACACAGCATGCTATATCCACAACAGAGTCACACTTAGAAGAGGGACTTCAACCACACTGTATGAAATCTGGAAAGGGAGGAAGCCAACTGTCAAGCACTTTCACATCTTTGGAAGCCCATGTTACATTTTGGCAGATAGAGAGCAAAGGAGAAAGATGGATCCCAAGAGTGATGCAGGAATATTCCTGGGATACTCTACAAACAGCAGAGCATATAGAGTATTCAATTCCAGAACCAGAACTGTGATGGAATCCATCAATGTGGTTGTTGATGATCTAACTCCAGCAAGAAAGAAGGATGTCGAAGAAGATGTCAGAACATCGGGAGACAATGTAGCAGATACAGCTAAAAGTGCAGAAAATGCAGAAAACTCTGATTCTGCTACAGATGAACCAAACATCAACCAACCTGACAAGAAACCCTCCATTAGAATCCAGAAGATGCACCCCAAGGAGCTGATTATAGGAGATCCAAACAGAGGGGTCACTACAAGATCAAGGGAGATTGAGATTGTCTCCAATTCATGCTTTGTCTCCAAAATTGAGCCCAAGAATGTGAAAGAGGCACTGGCTGATGAGTTCTGGATCAATGCTATGCAAGAAGAATTGGAGCAATTCAAAAGGAATGAAGTCTGGGAGCTAGTTCCGAGACCCGAGGGAACTAATGTGATTGGCACCAAGTGGATCTTCAAGAACAAAACCGATGAAGAAGGTGTTATAACCAGAAACAAGGCCAGACTTGTTGCTCAAGGCTACACTCAGATTGAAGGTGTAGACTTTGATGAAACATTCGCCCCAGTTGCTAGACTTGAGTCCATCAGATTGTTACTTGGTGTAGCTTGCATCCTCAAATTCAAGCTGTACCAAATGGATGTGAAGAGCGCATTTCTGAATGGATACCTGAATGAAGAAGCCTATGTGGAGCAGCCAAAGGGATTTGTAGATCCAGCTCATCCAGATCATGTATACAGGCTCAAGAAGGCTCTCTATGGATTGAAGCAAGCTCCAAGAGCTTGGTATGAAAGACTAACAGAGTTCCTTACTCAGCAAGGGTATAGGAAGGGAGGAATTGACAAGACTCTCTTTGTCAAACAAGATGCTGAAAACTTGATGATAGCACAGATATATGTTGACGACATTGTGTTTGGAGGGATGTCGAATGAGATGCTTCGACATTTTGTCCAACAGATGCAATCTGAATTTGAGATGAGTCTTGTTGGAGAGCTGACTTATTTTCTGGGACTCCAAGTGAAGCAGATGGAAGACTCCATATTCCTCTCACAAAGCAAGTATGCAAAGAACATTGTCAAGAAGTTTGGGATGGAGAATGCCAGCCATAAAAGAACACCTGCACCTACTCACTTGAAGCTGTCAAAAGATGAAGCTGGGACCAGTGTTGATCAAAGTCTGTACAGAAGCATGATTGGAAGCTTACTATATTTAACAGCTAGCAGACCCGACATCACCTATGCAGTAGGTGTTTGTGCAAGATATCAAGCCAATCCCAAGATAAGTCACTTGAATCAAGTAAAGAGAATTCTGAAATATGTAAATGGCACCAGTGACTATGGGATTATGTACTGTCATTGTTCAGATTCAATGCTGGTTGGGTCTTGTGATGCTGATTGGGCTGGAAGTGCAGATGACAGAAAAAGCACTTCTGGTGGATGCTTCTATCTGGGCAACAATCTTATTTCATGGTTCAGCAAGAAGCAGAACTGTGTGTCCCTATCTACTGCAGAAGCCGAGTATATTGCAGCAGGAAGCAGCTGTTCACAACTAGTTTGGATGAAGCAGATGCTCAAGGAGTACAATGTCGAACAAGATGTCATGACATTATACTGTGACAACCTGAGTGCTATTAATATTTCTAAAAATCCTGTGCAACACAGCAGAACCAAGCACATTGACATTAGACATCACTATATCAGAGAGCTTGTTGATAATAAAGTTATCACACTGGAGCATGTTGACACTGAGGAACAAATAGCAGATATTTTCACAAAGGCATTGGATGCAAATCAGTTTGAAAAACTGAGGGGCAAGCTGGGCATTTGTCTGCTAGAGGAATTATAGCTGCTACTGCTATCTGAACGTGCTCAAACGTCTCACTTAACATTAATAGCACGTTCACTACTAAGCCAAAACAAATTCGACCGTTGCTTCACACGTCCCTCTACATTCCTCATTCAAACTTATATTTTCGTGGTAATCTCGTTTTCAGCATTCCCCAACAGCTCTCAGAAATTTGCGAAACCATTCCAAACGCTCTGCTTTTCCATGGCTACCTCACCAAAAGAAACTTCAGCTCCTGGTTCACCGTTTGTACCATCATCCCCATCATCCACCAAAGCGCCATCAATCCAGGAACAACCTGAATTCCATATCCAACCCATACAGATGATTCCTGGTCAAGCCCCTGTTCCTGAAAAACTGGTTCCCAAACGACAACAGGGTGTGAAGATTTCTGAAAACCCTAGCCTTGCAACAAGTCCTAGGGAAGTAGACACAGAGATGGATAAGAAGATCCGCAGTATTGTGAGTAACATTCTGAAAAATGCCTCGGTTCCTGATGCTGATGAAGATGTTCCAACATCTTCCACCCCAAATGCTTCTGTGCCTGATGTTGAGAAAGATGTTCCAACATCTTCCGCTCCTAATGCTGAAGCCCTCCCTTCACCCAGTGAAGAGGAATCAACAGAAGAAGATGATCAAGCCGCAGAGGAGACTCCTGCACCACGGGCACCAGAACCTGCTCCAGGTGACCTCATTGACCTAGAAGAGGTAGAATCTGATGAGGAACCCATTGCCAACAAGTTGGCACCTGGCATTGCAGAACGATTACAAAGCCGAAAAGGAAAAACCCCCATTAAGAGGTCTGGACGAATCAAGACTATGGCCCAGAAGAAAAGCACTCCAATCACTCCTACCTCATCCAGACGAAGCAAAGTCGCAATTCCTTCCAAGAAGAGGAAAGAAATTTCCTCATCTGATTCTGATGATGATGTCGAACTAGATGTCTCGACATCAAAGAGGGCCAAGAAATCTGGGAAAAAGGTGCCTGAAAATGTCCCTGATGCACCATTGGACAACATCTCATTCCACTCCATTGGCAATGCTGAAAGGTGGAAATTCGTGTATCAACGCAGACTTGCCTTGGAAAGAGAACTGGGAAGAGCTGCCTTGGATTGCAAGGAGACTGTCACCAAGTTGGGAGATTGCTATGAGAGTCTAGTCAGGGAATTCATTGTCAACATTCCCTCTGACATAACAAACAGAAAGAGTGATGAGTATCAAAGAGTGTTTGTCAGAGGAAAATGTGTTAGATTCTCCCCTGCTGTGATCAACAAATACCTGGGCAGACCAACAGATGGAGTGGTGGACATTACTGTTTCTGAGCATCAAATTGCCAAGGAAATCACTGCCAAACAGATCCAGCATTGGCCAAAGAAAGGGAAGCTGTCTGCAGGGAAGCTAAGTGTGAAATATGCAATCCTACACAGGATTGGAGCTGCAAACTGGGTACCCACCAATCATACTTCCACTGTTGCCACAGGTTTGGGTAAATTTCTGTATGCTGTTGGAACCAAGTCCAAATTTAATTTTGGAAATTATATTTTTGATCAAACTGTTAAGCATTCAGAATCCTTTGCTGTCAAATTACCCATTGCCTTCCCAACTGTATTGTGTGGCATTATGTTGAGTCAACACCCCAATATCTTAAACAACATTGACTCTGTAATGAAGAGAGAATCTCCTCTATCCCTGCATTACAAACTGTTTGAGGGGACACATGTCCCAGACATTGTCTCGACATCAGGGAAAGCTGCTGCTTCAGGTGCTGTGTCCAAGGATGCCTTGATTGCTGAACTCAAGGACACATGCAAGGTGCTGGAGGCAACCATCAAAGCCACCACAGAGAAGAAAATGGAGCTGGAACGCCTGATCAAAAGGCTCTCAGACAGTGGCATTGATGATGGTGAAGCAGCTGAGGAAGAAGAAGCAGCTGAGCAAGAAGAAGAGGCAACTGAGGAAGAGGAAGATGCAGCAGAAGATACTGAATCGGATGATGATGATTCTGAAGCCACCCCATGATCATCAGACCTTTATGTTTTTTTGCTTGTTACTAGCTAAAGGGGCATGTCCCTTTGAACAATTAATTACTATTGGTCTGTAATATTTGCACCTTAAGTTCATGCATTCTACTTTTGTCAAATTCTGTCTAAAAAGGGGGAGTAATAGTATCATATATGCATGATTTTGTGTATGCAGTAGTAGTATTATGCATGACTTATGATTTAGAGAAGTAGGATACGATGTATGCATGATTCATGATTTTGAGGGGGAGTTGTATGTACATGATTTTGAGGGGGAGACTGCTGCTGCTGATGATGACTGATGTAAGCTGCTAGTAGCTGATAGAAGATGCTGCAGTAAGAGCATGGAGACAAGGGAAAGCTGATGTCACATGAGATGTCTTGACATCCTGGAAAAGACTAGTAGCTGATAGAAGATGCTGCAGTAAGAGCATGGAGACAGGGGGAGCAAAAGCAGAAAGCTGATGTCATGTGAGATGTCTTGACATCCTGGAAACGACTTGCAACTTGCAGAATTTCCGCTGTGCTTGATTACTCTGATAATGAAAGTTGCTGATCCCACTTGCATAACTGCTCGTACCTGCTCAGGAAGTGTCTAAGTATGTTTTAGACAAAATTTGCCAAAGGGGGAGATTGTTAGTGCCTAGCTTTACTAAGCTTTAAAAGATTGGCTAAGATTTTGTTAAAACATAAGCACTTAGACAATGAAGGAAAGCTGGAGTTGCTGCACATGATGTCCAACGTTATGTCAAAGAATAAGATCGGGCTGCACAATGCACAAGGCAAGATAAAGTGTCAAATGAAGAATTGAAGCTGCAGGATTCACGATGTCGGATACAATGTCCAGGACATCCTGCCTGAAAATACTGGAATTGCTAAAAGCATTGAAGCTGCAGGATCCACGATGTCGGATACAATGTCCAGGACATCCTGCCCGAAAATACTGGAGTTGCTGAAAGCATTGAAGTTGCAGGATCCACGATGTCGGATACGATGTCCAGGACATTTTGCCCGAAAATACTGGACATATAAATCTGTTATATCTTTAACAGATTATTGTGCAGTTAGCAAGAGATTAGATGATCTATCTTTAGGAACGAATTAAAAGATAATTAAAGTTCGAATTACAAATTAGAAGAGTTCGTTCAGGGATTAAAGATTAAAGATAAAAACTAAAAGATCAAACGTTATCTTTTAGTTCTTTAAGTGCAGATTTTCAGGAAGAATGATAGATCTTATCCAGCACAAGCTGTTGCAGCCCAGACACACACACTGCTATAAAAACATGGAGGCTGCACGAGTTCTGTACCAAGTCCGGGATTGAAGAGTTATTTTGTGAGTTTTAGGACTTGAGTGTTTTGTGAGCCACCTTGATGGTACCCTAACATCAAGTGTTGGACCTGAGTGTGTAGAGTTGATCTCTTGTGTGTAGAGTTGATCTCTTGTGTGTAGAGTTGATCTCTTTTGTTCAGAGAGCAATCTCTGGTGTGTTTTTGATTTGATTGTAAACACGGGAGTGTGATTGAGAGGGAGTGAGAGGGGTTCTCATATCTAAGAGTGGCTCTTAGGTAGAGGTCGCACGGGTAGTGGTTAGGTGAGAAGGTTGTAAACAGTGGCTGTTAGACCTTGAACTAACACTATTTTAGTGGATTTCCTCCCTGGCTTGGTAACCCCCAGATGTAGGTGAGGTTGCACCGAACTGGGTTAACAATTCTCTTGTGTTATTTACTTGTTTAATCTGTTCATACTCCCAAATATAATCTGCATGTTCTGAAGCATGATGTCGTGACATCCGGTACGACATCTGTCATCGGTATCAGAATTTCAAAAAGGGTGGAGGACACATGAATAGCGCTAGGCAATGACATTCAAGGGGCTCCGAAAAAAGGGTGGAGGACACATGAATAGCGCTAGGCAATGACACTCATGGGGCTCCGAAAAAAGTGTGGAGGACACATGAACAGCGCTAGGCAATGACATTCATGGGGCTCCGAAAAAAATGGAGAATGGAGAATTGGCAAACAGCGCTACGCATAACTTCGCAGGGCTCCAGAGTCGTTGGTGGAAGACACATGAACAGCGCAAGGCAATGACATTCATGGGGCTCCGAAAAGGGTGGAGGACACATGAACAGCGCTAGGCAATGACATTCATGGGGCTCTGAAAAAAGGGTGGAGGACACATGAACAACTGACACATGAACAGCGCTAGGCAATGACATTCATGGGTCTCCGAAAAGGGTGGAGGACACATGAACAGCGCTAGGAAATGACATTCATGGGGCTTCAAAAAAAGGGTGGAGGACACATGAACAGCACTAGGCAATGACATTCACGGGGCTCCGAAAAAAGGGTGGAGGACACATGAATAGCGCTAGGCAATGACATTCATGGGGCTCCGAAAAAAGGGTGGAGGACACATGAATAGCGCTAGGCAATGACACTCATGGGGCTCCGAAAAAAGTGTGGAGGACACATGAACAGCGCTAGGCAATGACATTCATGGGGCACCGAAAAAAGTGGAGAATGGAGAATTGGCGAACAGCGCTACGCATAACTTCGTGGGGCTCCATACTTGTTGGTGGAGGACACAAGAACAGCGCTAGGCAATGACATTCATGGGGCTCCGAAAAGGGTGGAGGACACATGAACAACGCTAGGCAATAACATTCATGGGGCTCCGAAAAAAGGGTGGAGGACACATGAACAGCGCTAGGCAATGACATTCATGGGGCTCCGAAAAAAGGGTGGAGGACACATGAACAGCACTAGGCAATGACATTCATGGGGCTCCAAAAAAAGGGTGGAAGGCACATGAACAGCGCTAGGCAATGACATTCATGGGGCTCCGAAAAAAGGGTGGAGGACACATGAATAGCGCTAGGCAATGACACTCATGGGGCTCCGAAAAAAGTGTGGAGGACACATGAACAGCGCTAGGCAATGACATTCATGGGGCACCGAAAAAAGTGGAGAATGGAGAATTGGCGAACAGCGCTACGCATAACTTCGCGGGGCTCCAGACTTGTTGGTGGAGGACATAAGAACAGGGCTAGGCAATGACATTCATGGGGCTCCGAAAAGGGTGGAGGACACATGAACTGCGCTAGGCAATAACATTCATGGGGATCCAAAAAAAGGGTGGAGGACACATGAACGGCGCTAGGCAATGACATTCATGGGGCTTCGAAAAAGGTGGAGGACACATGAACAGCGCTAGGCAATGACATTTATGGGGCTCCGAAAAAAGGGTGGAGGACACATGAACAGCACTAGGCAATGACATTCATGTGGCTCCGAAAAAAGGGTGGAGGACAGATGAACAGCGCTAGGCAATGACATTCATGGGGCTCCAAAAAAAGGGTGGAGGACACATGAACAGTGCTAGGCAATGACATTCATGGGGCTCCGAAAAGGGTGGAGGACACATGAATAGCGCTAGGCAATGACATTCATGGGTCTCCAAAAAAAAGGTGGAGGACACATGAACAGCGCTAGGCAATGACATTGGTGGGGCTCCGAAAATGGTGGAGGACACATGAACAGCGCTAGGCAATGACATTCATGGGGCTTCAAAAAAAGGGTGGAGGACACATGAACAGCGCTAGGAATTGACATTCATGGGGCACCAAAAAAAGTGGGGAATGGAGAATTGGCGAACAGCGCTACGCATAACTTCGCGGGGCTCCAGACTCGTTGGTGGAGGCAACATGAACAACGCTAGGCAATGACATTCATGGGGCTCCGAAAAAATGGTGGAGGACACATGAACAGCGCTCGGCAATGACATTCAGGGGGCTCCGAAAAAAGTGGAGAATGGAGAATTGGCGAACAGCGCTACACATAACTTCGCGGGGCTCCAGACTCGTTGGTGGAGGACACATGAATAGCGCTAGGCAATGACATTCATGGGGCTCCGAAAAGGGTGGAGGACACATGAACAGCGCTAGGCAATGACATTC
Source organism: Glycine soja (assembly GCF_004193775.1). Classification (NCBI taxonomy): domain Eukaryota; kingdom Viridiplantae; phylum Streptophyta; class Magnoliopsida; order Fabales; family Fabaceae; genus Glycine; species Glycine soja. The sequence continues at coordinate 42,605,537 of NC_041002.1, read as the reverse complement.
ATGGGGCTCCGAAATAAGGGAGGAGGACACATGAACAGCGCTAGGCAATGACATTCATGGGGCTCCGAAAAAAACGGTGGAGGACACATGAACAGCGCTAGCCAATGACATTCATGGGGCTCCGAAAAGGGTGGAGGACACATGAACAGCGCTAGGCAATGACATTCATGGGGCTCCGAAAAAAACCGTGGAGGACACATGAACAGCGCTAGGCAATGACATTCATGGGGCTCCGAAAAGGGTGGAGGACACATGAACAACGCTAGGCAATGACATTCATGGGGCTCCGAAAAAAGGGTGGAGGACACATGAACAGCGCTAGGCAATGACATTCGTGGGGCTGCGAAAAAAGGGTGGAGGACACATGAACAGCGCTAGGCAATGACATTCATGGGGCTCCAAAAAAAGGGTGGAGGACACATGAACAGCACTAGGTAATGACATTCATGGGGCTCCAAAAATAGGTAGAGGACACATGAACAGCGCTAGGCAATGACATTCACGGGGCTCCGAAAAAAGGGTGGCGGACACATGTACAGCGATAGGCTATGACATTCATGGGGCTCCGAAAAATGGGTGGACGACACATGAACAGCCCTAGGCAATGACATTCATGGGGCACCGAAAAAAGTGGAGAATGGAGAATTGGCGAACAGCGCTACGCATAACTTCGCGGGGCTCCAGACTTGTTTGTGGAGGACACATGAACAGCAATAGGCAATGACATTCATGGGGCTCCGAAAAAAAGGTGGAGGACAGATGAACAGCGCTAGGCAATGACATTCATGGGGCTTCAAAAAAAGGGTGGAGGACACATGAACAGCCCTAGGCAATGACATTCATGGGGCACCGAAAAAAGTGGAGAATGGAGAATTGGCGAACAGCGTTACGCATAACTTCACGGGGCTCCAGACTTGTTGGTGGAGGACACATGAACAGCGCTAGGCAATGACATTCATGGGGCTCCGAAAAAAGGGTGGAGGACACATGAACAACGCTAGGCAATGACATTCATGGGGCTCCGAAAAAAGGGTGGAGGACACATGAACAGCGCTAGGCAATGACATACATGGGGCTCCGAAATAAGGGAGGAGGACACATGAACAGTGCTAGGCAATGACATTCATGGGGCTCCGAAAAAAACGGTGGAGGACACATGAACAGCGCTAGGCAATGACATTCATGGGGCTCCGAAAAGGGTGGAGGACACATGAACAGCGCTAGGCAATGACATTCATGGGGCTCCGAAAAAAACTGTGGAGGACACATGAACAGCGCTAGGCAATGACATTCATGGGGCTCCGAAAAGGGTGGAGGACACATGAACAACGCTAGGCAATGACATTCATGGGGCTCCGAAAAAAGGGTGGAGGACACATGAACAGCGCTAGGCAATGACATTCGTGGGGCTGCGAAAAAAGGGTGGAGGACACATGAACAGCGCTAGGCAATGACATTCATGGGGCTCCAAAAAAAGGGTGGAGGACACATGAACAGCACTAGGCAATGACATTCATGGGGCTCCAAAAAAAGGGTGGAGGACACATGAACAGCGCTAGGCAATGACATTCGTGGGGCTCCGAAAATGGTGGAGGACACATGAACAACGCTAGGCAATGACATTCATGGGGCTCCGAAAAAAGGGTGGAGGACACATGAACAGCGCTAGGCAATGACATTCGTGGGACTGCGAAAAAAGGGTGGAGGACACATGAACAGCGCTAGGCAATGACATTCATGGGGCTCCAAAAAAAGGGTGGAGGACACATGAACAGCACTAGGCAATGACATTCATGGGGCTCCAAAAAAAGGGTGGAGGACACATGAACAGCGCTAGGCAATGACGTTCGTGGGGCTTCAAAAAAAGGGTGGAGGACACATGAACAGCGCTAGGCAATGACATTCATGGGGCACCAAAAAAAGTGGGGAATGGAGAATTGGCGAACAGCGCTACGCATAACTTCGCGGGGCTCCAGACTCGTTGGTGGAGGACACATGAACAACGCTAGGCAATGACATTCATGGGGCTCCGAAAAAAGGGTGGAGGACACATGAACAGCGCTAGGCAATGACATTCGTGGGGCTGTGAAAAAAGGGTGGAGGACACATGAACAGCGCTAGTCAATGACATTCATGGGGCTCCAAAAAAAGGGTGGAGGACACATGAACAGCACTAGGCAATGACATTCATGGGGCTCCAAAAAAAGGGTGGAGGACACATGAACAGCGCTAGGCAATGACATTCGTGGGGCTCCGAAAATTGTGGAGGACACATGAACAGCGCTAGGCAATGACATTCATGGGGCTTCAAAAAAAGGGTGGAGGACACATGAACAGCGCTAGGCAATGACATTCATGGGGCACCAAAAAAAGTGGGGAATGGAGAATTGGCGAACAGCGCTACGCATAACTTCGCGGGGCTCCAGACTTGTTGGTGGAGGACACATGAACAGCCCTAGGCAATGACATTCTTGGGGCTACGAGAAGAGTGGAGGACACATGAACAGCGCTAGACAATGACATTCATGGTGCTTCGAAAAGGTTGGAGGACACATGAACAGCGCTAAGGAATGATAATCATGGGGCTCCGAAAAAAGTGTGGAGGACCGAATGGTCCACCGGGTTTTTTCCAGCAGAAAAGGAAAACATGCTTTTTGCACAGAAAAATAAATCATTCGCGAGAGCACCATATCTTAGAGAAACAATATACTTGTGCTAAGGGTAATCTTTCCTTGTAACCGTTAATGAAGGGCAGGACGTCAACATTTAACTTTTAAATGAACATGGAGGGGAAACATTAGGCTAAACTGAAAATAAATCACTCATAGTGTATAAAACTCACATAGGTAAGTGTTTTATCCTAATCCCAAACCATAACTGCGCCATGACTTTATTTTGCACACGATTTTCTATCGAATCAAAGATCAAACGTACGATCACGGACCAATAGGATTTTCTCAAGGGTAGTGTTTTGGATAGGAAGCTGGGTGTTTCGGGTTTTTCCTCTTTGTTCATGTGGGATGGGATATCACCAGTCGAGAACGACCTTGAATGGAAATCAAAAAGGGATTTTCCTTTGCCAGCAGTCACTTACCTTGCCGAAAATTTATCTGGTCTGAAGATCTTCCGTTCTCTCTCTTTCATTGATCGAGAATTGCTTATTTCCATTTTTTACTTCCTTTCGATCTTTGATCGGGAATCCTTCCTTTTCTTTCTTTCTTTTTTATTGCTCCTTTCTTTATTTTCATCTTTTTTATTTTTCTTTCTTTCCACTTCTTCCTTCTCCATCCATTTCTTTGGGAGGTCGGGTTTTGGCATTCTATTCGCTCTCCCTTGAGGAGATTCCGCTGTCCTTTGCTTCGGGGGAAAGGATGAGGATTTCTTTTTATAGGCCAAGTTTCAAAACAAGGTCTAAGGTTGTGTTTCAATGGAGTCTCTTTCGTGGGAACCCAATCTTGATATCTGGGGGTAAAACAAATTAGGGTGTCAAGGTGTCGATTTCGGGTCGAACTTCCATATTATTCCATAGGGCACGCGTGACAATGATGATTTGAAAACAATGTGCAAAATTGGTCATGGTTACAGCCAGGTGGGCACTCAAGCATCCCGTTTATGGCATTGATACTATGGCTGGGAATTTACACAAACAGACCCAACGTTTCCAAATTATGTTCTTTTATCAGTTCAATGAATTCATCCATTCTTATCTTGGTTATTCCAGAAAATAAACTCTTAGCGTCAATCCCTTGTTTCCAGAAGATATGTTTGCTCTTTACGAATGATTTATGCTTCTTAACTATAACACGTCGACCTTCGCGTTCTTTCTTTCTTTTTCCTTTTGTTTTCCTTTTTTATATTCACAAAATTATACGCCTATGGTCCTCTATGAAGAAAATTTTCCTTTGTATATGACAAACGTTTTCTATACATGCATTGTAACTCTTTCCCTTTACGTCACCCGGTCTATATACAACCCTATTTACATTCAAAGATTTTTTCGTTTCTTTCCAACGCACACCTACGGTTCATACAAAAGTTTCTTTATATACACTCATTGTTCACACATACAAGAATTTCTCTCCGCGTATTATTTACAAAAAACCTTCTATACACATTTTCCTTTTTTCTTTATGTACACAAACATTTTATTCACAACGCTTCTTTCTTTTTATCATGATTTTGGTTCATTTTATTATTATTTTATTTTGGACGATGTTCCTAAAAAGGATGAACAATTCTACCCGATACCGGAATTTCAACAAACACTATGGACAAACAACGAAGCAAACACTAACATAACGATCCGAACGACATGTATGCACAAAACAAAAATTAACCAAAACGAAACAAACGTTAGTCCCTTAGTCAAACGAAATAAAATGGCATGTAATAGAAAAGAAACGGAAACATAAGCATAACATAAAAAGAAATATGGATCTGGGGATCTCTCAATCAAGTGGCTCCGCTACCTCCCAAGAAATCCAACAAATCGGCTATATTATCGTCCTCGCGGGCCGCATCTGCCTCGCCGGGAGCTTCTGCGGGTGCCTCCCCTGCCTGGGCCTCGGGCCATGCGACCTCCACCCTGAACTTGTCTAGAGTAGGGCATGAAAAAGAAGCGAAGCCCTGGCTCTGCATACTGAGGCATAGCTGGTAAAGGGTCTCATTGGTCCGCACATGCGCTCTGTGGTTGGCCGCCTCCTGGCGAACCACATGCCGCAAATACTGCTCCGTGTCAAACGACCCAGCTGGGCCAGCCTGATGAGGTGGTGGTGGCGCGCCTGCGGCCTGTGGAGCATCACCCTGAGTCTGTCTCTGGGTGCAGTACTTCTCAATAAAAGCCCGGGTGATGGGCGACCGAATCACCTTGGTAGGTGCAACGGGGACTCCGAACGACTGCCAGAGTCCAGTGATTAGTGCGGGAAATCCCAGGGCCCTGTTGGACTTATCTGGGTCCAAAGAGTGCCTGGTCGGCGCCATACCTGCAAATAGATAAATGGCATCAGCGATCAACTGAGCCACGTGAATACTCATCCGTGTCAGGATGGCGTACACCAGCTGACACTTCGGCAGGGGGAGGTCAGAATTATGATCGCTGGGCAGGATGTTGCTGAGCAGCAACGTCATCCATATCTGGGTCAGGGTAGTCATATTGGTGTGCATGATTCGCACCCGTCTCCTTGCAGCAGTCCGGGCAAAATCCTGCCCCGGTATACATAGCAACTGAGCGATGGCCTCCTCATCGAACCCATCGGACCGGTTCCTCCTCTGGCCATACTCGCACTCCTGGCCCTCTTCCAGCACTAAAGGATATCCCAGGAACTGGCCGATAGCATCTGCATCGAACGGGATCCACTGACCCCTCACCCAGGATCTCATATCTCGCACGCCCTCCTCTGTAGGCCAAGTATTGCCATAAAATTCGAGGATGATGTCTGGGTCGAACTTGGCCATGGGGGTAACCAGTGATGCCCACCGCCGGCGAACTATCTCCTCCTGGAAATCGGTATACTCATCGTCCCTGAGCTGGACGCGTCGCTCCCAGAGAAATGACCATCCCTTGATAGCCTCGAAGCGCTGCTGGTGTTCAGCGCTCCTAAAGCGGTGGCTGTCATACTCGGGCGCGGAACTGGTTCCTTCGGCCGCTTTATCCTTCCTGGATCTCTTTGAGGCAAGCTTCCTCTGGGCCATCTCCTGTGAGAACAAAGGTTTGGAAATTAGTTTTACAAGATAATGCTTATCTTAACGCAAAAATATCATACTAATCACTCTGATTTAGACCAAACTCATGTAATCCATTTATGCACACGCGCATGTGTAGAAAATATCCTATTACTCATGTCAACATACAAGAACATTTTCCATACACCTATATACATTCTGAACAAGAAAACATACTTTCATGCTCAAAGTATTGCGTCAAACTTTACACCTAATTTATATCCTAAACATTTGCTATTACAAACTACCTACATACATTTGAAGTACACCATAAAAAATTTTATTGTTTCACTCACATTTATTTATATGCATATTGGAAAGCTAATTACATCCTGCACACACTTGCATTCAAAAGGAAATTCCATACTATCATACATTCATTTAGGAAAATAACTATTCACACTTGGCAAGGAATTTCATGCCCCTTATATTTACACATATATCTACACACCATTGAAAAGCATTTCCCACGTTACTTCGGTGCAAAGTATCAATTGTGGGGCAACCTAAATTCTTACAAGCAAGACCCTATTTTCATGCTTTTCTAATTCTAAAACCAAATTTTGGGTTCTTAGCCATGAGTATGTTTCCTTGTATTGAAGCTAAAAAGTTTGGGTTCCTAAGCTTGAGATTGCATTTGGGCATCTATTTTGACTCTCCTATGCTGTCCCTACATGCGTAAAACAGTCCCATCATCCTAATTTTGCAAAAATCATATCCATGTATCATTGGGGCATTTCACCGAGCACTTGGTGGGCACACGTTTGGACACAAATTGCAAGAGAATGGGGGCAATGTGGCATGCCCCATTGTTTCAGAATACAACATAGGCCTAAGGCCTTCTCATTCAAATCCTTAACTCAAGAAATCCAGCATAATAACAACCCAAAACTGCCCCACAAATATAAGCACGTTCTCACAATTTAGAGCACCAAAAGATGAAGAAAATACACCAATGGGAAGCAAAAAGACTCAAGGATTGAATACTTACTTGTTGGAGTGAATTAAAGCGTGAAAAGGGAAGCAAAAACTCAACAATGGAAGCTTGGGGGCTGCTATTCTCGTAGTTCTGATGAGCTTGGGGGTTTTTGAAGTGAGGGGGAAGAGTTTTGGGTGAAGAAAACGTTCCCCCTCCACCCCTTTATATTTTCGTACAGGGGTTACTCGCCCAGGCGAGCTCACCTATATTTTTTTTAAGGGGAAACATTAACCATGCCTCCCCCTTCCTTATGGGTTAGCATTTGCCTACTTGAACCTACTTAAATTAGAATTAGGCGTCGATTACTTATTTAAAACAAACAATAGTAAAAGAAACTGTGAATGCAAAGGATACTGGGTTACCTTGCAGCGACGTCCTCTACTTGTCTAGCGCCGGGGAGGGACAACGATCGGTCGGTCATGACCCTATCCCCACTTGCATCCGTTCCTATGTACCTGCAAGTAGGAAACAAACAATGTGCGGCTAATCGCGACCGGTCATCGTCTTACCTTGGTTGATTTCCGCCATCAACCTGTCTCGACTTCTGATTATGGCCTAAGAGGATCCTGCCCCTGTTACGACAAAATATGCATGGGTATGTGCATGTATGAATGTTCCTAATGCGATGACTTTCTTAGTGAAGGCTGGTTAGATTCAATTTTAGATAAGCGTTTGGGGCACCCCATGAACCGAGCGAAGAGGGCTCAGGTTAATACAAACTAACACAAAGTTTAAGACCAAAGTGAGGACTAAAGCCTCACCCATCTTTTCTTTTTAAAGAAACAAGACAAATACAGTGAATGGGAATCCCTAGAGGAAACCAAGAAGAACGAGAAAAAACTCATAAATAAAACAGGCAACGGTCCTCTCAACTGCCCCGGACTTCAAGCGTAATATCGTTTAACTACATCGGAGTTCACGGGCGAGGGCAGCTCCTCGCCATCCATGTGGGTGAGTATCAGAGCACCCCCAGAAAAAGCTCTTTTCACCACGAAAGGTCCTTCATAATTCGGGGCCCACTTGCCTCGATTATCCTTAACAGCGTGGGACATCTTCTTCAGCACAAGGTCCCCCTCGTTGAACTTGCGCGGGCGTACCTTCTTGTCGAATGCGTTCTTTATCCTCCGTTGATACAGACGCCCATGGCTCATGGCTGTCAAACGCTTACCTTCAATGAGGTTGAGTTGGTCGTAGCGTGCTTGAGCCCATTCCGACTCTTCTAGGTCGGATTCTGCTATTATCCTCTGAGAAGGAACTTCTACCTCAAATGGGAGTACTGCTTCCATCCCATAAACCAAGGAATACGGCGTTGCCCCAGTAGAAGTTCGCACCGAGGTTCTGTATTCGTGTAGGGCGAAAGGCAACATCTCATGCCAATCTTTGTATGACACTTTCATCTTTTGAACAATCTTCTTAATATTCTTATTCGCAGCCTCTACAGCCCCATTCATCTTTGGCCAATAAGGGGTAGAGTTATGATGTTGGATCTTAAAGTCCTCGCACATTTCCTGCATCATCTTGTTGTTCAGATTGGTGCCATTGTCAGTAATGATCTTCTTGGGGAGTCCGTATCGACAAATCAGCTCCTTCTTTATGAATCTAACTACCACACTTCTTGTGACATTAGTATAAGAAGCCGCTTCGACCCATTTGGTGAAGTAATCTACCGCCACAAGAATGAAGCGGTGACCATTCGACGCTTTAGGTTCGATGGCCCCAATGACATCTATTCCCCACATGGAAAAAGGCCAAGGGGTGGATATAACATTCAGAGGATGTGGCGGAACATTAACATTGTCCGCATATGCCTGACATTTATGACATTTCCTTACATGAGCGCAACAATCGATTTCCATAGTGAGCCAGTAATAACTGGCCCTAAGGATCTTTCTGGCCATAGCATGCCCATTGGCATGTGTCCCAAATGAACCCTCGTGAATCTCCTCAATCATGAAGTTCGCCTCTTTGGCATCTACGCATCGTAGGAGGGTCATGTCGTGGTTTCGTTTGTACAGGATGGTACCACTTACAAAGAAACCAAAAGCCAATCTCCTCAACGTCCTTTTGTCATTGTCAGAAATCCCGTGTGGGTATTCTTTGTTCTCAACATACTGTTTGATGTCGAAGTACCACAGTTTCCCATCCTACTCTTCCTCTATTGCACAACAATACACAGGCCTACCCTGAGATCTGAATTCGATATACGGCAAATCCCCATGTGGGGCAAGTTGGAACATGGATGCCAGGGTGGCTAAAGCATCGGCCATTTGATTCTCTTCCCGAGGTCTGTGGTGGAAAGAAATGTCGTCAAAGAACTCGGCTAACCTCAAGATATGGGCTTGATAAGGTATCAGCTTCGGATCCCTAGTTTCCCATTCTCCCTTCAACTGGCATATCACCAAGGCCGAGTCTCCATACACTTTGAGCAATTTTACATCAAAATTAATGGCCGCTTGAACCCCGAGGGCGCATGCTTCATACTCGGCCATATTGTTGGTACAATCAAAACCTAACCTAGCCGTGAAAGGAATACACTGATCATCCGGGGACACAAGGATTGCCCCTACTCCATGGCCTAAAGCATTAGATTCCCCATCGAAGCAAACAATCCACTTGTCTATGTCCTCGTGCGTCCGCTTTTCTTCGAATAGGGCCATGATGTCTTCATCCGGGAACTCAGGGTGCATCGGCCGATAATCTTGGAGGGGTTGTTGGGCCAAATAATCAGCCAAGGCACTTCCCTTTATCGCCTTTTGGGTGACGTACACAATATCAAATTCAGATAGGAGTACCTGCCACCTAGCGATTCGTCCCGTAAGAGCCGGTTTTTCGAAGATGTACTTCACTGGATCCATCTTGGAAATAAGCCACGTGGTATGACTGAGCATGTACTGCCTAAGCCGATGTGACACCCATACCAAGGCGCAGCACGTCCTTTCCAGCATTGAGTAATTCATCTCACATGCGGTAAACTTCTTGCTTAGATAGTAAATGGCTTGCTCCTTTTTCCCAGAATCGTCGTGCTGACCCAACACGCACCCCATCGACTCCTCTAACACGGTCATGTATAGGAAAAAAGGTCTCCCTGTTACTGGTGGCATGAGCACCGGGGGGTTTGCGAGGCTCTGCTTAATCTTCTCAAAGGCTTCTTGGTAGTCACCATTCCACAGGACTGTTTGATTCTTACGTAATAGCTTGAAAATGGGCTCACATGTAGGGGTGAGTTACGAGATAAATCTTGCGATATAATTCAACCTACCCAAGAAACCTCAAACCTGCTTCTCCGTGCGTGGTTCCGGCATCTCAAGAATGGCCTTTACTTTCTCAGGATCTATCTCTATCCCTTTCTGACTTACGATAAATCCTAGCAACTTCCCCGACTTCACTCCGAAGGTGCATTTGGTTGGGTTTAGCTTTAGTTGGTATTTCCGTAACATACCAAATAACTTACGTAGATTGACGAGGTGTTCGTCCTTAGTCCGAGACTTGGCAATCATGTCATCTACGTAGACCTCTATCTCCTTATGCATCATGTCATGGAACAACGCCACCATGGCACGCTGATAGGTTGCCCTAGCATTTTTCTACCCGAAGGCCATCACTTTATAGCAGAACGTTCCCCATAGGGTGATGAAAGTGGTCTTCTCTACATCTTCGGGAGCCATCTTTATTTGGTTATACCCTGAGAAACCATCCATGAACGAGTAAAGTGCGAACTTGGCTGTATTATCTACCAATATATCAATGTGTGGCAGGGGAAAATTGTCTTTAGGACTAGCTCGGTTTAAGTCCCGGTAGTATACACACATTCGAACGTTGTCGTCCTTTTTCGGGACCGGGACAATGTTGGCCACCCACTCTGGGTACCGAGCTACAGCTAAAAAACCTGCATCAAGTTGTTTTCTTACTTCTTCTTTAATCTTTAAAGACATCTCGGGTCTCATCCTTCGTAGCTTTTGCTTAACCGGGGAAGATCCAGGATTCAAAGGCAACTTATGCTGCACAATGTCAGAATCGAGACCGGGCATGTCTTGATATGACCACGCAAAGACGTCTTGATATTCTTCAAGAAGGGTTATCAAGCCTTGGCGTATAGGTGCGGTCATACCGGTTCCCACTTTTACTTCTTTCTTCTTCTCCGTGGTTCCCAAGTTTACCGATTCGGTTTCTTCTTGGTGAGGCTTCATTTCACGTTCTTCCTGAGCGATCAACCTCTCCAACTCTGGTGAAAGGACGTCCTCTCCCTCTTCTTCGTTTATCATCTGGCTTACATCTCGATCGAAATCGATTGTCAAACCCTCGTTGTTAGGATCCTCAAAGAAGCGACTCTCACATCTATACCAATCAAGACAAAAGAAACAAAAACATGCAAAATGATATGAGAAAAGGTGGAACTGCAAGAACAGATGAAACAAGATCTCTTTGTTTATTTAATAAGGTAGGTTTCACAAAATAAAAGGAAATCGATAGGCTCTAATTACATTGAATCAACGGTATAGACTTCTGACTAGCTTATCACGCGCCAGTTCCCCACTTGGGAATCAGGATGGCATGGTTGCACAAAACGTGGCGGGTCTTGAGGGAACTCCTCTTCTACTGCGGCCACCTCCTCCTCGGACACCATTCCGGCGCTGGTGAAACACTGGCTAATACGGCCGGGCCATACCCTATCCGCCCGAAGTCTTGATGGCACATTCCTCCTCCCCGGTATTCCGGGTTCATACCCTAATCCATATTTGTATGGATTTCCCTTAATATTGACCACGTCGGCATTCCCGAGGCCGTCCTTGCCTAGACCCATTCCGGGCTCAAATCCGTGCTTGAGCATAACCTGTGCCACCATTATGGCTGCGTTGGAGAGAGAAGGTAGCAACGGACTTTGTTCCACAGAGGCGCAACTTACTACCTCGAAGGATTGGAAAGATGTTTCCAAAGATTCTTCCGCTGCTTCAACATATGGTGCAGAAGAAGGGCAGCTTACCAACATATCCTCTTCACCCGACACTATCACTAAAAGTCCCCCCACTGCGAACTTTAATTTCTAGTGAAGCGTTGAAGGGACCACTCCCAGCGCATGAATCCAAGGTCTTCCCAAGAGGCAGCTATAGGCGGGATTTATATCCATCACTTGAAACAACACATTACAAGTGTGGGGACCTATCTGAATGGGGATGTCGATCTCCCCCATTACTTCCCGCCGAGTACCATCGAAGGCTCGTACCACCATCGAGCTTGGTTTTTATTGTGACGCACTAAATGGAAGCTTTTCGAAAGTGGTCTTCGGCATCACATTTAAACTCGATCCATTGTCGATAAGCACCTTCGCGACCACATGGTCCATACACCTTACCGACACATGAAGAGCCTTGTTGTGTCCTCTCCCTTCTACGAGAATCTCTTCTTCCACAAATACGATATAGTTGTTGGTGGTTATATGATTAACGATGCCCTTAAAACCCTCCACTGAGATATCGTGGGCTACATGGGCATCATTGAGGACTTTTATCAACAGCGTACGATGAGGCTCGGAGTTTATGAGCAGTTCAAGCAACGAGATCCTTGCTGGAGTTTTATTCAGTTGCTCGACTACCTTAAACTCGCTTTGTTGAACTAAGTAGGTGCTGCACCTTATATTTGAACGGGAGGCAGGAGTCAATGTTGTGTCCGGGAGCTCCACTATGGTACTCACACTTGGTACCCGGGTCATACCACTTGGGGTAGGGTGGCTGGAAGACCCTCCCGGGTATGGCCACCACCAAGTGATTCTCGAATAATGACGGCCATAACTCGGAGTATGCCATGGGAATAGGAGAGAAGTTATCCTTCCGGGGTGGGCGCTGTGCATGATTATAACTCGTGCCGGGGGCTGTATTATTGACTGGCCGGGGTGTGGCTGGAGCTGCGCGCTGGGCCGGCGTCCTCTCTGCTGCAAGCGGTCCTTTTACTTGAGTCGGGAGGGAATTCCCAGCTCGGATTGAAAAATTCGGGGGATTGGGTTGGTATGAGCTTTGGATATTTTGGGGTGCTTTCATCCACGTCGGGGCGGTGGTGACCGCGTGGGCATCTCCTTCTTTTTTCCTCGCACCCACTGTTGGGGCTCTTCTGTTGTTGTTGGGGGCCACATTGGAAGCATATTCGAACTTGCTTTTCCTTAGTCCGGATTCAATCCTTTCTCCGGCGAAGACGAGATCCGCAAAGTTAGCCGACATGTAGCCTATCAGTTTTTCATAGTAGAACGTGGGCAACGTATCAACCATAATTGTGATCATCTCTCTCTCCGTCATGGGCGGTATGACTTGGGCTGCGAGATCTCTCCATCTTTGGGCATATTCCTTAATGGACTCATGCTCTCGCTTAGTCATACTCTGAAGCTGGTTCCGATTGGGAGCCATATCCGTATTGTACTGGTACTGCCTAATGAAGGCAGTTGCCAAGTCCTTCCAAGATCGGATCTGTGAAGCTTCCAGGTTGGTGTACCATACTACAACTGCTCCGCCCAAGCTGTCTTGAAAGAAATGGACCAACAGTTTTTCGTCCGCAGCATACGCCCCCATCTTTCGGCAATACATCCGAAGATGCCCTTTCGGGCATGTTGTCCCTTTGTACTTATCAAAGTCCGGTACTTTGAATTTGGGAGGGATGATGATATTGGGCACGAGACATAAGTCCGCTAAATCCGAGAATGGGTAATTGTCGAGGCCCTCGACTGCACTTAACCTCTCTTCAAGCGCCTCAATCTTCCCCTTATCTTCCATGAAAGGAACAGATTCTTTTGCGGGTGCGGGTGAAGACGAGACATGGCGGACTATGTTTTGTTGGGGTAGTTCATGGGGGGATGGATCTTTGAGGTGAAGCAGAGGGCCTAGATAGGTATCTCCTTCATCCTCTTCTTGCAGGGGATAGTCAGCATAAGGTGGGAGTTGCCCCTCAAAGGTAGGGGCTTGGCTCAAATCTTTCGGAGCGGCACGGGGAGTGAAGTCCGGAGGCAAGCCATAAGGGTAAGCTTGCGGACTATACCTCCGACCAAACACTGTCGTGTTTCTATCTCGATCCAGATTTAAGGCGGGCTGTAGCACCGGATCCGCTTCCCTAGCTGTATTGGAGGCGGTTGTCGTGGCTTTATCCTCTATAGTTTTCTGAAGTTTTAGCATGACCTCCGAGATGGAAGCCATTTGATCTTTTATCGGCCTTCATCTGTTCCTGCACGCCCTCTTCATTATCCATTTTTCTGGATCGAGTATTATAGGTGTGCCTTTGTGCTTTCTTAGTTATGATGAATTTCCTAAAGAAATAAGCAATGGTGAGTATGCCACCATAACATGAACATGAAAATGAATGATCGGAGCACTTGAATCCACCTCAAGTTTTTTAGATAACGTGATGAGTTCAAAATTTCTTGTTTATAAAAAGGAACAAAGCTTTTATCTAGCCAAGATTATACAAAAGCATCACAACAGAAGCTAACGGTTCCTAATTATGTGGGCCATCTATCATGTGTTGATAGTAATTGATTAGCCCGTGAACTTCCTCAGGGGCTGTACGCACTTCAACGATGGCTCTTGCTTTGGCTAGTAGTCGCGGGAGGTCTTGACTTCCGTTCAAGGTTAAGGCGAACCTATCCATCCACATAGTCGCTTCTTGATGCAATGCATCGATCACCCTTCCTCTCGCTTCTTTTTCAGCGTACACTTGTGCGAAATCCTCTACTAGCTTTTGTTCATGGGTCATAGACTGTTTTAACTCTTCTTTGTACTGCCCAATGATAGCTAGCATGTTTTGCTCCATGGCTTCCAAGTGTTGAGCCAACCTCCTCTTGGATCTTGCGCAAGAAACTAACTCTTCCTTTAAGATCATACCGTGCACCCGAGACTGGTCTCTTTCTTCTCTCCGGAGCTTGAGCTCATTGTTGCTACCCCACAAAGCTCCTCAGAATTTATCTCGGCCATGTTCCTCCTTGCGGGCCCTTTTGGTTTCTTGTTCAAGGGCTCTTATAGTGGCCGCGTTTTCCTCTCGTAGCTCGGTGCACTCTTTCCGGATGTGTGTAGCGGCTGACTTGAACTTCTCCTTGGCGAGTCTTGCCTTCCCTAGCTCTAATTTTAGAGCTTGGACTTCTTCATCTTCCTCCAGGGCTTCGAAGTTTTCTTCATCGATAACTTTCAATCTGGAGAGCCAATCTAACCCTCGCGTATGAATTCTTAGCCACCCATGATAACCTCCGATGGTGCCATTACGGATGCCCCTAAGCTCCTTGTCTTTCCTCAGCGGGCTCCTCCACGCCTTGTGGACTCTTTGTATAACCTCGAGACTTTGCACGCCCAAATATCTCACAAGGAAAGGTGAGAGATTCCTTTCCGTTGGCGCTCCCCTCATAGGGTACCCTAGCTGTCTTATGGCGAGTACAGGATTATAATTGTCATACCCTAATTTCGTCCGGGGATTATTATTTGATGATATACAACCTTTGATTGGCTGCTTCGAGACACTTGGCGTCCTTTGTTGCACAATGAATGAAGTCCTGAGACGTGTCATAAATCAAAAGGAAGCAGGCTTGCGAAATCCGTGAAATTCCGTAATGTGGCGGAAATCGAAAAGAGGTTTTTTTGCGCAATCCGTAAGTTTCCGTAACTTCTTCGAAAGCTAAAAAAGAGTAAATACATAATCCGTAAGGATTCGTAACCTTGCGGAAGAAAAATAAGTATCGTTACGAAATTCGTGAAGTTTCGTAACGTTACTGAAAAAGAATTACCAAAAAAATAGAAGGGGTGCATTTAGTAAAAGGGGGGTACAAATAGCAATCTGGCCCACTTGGGCCTTCCAGATCCTTCCTCTAGAAGGCTGTTGCTTCTGGAGGAAGCAACCTTGCTCGCCTGGGCGAGCTGGGTGGCAAGCTCCTCCCCTATTTTGCTATAAATAGGGGGAGGAGTGAAGAAGAAAGGGGTTCAGCCTTCTTGGCACTTTTCTCTCTCTCGAAATTGCTGAGGAAAATTATTTCCGTGAAGAAAATCCAAGCCAAGATGCTTCCGTAACGTTTCCGTAACGTTTCCATGAGTAATTACGCGAAGATTCTCGACCGTTCTTCAACATTCATCGTTTGTTCTTCGTTTTTCTTCAGTCTTCAACGGGTAAGTACCTCAAACCGAGCTTTTCAATTCATTCTATGTACCCGTGGTGGTCCACATTTTGTTTCATGTATTTTTATTCTCGTTTTCATTTGCTTTTTATACCCCCTTTTGACGTGCTTAAGCCATTTATTTAAGTCATTTCTTGCTTAATCTAAAAATAAAATAAATTTCCACCGATCGTTTGAATTGTATCATCCGTTAATTTCGGTTAAAATGAATTCCGACCGTTCGGTCGTGCCATAACCACGTTGGAAATCAAAAAAGAGGTAAAATAATAATATAATAATAAAAAAAATATACCTTTTAGTAAAGTAAAGCGAAAAATCAATCGGACGTTTTCTCTTTGGGATTTCTCATTCTTAATTGAATTGACTAATAACTAAAGTGAAACCAAGGCTAAAATCAAACTCGCCTAGTCAAGCTCGTCCACAAAAATAGGTTTTTGAAAGTTTATCATTTCAGTTTCTTACTAAGTAAAAAGGATCATTTTTAAGGTCCAACGCCTTAAAATGATCACCCTTCAAGTAAAAAAAATCACTTGATTCACGCATAGAAAGAATTACGTAGGTCTGATTTCCTCTCCCAAGGAGGGTAGGTAGGAGCAAAAGCCCCGCTTTTGTCGACCTCAAAAAATAAAAAGAAATGAAAGTTAAGATAACACAATTCCACAATTCTGAAAAATAGGTTGTTGTCCTTTGAGACAAACGTAAGAGGTGCTAATACCTTCCTCAAACGTAAATACAACTCTCGAACTTAGAATTTTCATTTCGACCGGTTTCCTTCGGTTTTTCCGATGTTTTCCACAAATAAACGTTGGTGGCGACTACGCGCATCTTTCCTCCTTTGGAAAGTGCACCCGTGAGCCTCGCCTTCGCTCGCCCGCAAAAGGGCACGTTGCGACAGTTGGCGACTCCACTGGGGAACTTTTTGTGAGTTAGGCCTATTTTAAGGAATTGTGGATTTGTGAAACTTCGTGTGTGCATTTGTTGAATTTTGTCAAATGTAAATAATTGTTGTATATTTCGCATTCTTTACACTGCATTCTAAGCACCCACGAGTTTGAGTAAAAAAGGGGCCCTATACCCGGGTTCATGGGAATTTAAGGAGTGGAGGTGAATCTATCATCATGCTAGGTCTCCGACTTGCTTGATAATAGTGAAACCTCGTCGAGAGCTTTCTCTCTTTATAATGTGTTGTCGCTGGTATTCCATACCGCCACAATATTATTATCTTGAGTGATGATACCTCTAGAAAACAGCGGTGTGAGTTATGAATTGTTGGGGAGTAGTTATTAGAGACCCCTAGATATTGTCCTATAGGTTCCCAAATAGGGGCAAAGAGCAAACACGCTCCGTGCCATTCGTTCTCATGCATTTTTGGTAAATAGCACTTGTTTATAGTTTTGCTAGTGATGTTTGGTTTCTTTAGAGTAATACGTAACCTTTTTAATACTACGTTGAGGCGCCATCATGCCCAAAACGTAGCATTAAAGTTGGATCTCTGCAGTCTCGTATGTGTGAATTACCCCTTTGTGTTGTTTTCTTTCCGTTTCATGCATGCGCATCTGCATCATACCGTCACACATGCGTTGTATGTGGGTCTCGTCTTTTATCATGGGAAGCTAGAAGATCCATATCGTCTTCTTAACTGCACACATGGGGCACTGCGCCCCCCAAATGCGCAATAAGGAGAGATAATTTTCCAGGTTCTCGTGTCCGTAAATGCATTCATATCATGCACCGCATAAACATCTCTTTAGCATCATAATGAACATATCGTTCCTGCATTTGTCCGTTATCACATTCCCATTTTGCATGAGTCATTGCATCATCATGCATATGCGTTCAACATACTTTTTGTTCTACATGTTTGCTCATACATGATCCTTGTATTTTCCTCTACAAAACAAAAACAAAAAAAAGGGAAGCATGAAAATTCATGATGCATTCTTAGTTGCATGTGTTAGGTACCATGAGCCAACCATGTTGGGATCATAAACCCATTTCTAAAATTAAAAAAAAGAAAAAAACAAAAACAACAGAAAGAAATGATTGAGCATGGTACCTAATGCGTGGTTAATTAAGAAAGGATGTCTCTTCGAGCATCTCAATCTCATAATTACATTTTCCATGCATAGCATGCGTATTCTCGAGTCTTTCATCCCTATGAAATGTTGTTTGAAGTATTGGCGATCAAAATTGCCATTCCCTGGGTTATGGGGTTGAACCAAGCTCGTGCTTTTACAAAAAGGTTCATCGAGTCAAGTTGAAGCATGGAAGTAACCATCTTGCAAAAAATTGGGGCAAAAGATGGATCGGGTTACATCGTTGCTTCGTCTACTGCCAAACACATTTAGGACTGTTAAGTCCTGGTTACTTCCAGTTTCACCTTGACGAAGATGTCATGGAACCATGTTGAAAATCTAAATTGATTCAACCCCATATCCTGCGTAAAAATTCGCAATACTTCAACTGTGCATCATTCGCATACATCCATGTTGTTCATTGGTTGCATTGCTCATTACATTCTTTCCTTGAAAAAAAAAACTTAATCATTGTTATAAAAAAGAAAAGAACACGCTTTACGGTGCCCTTACCAAACCTGTGCTAGAGCTAGAGTAATGGGTAAAGCAGAGGAGGTGCAAGAGAAGGTGAAGGTCGACATGGAGGCTATGAAAGAGCAAATGGCCGCAATGATGGAGGCCATGATGAGCATGAAGAAGATAATGGAAGCCAATGCGGTTGCAATTGCCGCTACCAACGTTGTTGCTAAGGTGAACCCGACGTCCCCATCCGGCATCAATGAATCATCCAACCTCAGATATGGTAGGCAAAGATTTGGGAAGTATGGGCGGCCCCCATGATGTGCAAATTCAAAACGAGCACGCCTTCCCGCCATATGGCTTGCCTCTCAACTATACGCCACCCAATGTGGCGTACACTCCCAATAAGAATGTCAATAACTCCACTCCTATACCCATTGAGAGCCAACAACCCCAAACTGATCATGCACATGTCTCTTAAACCGTGGGGGAGACACATGAAATTCCCCATCACAATCTAGCCGACTTCGAGCCTTGGCTCGGATACGCCACTGAAGGGCAAGCAGTTGGTGGTATACCCCTACAAAACCCTTTGGAAGGCCCTTAGTATCACCCACAACTACACCTCTTGCATTCCACGACAAGTAAAAACCCTCATGCTATGGCAGAAATGGGAAAGTTGGATCATCTAGAGGAAAGGCTCAGGGCCATTGAAGGAGGTGAAGATTATTCCTTTGCTAACCTAGAAGAGTTGTTCCCAATACCCAATATCATCACCCCTCTCAAGTTCAAGGTGCTGGACTTTGACAAGTACAAGGGGACTACTTGCCCCAAGAATCATCTAAAGATGTATTGTCGGAAGATGGGGGCATACGCAAAAGATGAGAAATTGCTGATACATTCCTTCCAAGAAAGTCTTGCTGGGGGTAGCTGTTACCTGGTACACTAACTTGGAACCTTCCCGAGTCCATTCCTGGGAGGACCTAATGGTTGCCTTCGTTAGGCAGTGTCGGTATAATGGCTTCCGGATAGGATGCAACAACAGAACATGTGCAAAAAGGGGCACGGATCTTTCAAAGAATACGCCCAAAGGTGGAGAACCTGGCAGCTCAATGGTACCTCAATGACGAAAAAACGATGACAATGATAGTAGACACATTACCAGTATTCTACTAGGGAAAATGGTGGGCTACGCACCTTCAAAGCTTTGCGGATTTGGTCTTTGCCAGTGAAAGGATCGATGTGGGTCTGAAAAAAGGCAAATTTAGTCATCCTGCTTGGACGAATGAGAAAACTAGGGCAAATGAAGAGGGTGAGAATGAGGGAGAAGCCCATGCTGTGACTACCATTCCTATACAGCCAAGTTTCCCACCAACCCAACAATGTCATTACTCAGCCAATAAACAAACCTTTTCCTTACCCACCACCCAATTATCGACAAAAGCCATCCCTAAATCAACCACAAAGTCTGTCTACCGCACTTCCAATGACGAACATCACCTTTAGCACAATCCAAAAACACCAACCAAGAAATGAATTTTGCAGCGAGAAAGCCTATAGAATTCACCCCAATTCCAGTGTCCTATGCTGACTTGCTCCCATATCTACTTGATAATTCAATGGTAGCCATAACCCTAACCAAGGTTCATCAACCTCCATTTCTCCGAGAATACGACTCGAACGCAACGTGGTGCTTGTCATGGAGAAGCCTCGGGGCATTCCATTGAGCATTGTAGGGGCCTGAAGCGTAAGGGTCAAGGTCTAATTGATGCAGGCTGGCTGAAATTTGAGGAGAATCACGTGTAAATCCTAACATTGACAAGAGATGCCACACATGGGGCAATTTTGAAAGCTGTTGTTAGATGTCTCTAATGACTCATCAGGATTTTCAACTTTCACCAGAATTGAGTGCAAGCTATTGGTCCATTTGCTCAAGCGACCTGTGCTCCTGAGTTTGGACTTCCAAGACCATTCAATCAGAGATTACTCATCTTGCACGTTGGTGGGGCTGCCGTAAAACAACGTGTAAAGTTCAAAACAAATAAGTTTCAAAAGAAAAAAAAAAGCATTTGATTGACTGTGTTTTCAAGACATTCATGTGACCTCATTTTATCATTCCGGAAAGTCTGTCTTTTAGAGAGAAGTGAGTTATCAAGAATAGGATGTTGGATAAATGGCCTCAGTTACCTTAAGAAAAAGGGGGGTTGAATTAAGATATGAAGATTATTCCCCAATTAAACTTTCACTCTCTTTTCGGATTAACGATGCACACAGGGACAACCCTTCCCTTGTGTTCAAGAATCCCCTACAACAAGACACCCACGGTCTCTTAATCCCTTTTCAGAAATAAGAAGAAGAGAAGAAGAAATCTCTCTTAAAAGAGATATATTCTATAATGAAGATCAATCAAAATTCTTTATTGAATATGCAAGTGGTTGACCAAGGAATCTTTTTGAGAGGATAAAACTGTTTCGGCAATGAAAAGTCTCTTTAAGTTCGTGTTTCCAAGTCACCTTTGATGGTTATTCATAAAAAATTTGAATAGGTGTGACTCTTGGCAATTATTTTCCGAAAATCCCCTCTGGTAATCAATTACACATTATAAATTTTGAATTCAAATTTCTAGTGACTGTTATAAACATCTTCAACTGCCGGTAATCAATTACCATAGAGAAAATCTCAATTTGAAATGATAGAATTCTTTGGTCAAACCTTTTGTATTTTCAATTTGGAAACTTCTTCCTAAAGATTCTAGAGATCAACTTGATCATATATCTTGATTTTCTTGGATTCTTGTCTTGAGTAAAACTTAGAAGCACTTGATCCTTTAGCATCATCAAGACATCAAAACATCTTGCTTCTACATAGGAGTCATTTGACTTAATCCATCAACTGAAAGATCCTTCAACTATTTCTCATACTTGGAAAATTCTTTTTGCAAGA
Source organism: Glycine soja (assembly GCF_004193775.1). Taxonomy (NCBI): domain Eukaryota; kingdom Viridiplantae; phylum Streptophyta; class Magnoliopsida; order Fabales; family Fabaceae; genus Glycine; species Glycine soja. Next base: position 42,584,230 of record NC_041002.1, on the reverse strand, counting down.
ATCAACTGCATCTTTCATTCTTCCTGACTGCGAGGTTGTGAAAACAAGACAAGAATTGGTACCTCTAAGCCCTACACTGGGGCAATGAAAGGCCCCATGCATAAACCTCAAACGAACCTAGGGGCAGATTAGAAGTTCTTACCCAATAGGTTCCTTGCTACAAGGTCATGACGAAAGACAACGATTGTACCTCAAAGCCTTACACTGGGGCAATGAAAGGCACCACGCAAAAACCTCAAGCGAACCTAGGGGCAGATTAGAAGTTTTCACCCAATAAGTTCCCAGATACAAGGTCATGACGAAAGATAACAATTGGTACCCCAAAGCCTTACACTGAGGCAATGAGGGGCATCGTGCATGAGCCTCAAGTGAACATAGGGGCAGATCAAAAGTTCTCACTCGTTGATGTTTTTAAACAAAGAAAAGGGGGCGGGGGGGACAAATCGTGGAATTTCAAATGGATTGATTAAACGTCAAATGGCTCCATTGCCGTCACTCTAAAATGGCCAAGTGACTAAATCAAACAGAACATACACTCTGAGGGAGTTCCCGGAGAGATTTGCAAAAAGATAGGAGGAGATTGCATGAATTATCACCTCTTTCAAAAGGACAGTCAATCTGTGTTTTCCAAAAAATTAAATCAAAATCAAAATCACAATATAGGGAAGGAATGTCATGAACATTGTACAACTTTCCATTGCATTGCATTGTTTCATATGAGGTCAGCATTACCAAATTTAACGACAAAGGTTGCATGCGTCTGCATCCCTAAATATCATGTTAACTACATAGATTTCCTACATCTCGTATCCAATCTTGTTGGATGACCGGCCCTCTCGATGGGCCAATCTTTTGTTTTCTCATAAAGGTGGACCCTTGGGTACTAGTACCTATCACCTTTAGAGGACCATATGTCCTCGCCATCAGAGGACTGCACATCCTCGCTTGCAGAGGGCTGCACGCCCTCGCCTTTAGAGGGCTACGCGTCCTCATTTTCAGTGTGCTCCATATCCACACCTTAGAAGAATATAAGGTCCTTTGCCCTTAGATGCTTAACCGAGACTTACGCTCCCGGTTAAGGGGCCAGTAGTTTCCTTTTATCAGTTCCTGGGCCACCCCCTGATATTAGAGGGCGACCAACTGTGCGAGCACATCCAAAGAGGGAGGCTATCACGCATCTACTATGCATATCAGGGCAAGATTTCACCCGTGCCGCTGCAAAAAGACGAGTGTGGATCATGCGCACCAACATGACCACTTTTACATGGATATGGATGACGTTGCTATTTAGTAACATTCTGCCCGGCGACCACAATGCTAATCTCCCCCTGCAGATGTATCGGTTGGTCTGTGGCATCATTACATAGGTAAGTATGCACATGGTTCAATTGATTTCTGATGTCATCTATTGTTTGCAGAGATCGCGCCCACAAGACGCCCGGTGGGCTCAAAGAAGTCCAACAGGGCCCTGGGGTTTCCAGCTCTGGTTACGGGCCTCTGTCAGTCCTACAGGGTGCCCGTTCCCCCAGCGAGGTCATGCCATCGTGACATAGGTAAGTATACAGATGGTTCAACTGATTTCTGATACCATCTATTGTTTGCAGGAATCGCACCCACAAAGACACCCAGTGGACCCAGAGAAGTCCAACAGGGCCCTGGGGTTTCCAGTTCTGGTTACGGGCCTCTATAGTCCTACAGGGTGCCCGTTCCCCTCGGCAAGGTCACGTCATCATAGGTAAGTATGCACATCGCTCAACTGATTTCTGATTTCATCTATTGTTTGCAGGGATCGCGCCTGCAAGACACCCAGTGGACCCGAAGAAGTCCAACAGGGTCTTGGAGTTGTCAAGCTCTAATTACGGGTCTCTGTCAGTTCTACGGAGTACCTGTCACCTCCAGCAAGGGCATCAGGCCCCCTACTAATCGAGCTTTCATCAAGAAGTATTGCGTCTCCTGGCAGGCGCAGGGCGAAACACCACAGCAGCCTGGGGATGGCCAGCAGCGGGCAACAGACACGCCGCCATCACCTCTAGAGTTCACCTCAGCTCATCCACAAAAAGGTTAGAGCGTTGCTTACGACCCATGGCCGACCAATAGGCAACCAAGTCCAGAGCCAAAGGTAAGCAAAGTACTAGGTCCGTGGCCGACAAGCCATCAAAGCGTCCAGCTCAAGACGTTAAAGAAGCGCTACTAGGAGGAAACCTAGTAACTTTTAAATCTCGATTTGTTTGATCACCTTTGTTTCCCGAGTAATAGTAGGACACACCTAGTTGCTCTTGATCCTAGGAATTTAAATAAAACAAGCACAAGCTTGGAAGGTAGTCATACCTCACAAAAAATATATGTATATATGTATGTTTAGGTAGAAAGATACCTTGGATATGAATGTATATAGCAAAAATATCTCGCAAAACATATATATGTATGTTTAGGTAGCAAGATACCTTGGATATGCATGAATATAGCAAAAATATTATATGCATGTTTAGGTAGCAAAACACCTCATGAAAAAAGAGAGAGCAAAAAGAAAGCGAGCAAGAAAAGAATAAAAAGGAAGAAAAAAAATAGAAAATAAAAAATAATAAAGGTTGTCTAGCTAAAAAAACAACATGCTTGTGAAAAGAGATAATTTATAACTTTTCTTTGAAAGATTTCACTGATCTTAACCAGTTTTTGGAAAAATGTGTACACATTTGAAGGGTAAATGCTGTGAAAAGTTTTTCGAACACCCAAGATAGACTCAGATGAATGCACAAATTGATAGAAGAAAATATTTTGGAAACACTGGGTTGACTTAAAATAGGGAAAATGAATCCTGAGCCCTAGTGTCACATGACCATAAAAACTTGATGCTTGAGTGTCCACATGGGTGCATGCATGACCAGTTTTGCATAAAATTTCCTAATCATCATTTGTTGCATGTGTATCATGGGAATAATGTGGGGACATCCCCTTTATCCCTGAACCGCTGGCCAAATCCTGACATGTATCATGACCAGCCGTTCTACAAGCCTTGAGCCAAAATCCTAACTCACCATAATCCTTACCCTCGGAAGAAAACACAAAGAGAAGGATAATTCCCAATCCAAGAAAGGGAGAAGACACAAAAAAAGAAGAGAAAATTCCCAATCCAAGAAAGGGAGAAGACACAAAACAGAATGAAAATTCCCAATGAAAGAGTAGGAGAAAGCAAAAAAGAAAAAAAGAAAGGAAAATTCTCGATCAAGGATCGGAAGAAAACAGAAGAAAATATGCAGAAAGGTCTTCGGACCAGATAATATCTGAACAATAAAGAATTGTCACCAAGTAAACAAAAAAGAAAGGAAACCACGACCCAAAGTGGCCCTCTCCCTTTGATTTCCAACCAAAATCCTGTGCGCTAGCAACTTTCTCGCCACGCATTAAACAAAACCAGAAAAGGAAAAGGCAAAAACACTCAAAGCCAAATTCCCCACCTAAAAACCATTCCTAAAATAAGTCCTATTGATCCATGATCACGCATGTAATCTTTGATTTGATAGGAAATGATTTGCAAAATCAAGTCATGACATATCTATGGTTCGGAATTAGGATAAAACACTTACCTGTGTGAGATTGATACATTTTGAGTGATTTTTTCCTATCTTTGTTGGACCCAGTGTTTCCTCTAAATGGTCTTTTAGAAATGAAATGCTAACATCCAAAATCTCATTTACGGTTATGAGAAAATTTCATCAGCATACTCTCCTTCCTCGGCAGACACATTGTTTTTCATCCAAAAGCATATGTTGCTCTAATCAGTTGGAAGTTTTGTCTCTTTACTGAAACATGTTCGCATTTTAGTAAAGAAAACACCGAGACTATTTTTAGTGTCACAATTAGCAAGAACTATGTAGGTCTGAGTTCCTCATCACAAATTGAGGATACGTAGGAGCAAAAGCCCTGCTTTTGTCGACCACCCTACTTTTTGTTACCGTGTCCCAAGAGACCGGTGGCATGCGGAGCCACATGACCGTGGGATCCCCAGATTCATGTTCTTTTATGTTTCATCCTTTATCATTTACATGACTTGAGGGACTAACGTTTGTTTCGTGTTGATTGTCATTTGTTTTGTACATACATATCATTTGAGTTGTTACGTCGGTACTTGTTTCGTTGTTGTCAATAATGTTTGTTGAAATTCCGGAACCGTGTAGAGTTTTTCATTTAGGAACGTCGTCCTAAAAAATAAAATGAACCAAAAATCCTAATAAAAAGAAAGAAGCGTTGTGAATAAAAGTCATGTTCGTTGAGAAAAGAAAAAGGTTTTTATTTATATATATGTGTAAAAGGAAAGTGTGTATAAAAGGATTCTTGTGTGTAAATGATGCGTGGAAAGGAATTCTTGTGTGTGTGAGCAACGAGTGTATATGAAGAAACTTTTGTGTGAACTATAAGTGTGTGTTGGGAAAAATGAAAAATCTTTGAATGTAAATAGGGTTTGTATATAGACCGTGTGACGTAAAGAGAAGAGTTCTAATGCGTGTACAGAAAAAGTTTGTCATGTATAAAAATATAGATGTACAAAGAAAGGTTTTCCTCATAAAGGACCACAGGTGTATAGTTTTAGTGAACATATATAAAAATAAAACAAAAAGGAAAAAGAAAGAAAGACCGCGAAGGTCGACATGTTATAGTTAAGAAGTATAAATCATTCGTAAAGAGCAAACGTATCTTCTGGAAACAAGGGACTGATGCTAAGAGTTTATTTTCTGGAATGAACCGAGATAAGGATGGATGAATTCATTGAACTGATGAAAGAACATAACTTGGAAACGTTGGGTCTGTCTGTGTAAATTCCCAACCGTAGTATCACAATGCCAGAAACAGGATGCTTGAGTGCCCACCTGGCTGTAGCCATGACTAATTTTGCACGTTGTTTTCAAATCATCATTGTCACACGTGCCTTATGGAATAGTGTGGGAGTTCGGCCCGGGACCGACACCTTGACACCCAAATTTGTTTTGCCCCAGATATCAAGATTGGGTTTCCACGATAAAAGACCCCATTGAAACACAACCTTAGACCTTTTTGAACATTGGCCTATAAAAAAGGAATCCTCATTCCTTCCCCCGAAGCAAAGGACAGCGGAATCTCCTCAAGGGAGAGCGAATAGAATGCTAAAACCCGATTTCCCAAAGAAAGGGATGGGGGAAGGAGAAGTGAAAAAAAAGAGAAGGAAGAAATGGAAAGAAAGAAAAGAACAAAAGAAAGAAAAGGAAGGATTCCCGATCAAAGATCGAAAGGAAGTGAAAAGGGAAAAGAAGCAATTCTCGATCAATGAAAGAAAGAGGACAGAAATTCTTCAAGCCAGATAAGTTTTCGGCAAGGTAAGTGATTGCCTGCAAAGGAAAACCCATTTTCGGTGTCTCTTCCTTTCAGATTGCCATTCAAAGGTCATTCTCAACTGGCGATATCCCACCCCACATGAACAAAGAGGAAAAGACCAAAACACCCAGCTTCCTCTCCAAAAACACTACCCCCGAGAAAATCCTATTGGTCCGTGATCGTACGTTTGATCTTTGATTCGATAGGAAATCGTATGCAAAATGAAGTCATGGTGCAGTTATGGTTCGGGAATAGGATAAAACACTTGCCTTGTGAGTTTTATACACCATGAGTGATTTATTTTCAGCTTAGCCTGATGTTTCCCTCGCATGTTCATTTGAAAGCTAAAAGTTGACATCCTACCCTTCATTCTCGGTTACAAGGAAAATTACCCGTGGCACAAGTATATTGTTTCTCTAAGATATGGTGCTCTCGCGAATGATTTATTTTTCTTTACAAAAAGCATGTTTGCCTTTCAGGTGGAAGAACCCAGTAGACCGTTTGGTCCTGCCAACCACCCTTTTTTGGAGCCCCATGAATGTTATTGCCTAGCGCTGTACATGTGTCCTCCATTTTCGAGTTTGGAGCTGTGTTTCATGATTGCCTAAGTGCGGACCCTCAAGGCAATCCTCCATTCTCACCCTTTTTCGGAGCCCCATGAATGTTATTGCCTAGCGCTGTTCATGTGTCCTCCATTTTCGAGTTTGGAGCTGTGTTTCATGATTGCCTAAGTGCGGACCCTCAAGGCAATCCTCCACTCTCACCCTTTTTCAGAGCCTCATGAATGTTATTGCCTAGGGCTGTTCATGTGTCCTCCATTTTCGAGTTTGGAGCTGTGTTTCATGATTGCCTAAGTGCGGACCCTCAAGGCAATCCTCCATTCTCACCCTTTTTTTTGAGCCCCATGAATGTTATTGCTTAGGGCTGTTCATGTGTCCTCCATTTTCGAGTTTGGAGCTGTGTTTCATGATTGCCTAAGTACGGACCTTCAAGGCAATCCTCCATTCACACCCTTTTTCGGAGCCCCATGAATGTTATTGCCTAGCGCTGTTCATGTGTCCTCCACTTTCGAGTTTGGAGTTGTGTTTTGCCTAAGTGCGGACCCTCAAGGCAATCCTCCATTCTCACCCTTTTTCGGAACCCCATGAATGTTATTGCCTAGCGCTGTACATGTGTCGTCCACTTTCAAGTTTGGAGCTGTGTTTCATGATTGCCTAAGTGCGGACCCTCAAGGCAATCCTCCATTCTCACCCTTTTTCGGAGCCCCATGAATGTTATTGCCTAGCGCTATTCATGTGTCCTCCATTTTCGAGTTTGGAGCTGTGTTTCATGATTGCCTAAGTGCGGACCCTCAAGGCAATCCTCCATTCTCACCCTTTTTCGGAGCCCCATGAATGTTATTGCCTAGGGCTGTTCATGTGCCCTCCATTTTCGAGTTTGGAGCGGTGTTTCATGATTGCCTAAGTGTGGACCCTCAAGGTAATCCTCCATTCTTACCCTTTTTTGGAGCCCCATGAATGTTATTGCCTAGCGTTGTTCATGTGTCCTCCATTTTCGAGTTTGGAGCTGTGTTTCATGATTGCCTAAGTGAGGATCCTCAAGGCAATCCTCCACTGTCACCCTTTTTCGGAGCCCCATGAATGTTATTGCCTAGCGCTGTTCATGTGTCCTCCACTTTCGAGTTGGGAGTTGTGTTTCATGATTGCCTAAGTGCGGACCCTCAAGGCAATCCTCCATTCTCCCCCTTTTTTCGGAGCCCCATGAATGTCATTGCCTAGCGCTGTTCATGTGTCCTCCATTATCAAGCGCGAAGCCTCTGGTGACTGGGAAAAACGTTCTTCTGTTGTTTTCCGGATCGGTTCCTTCGCCAAATATGTGTATATGTATATTATATGCGTTGTTCTTGTTGTTGTTTGTATTTTGTTTTGGGCAGAAGAAAAAAGAAGGAGTAGAGACGAGAGTCGTCATCACGGAAAGGGCAGGATGGACAAAATCAGTGTCCTACCTTTGCTTTCCTCTTATCTCCGATGAGAGGTAAGTAAAGAGGGGCAACTGTCATACCCTAATTTCGTCCGGGGAATATTATTTGATGATATACAACCTTTGATTGGCTGCTTCGAGACACTTGGCGTCCTTTGTTGCACAATGAATGAAGTCCCGAGACGTGTCAGAAATCAAAAGGAAGCAGGCTTGCGCAATCCGTGAAATTCCTTAATGTGGCGGAAATCGAAAAGAGGTGTTTTTGCGCAATCCGTAAGTGTCCGTAACTTCTTCGAAAGCTAAAAAAGAGTAAATACATAATCCGTAAGGATTCGTAACCTTGCGGAAGAAAAATAAGTATCGTTACGAAATTCGTGAAGTTTCGTAACGTTACGGAAAAAGAATTACCAAAAAAAATGAAGGGGGTGCATTTTGTAAAAAGGGGGGTACAAATAGCAATCTGACCCACTTGGGCCTTCCAGATCCTTCCTCCAGAAGGCTGTTGCTTCTGGAGGAAGCAACCTTGCTCGCTTGGGCGAGCTGGGTGGCAAGCTCCTCCCCTATTTTGCTATAAATAGGGGGAGCAGTGAAGAAGAAAAGGGTTCAGCCTTCTTGGCACTTCTCTCTCTCTCGAAATTGCTGAGGAAAATTATTTCCGTGAAGAAAATCCAAGCCGAGGCGCTTCCGTAACGTTTCCGTGAGTAATTACGCGAAGATTCTCGACCGTTCTTCAACATTCATCGTTTGTTCTTCGTTTTTCTTCAGTCTTCAACGGGTAAGTACCTCAAACCGAGCTTTTCAATTCATTCTATGTACCCGTGGTGGTCCACATTTTGTTTCATGTATTTTTATTCTCGTTTTCATTTGCTTTTTATACCCCCTTTTGACGTGCTTAAGCCATTTATTTAAGTCATTTATCGCTTAATCTAAAAATAAAATAAATTTCCACCGATCGTTTGAATTGTATCATCCGTTAATTTCGGTTAAAATGAATTCCGACCGTTCGGTCGTGCCGTAACCACGTTGGAAATCAAAAAAGAGGTAAATAATAATATAATAATAAAAAAAATATACCTTTTAGTAAAGTAAAGCGAAAAATCAATCAGACGTTTTCTCTTTGGGATTTCTCATTCTTAATTGAGTTGACTAATAACTAAAGTGAAACTAAGGCTAAAATCAAACTCGCCTAGTCAAGCTCGTCCACAAAAATAGGTTTTTGAAAGTTTATCATTTCAGTTTCTTACTAAGTAAAAAGGATCATTTTTAAGGTCCAACGCCTTAAAATGATCACCCTTCAAGGAAAAAAAATCACTTGATTCATGCATAGAAAGAATTACGTAGGTCTGATTTCCTCTCCAAAGGAGGGTACGTAGGAGCAAAAGCCCCGCTTTTGTCGACCTCAAAAAATAAAAAGAAATAAAAGTTAAGATAACACAATTCCACAATTCTGAAAAATAGGTTGTTGTCCTTTGAGACAAACATAAGAGGTGCTAATACCTTCCTCAAACGTAAATACAACTCCCGAACTTAGAATTTTCATTTCGACCGGTTTCCTTCGGTTTTTCCGACGTTTTCCACAAATAAACGTTGGTGGGGACTCCGCGCATCTTTCCTCCTTTGGAAAGCGCACCCGAGAGCCTCGCCTTCACTCGCCCGCAAAAAAGGGTGGAGGACACATGAACAGCACTAGGCAATGACATTCATGGGGCTCCAAAAAAAGGGTGGAGGACACATGAACAGCCCTAGGCAATGACATTCATAGGGCACCGAAAAAAGGGTGGAGGACACATGAACAGCGCTAGGCAATGACATTAATGGGGTTCCAAAAAAAGGGTGGAGGACACATGAACAGCGCTAGGCAATGACATTCATGGGGCTCCGAAAAGGGTGGAGGACACATGAACAGCGCTAGGCAATGACATTCATGGGGCTCCGAAAAGGGTGGAGGACACATGAACAGCGCTAGGCAATGACATTCATGGGGCTCCGAAAAAAGGGTGGAGGACACATGAACAGCGCTAGGCAATGACATTCATGGGGCTTCGAAAAAAGGGTGGAGGACACATGAACAGCCCTAGGCAATGACATTCATGGGGCACCGAAAAAAGTGGAGAATGGAGAATTGGCGAACAGCGCTACGCATAACTTCGCGGGGCTTCATACTCGTTGGGGGAGGACACATGAACAGCGCTAGGCAATGACATTCATGGGGCTCCGAAAAAAGGGTGGAGGACACATGAACAACGCTAGGCAATGGCATTCGTGGGGCTCCGAAAAGTGTGGAGGACACATGAACAGCGCTACGCAATGACATTCATGGGGCTCCGAAAAGGGTGGAGGACACATGAACAACGCTAGGCAATAACATTCATGGGTCTCGGAAAAAAGGGTGGAGGACACATGAACAGCGCTAGGCAATGACCTTCATGGGGCTCCGAAAAAAGGGTGGAGGACACATGAACCGCACTAGGCAATGACATTCATGAGGCTTCGAAAAAATTAGAGAATGGAGAATTGGCGAACAGCGCTATGCATATCTTCGGGGGGCTCCAGACTCGTTGGTGGAGGACACATGAACAGCGCTAGGCAATGACATTCATGGGGCTCCAAAAAAGGGTGGAGGACACATGAACAACGCTAGGCAATGACATTCATAGGGCTTCGAAAAAAGGGTGGAGGACACATGAACAGCGCTAGGCAATGACATTCATGGGGCTCCGAAATAAGGGAGGAGGACACATGAAAAGCGTTAGGCAATGACATTCATGGGGATCCGAAACAAACGGTGGAGTACACATGAACAGCGCTAGGCAATGACATTCATGGGGCTACGAAAAGGGTGGAGGACACATGAACAACGCTAGGCAATGACATTCATGGGGCTCCGAAAAAAGGGTGGAGGACACATGAACAGCGCTAGGCAATGACATTCATGGGGCTCCGAAAAAATGGTGGAGGACACATGAACAACGCTAGGCAATGACATTCATGGGGCTCCGAAAAAAGGGTGGAGGACATATGAACAGCCCTAGGCAATGACATTCATGGGGCTCCGAAAAAAGTGGAGAATGGAGAATTGGCGAATATTGCTACGCATAACTTCACGGGGCTCGAGACTCGTTGGTGGAGGACATATGAACAACGCTAGGCAATGGCATTCATGGGGCTCCGAAAAGAGTGGAGGACACATGAACAGCGCTAGGCAATGACATTCATGGGGCTCCGAAAAGGGTGGTGGACACATGAACAACGCTAGGCAATAACATTCATGGGTCTCGAAAAAAAGGGTGGAGGACACATGAACAGCGCTAGGCAATGACCTTCATGGGGCTCCGAAAAAATGGTGGAGGACACATGAACCGCACTAGGCAATGACATTCATGGGGCTTCGAAAAAATTAGAGAATGGAGAATTGGCGAGCAGCGCTATGCATATCTTCGGGGGGCTCCAGACTCGTTGGTGGAGGACACATGAACAGCGCTAGGCAATGACATTCTTGGGGCTCCGAAAAGAGTGGAGGACACATGAACAGCGCTAGGCAATGACATTCATGGGGCTTCGAAAAGGGTGGAGGACACATGAACAGCGCTAAGGAATGACATTCATGGGGCTCCGAAAAAAGTGTGGAGGACCGAATGGTCCACCGGGTTTTTTCCACCAGAAAAGGAAAACATGCTTTTTGCACAGAAAAATAAATCATTCACGAGAGCACCATATCTTAGAGAAACATTATACTTGTGCTAAGGGTAATCTTTCCTTGTAACCGAAAATGAAGGGCAGGACGTCAACATTTAACTTTTAAATGAACATGGAGGGGAAACATTAGGCTAAACTGAAAATAAATCACTCATAGTGTATAAAACTCACATAGGTAAGTGTTTTATCCTAATCCCAAACCATAACTGCGCCATGACTTTATTTTGCACACGATTTCCTATCGAATCAAAGATCAAACGTACGATCACGGACCAATAGGATTTTCTCAAGGGTAGTGTTTTGGATAGGAAGCTGGGTGTTTCGGTTTTTTCCTCTTTGTTCATGTGGGATGGGATATCGCCAGTCGAGAACGACCTTGAATGGCAATCAAAAAGGGATTTTCCTTTGCCAGCAGTCACTTACCTTGCCGAAAATTTATCTGATCTGAAGATCTTCCGTTCTCTCTCTTTCATTGATCGAGAATTGCTTCTTTCCATTTTTTACTTCCTTTCGATCTTTGATCGGGAATCCTTCCTTTTCTTTCTTTCTTTTTTATTGCTCCTTTCTTTATTTTCATCTTTTTTATTTTTCTTTCTTTCCACTTCTTCCTTCTCCATCCCTTTCTTTGGGAGGTCGGGTTTTGGCATTCTATTCGCTCTCCCTTGAGGAGATTCCGCTGTCCTTTGCTTCGGGGGAAAGGATGAGGATTTCTTTTTATAGGCCAAGTTTCAAAACAAGGTCTAAGGTTGTGTTTCAATGGAGTCTCTTTCGTGGGAACCCAATCTTGATATCTGGGGGTAAAACAAATTAGGGTGTCAAGGTGTCGATTTCGGGTCGAACTTCCATATTATTCCATAGGGCACGCGTGACAATGATGATTTGAAAACAATGTGCAAAATTGGTCATGGTTACAGCCAGGTGGGCACTCAAGCATCCCGTTTATGGCATTGATACTATGGCTGGGAATTTACACAAACAGACCCAACGTTTCCAAATTATGTTCTTTTATCAGTTCAATGAATTCATCCATTCTTATCTTGGTTATTCCAGAAAATAAACTCTTAGCGTCAATCCCTTGTTTCCAGAAGATATGTTTGCTCTTTACGAATGATTTATGCTTCTTAACTATAACACGTCGACCTTCGCGTTCTTTCTTTCTTTTTCCTTTTGTTTTCCTTTTTTATATTCACAAAATTATACGCCTATGGTCCTCTATGAAGAAAATTTTCCTTTGTATATGACAAACGTTTTCTATACATGCATTGTAACTGTTTCCCTTTACGTCACCCGGTCTATATACAACCCTATTTACATTCAAAGATTTTTTCGTTTCTTTCCAACGCACACCTACGGTTCATACAAAAGTTTCTTTATATACACTCATTGTTCACACATACAAGAATTTCTCTCCGCGTATTATTTACAAAAAACCTTCTATACACATTTTCCTTTTTTCTTTATGTACACAAACATTTTATTCACAACGCTTCTTTCTTTTTATCATGATTTTGGTTCATTTTATTATTATTTTATTTTGGACGATGTTCCTAAAAAGGATGAACAATTCTACCCGATACCGGAATTTCAACAAACACTATGGACAAACAACGAAGCAAACACTAACATAACGATCCAAACGACATGTATGCACAAAACAAAAATTAACCAAAACGAAACAAACGTTAGTCCCTTAGTCAAACGAAATAAAATGGCATGTAATAGAAAAGAAACGGAAACATAAGCATAACATAAAAAGAAATATGGATCCGGGGATCTCTCAATCAAGTGGCTCCGCTACCTCCCAAGAAATCCAACAAATCGGCCATATCCTCGTCCTCGTGAGCCTCATCTGCCTCGCCGGGAGCCTCTGCGGGTGCCTCCCCTGCCTGGGCCTCGGGCCAGTCCCCGGGCCATGCGACCTCCACCCTGAACTTGTCTGGAGTAGGGCATGAAAAAGAAGCGAAGCCCTGGCTCTGCATACTGAGGCTTAGCTGGTAAAGGGTCTCATTGGTCCGCACATGCGCTCTGTGGTTGGCCGCCTCCTGGCGAACCACATGCCGCAAATACTGCTCCGTGTCAAATGACCCAGCTGGGCCAGCCTGATGAGGTGGTGGTGGCGCGCCTGCGGCCTGTGGAGCATCACCCTAAGCCTGTCTCTGGGTGCAGTACTTCTCAATAAAAGCCCGGGTGATGGGCAGCCGAATCACCTTGGTAGGTGCAACGGGGACTCCGAACGACTGCCAGAGTCCAGTGATTAGTGCGGGAAATCCCAGGGCCCTGTTGGACTTATCTGGGTCCAAAGGGTGCCTGGTCGGCACCATACCTGCAAATAGATAAATGGCATCAGCGATCAACTGAGCCACATGAATACTCATCCGTGTCAGGATGGCGTACACCAGCTGACACTTCGGCAGGGGGAGGTCAGAATTATGATCGGTGGGCAGGATGTTGCTAAGCAGCAACATCATCCATATCTGGGTCAGGGTAGTCATATTGGTGCGCATGATTCGCACCCGTCTCCCTGTAGCAGTCCGGGCAAAATCCTGCCCCGGTATACATAGCACTGAGCGATGGCCTCCTCATCGAACCCATCGGACCGGTTCCTCCTCTGGCCATACTCGCACTCCTGGCCCTCTTCCAGCACTAAAGGATATCCCAGGAACTGGCCGATAGCATCTGCATCGAACGGGATCCACTGACCCCTCACCCAGGATCTCATATCTCGCACGCCCTCCTCTGTAGGCCAAGCATTGCCATAAAATTCGAGGATGATGTCTGGGTCGAACTTGGCCATGGGGGTAACCAGTGATGCCCACCGCCGGCGAACTATCTCCTCCTGGAAATCGGTATACTCATCGTCCCTGAGCTGGACGTGTCACTCCCGGAGAAATGACCATCCCTTGATGGCCTCGAAGCACTGCTGGTGTTCAGCGCTCCTAAAGCGGTGGCTGTCATACTCGGGCGCGGAACTGGTTCCTTCGGCCGCTTTATCCTTCCTGGATCTCTTTGAGGCAAGCTTCCTCGGGGCCATCTCCTGCGAGAACAAACGTTTGGAAATTAGTTTACAAGATAATGCTTATCTTAACGCAAAAATATCATACTAATCACTCTGATTTAGACCAAACTCATGTAATCCATTTATGCACACGCGCATGTGTAGAAAATGTCCTATTACTCATGTCAACATACAAGAACATTTTCCATACACCTATATACATTCTGAACAAGAAAACATACTTTCATGCTCAAAGTGTTGCGTCAAACTTTACACCTAATTTATATCCTAAACATTTGCTATTACAAACTACCTACATACATTTGAAGTACACCATAAAAAATTTTATTGTTTCACTCATATTTATTTATATGCATATTGGAAAGCTAATTACATCCTGCACACACTTGCATTCAAAAGGAAATTCCATACTATCATACATTCATTTAGGAAAATAACTATTCACACTTGGCAAGGAATTTCATGCCCCTTATATTTACACATATATCTACACACCATTGAAAAGCATTTCCCACGTTACTTCGGTGCAAAGTATCAATTGTGGGGAAACCTAAATTCTTACAAGCAAGTCCCTATTTTCATGCTTTTCTAATTCTAAAACCAAATTTTGGGTTCTTAGCCATGAGTATGTTTCCTTGTATTGAAGCTAAAAAGGGCACGTTGCGACAGTTGGTGACTCCACTGGGGAACTTTTTGTGAGTTAGGCCTATTTTAAGGAATTGTGGATTTGTGAAAGTTCGTGTGTGCATTTGTTGAACTATGTCAAATGTAAATAATTGTTGTATATTTCACATTCTTTACAATGCATTCTAAGCACCCACGGGTTTGAGTAAAAAAGGGGCCCTATACCCGGGTTCATGGGAATTTAAGGAGTGGAGGTGAATCTATCATCATGCTAGGTCTCCGACTTGCTTGATAATAGTGAAACCTTGTCGAGAGCTTTCTCTCTTTATAATGTGTTGTCGCTGGTATTCCATACCGCCACAATATTATTATCTTGAGTGATAATACCTCTAGAAAACAGCCGTGTGAGTTATGAATTGTTGGGGAGTAGTTATTAGAGACCCCTAGATATTGTCCTATAGGTTCCCAAATAGGGGCAAAGAGCAAACACGCTCCGTGCCATTCGTTCTCATGCATTTTTGGTAAATAGCACTAGTTTATAGTTTTCCAAGTGATGTTTGGTTTCGTTAGAGTAATACGTAACCTTTTTAATACTACGTTGAGGCGCCATCATGCCCAAAACGTAGCATTAAAGTTGGATCTCTGCAGTCTCGTATGTGTGAATTACCCCTTTGTGTTGTTTTCTTTTCGTTTCATGCATGCGCATCTGCATCATACCGTCACACATGCGTTGTATGTGGGTCTCGTCTTTTGTCATGGGAAGCTGGAAGATCCATATCGTCTTCTTAACTGCACACATGGGGCACTGCGCCCCCCAAATGCGCAATAAGGAGAGATAATTTTCCGGGTTCTCGTGTTCGTAAATGCATTCATATCATGCACCGCATAAACATCTCTTCAGCATCATAATGAACATATCGTTCCTGCATTTGTCCGTTATCACATTCCCATTTTGCATGAGTCATTGCATCATCATGCATATGCGTTCAACATACTTTTTGTTCTACATGTTTGCTCATACATGATCCTTGTATTTTCCTCTACAAAACAAAAACAAAAAAAAGGGAAGCATGAAAATTCATGATGCATTCTTAGTTGCATGTGTTAGGTACCATGAGCCAACCATGTTGGGATCATAAACCCATTTCTAAAATTAAAAAAAAAAAACACAAACAACAAAACAAAATGATTGAGCATGGTACCTAATGCGTGGTTAATTAAGAAAGGATGTCTCTTCGAGCATCTCAATCTCATAATTACATTTTCCATGCATAGCATGCGTATTCTCGAGTCTTTCATCCCTATGAAATATTGTTTGAAGTATTGGCGATCAAAATTTCCATTCCCTGGGTTATGGGGTTGAACCAAGCTCGTGCTTTTACGAAAAGGTTCATCGAGTCAAGTTGAAGCATGGAAGTAACCATCTTGCAAAAAATTGGGGCAAAAGATGGATCGGGTTACATCGTTGCTTCGTCTACTGCCAAACACATTTAGGACTGTTAATGTCCTGGTTACTTCCAGTTTCACCTTGACGAAGATGTCATGGACCATGTTGAAAATCTAAATTGATTCAACCCCATATCCTGCGTAAAAATTCGCAATACTTCAACTGTGCATCATTCGCATACATCCATGTTGTTCATTGGTTGCATTGCTCATTACATTCTTTCGTTGAAAAAAAAAAGAAAAGAAAAACTTAATCATTGTTATAAAAAAGAAAAGAACACGCTTTACGGTGCCCTTACCAAACCTGTGCTAGAGCCAGAGTAATGGGTAAAGCAGAGGAGGTGCAAGAGAAGGTGAAGGCCGACATGTAGGCTATGAAAGAGCAAATGGCCGCAATGATGGAGGCCATGATGAGCATGAAGAAGATAATGGAAGCCAATGCGGTTGCAATTGCCGCTACCAGCGTTGTTGCTAAGGTGAACCCGACGTCCCCATCCGGCATCAATGAATCATCCAACCTCAGATATGGTAGGCAAAGATTTGGGAAGTATGGGCGGCCCCCATGATGTGCAAATTCAAAACGAGCACGCCTTCCCGCCATATGGCTTGCCTCTCAACTATACGCCACCCAATGTGGCGTACACTCCCAATAAGAATGTCAATAACTCCACTCCTATACCCATTGAGAGCCAACAACCCCAAACTGATCATGCACATGTCTCTTAAACCGTGGGGGAGACACATGAAATTCCCCATCACAATCTAGCCGACTTCGAGCCTTGGCTCGGATATGCCACTGAAGGGCAAGCAGTTGGTGGTATACCCCTACAAAACCCTTTGGAAGGCCCTCAGTATCACCCACAACTACACCTCTTGCATTCCACGAAAAGTAAAAACCCTCATGCTATGGCAGAAATGGGAAAGTTGGATCATCTAGAGGGGGGGGGGGACAAATCGTGGAATTTCAAATGGATTGATTAAACGTCAAACGGCTCCATTGCCGTCACTCCAAAATGGCCAAGTGACTAAATCAAACAAAACATACACTCTAAGGGAGTTCCCGGAGAGATTTGCAAAAAGATATGAGGAGGTTGCATGAATTATCACCTCTTTCAAAAGGACAGTCAATCTGTGTTTTCCAAAAAATTAAATCAAAATCAAAATCACAAAATAAGGAAGGAATGTCATGAACATTGTACAACTTTCCATTGCATTGCATTGTTTCATATGAGGTCAGCATTACCAAATTTCACGACAAAGGTTGCATGCGTCTGCATCCCTAAATATCATGTTAACTGCATAGATTTCCTACATCTCGTGTCCAATCTTGTTGGATGACCGGCCCTCTCGATGGGCCAATATTTTGTTTTCTCATAAAGGTGGACCCTTGGGTACTAGTACCTATCACCTTTAGAGGACCATATGTCCTCACCATCAGAGGACTGCACATCCTCGCCTGCAGAGGGCTGCACGCCCTCGCCTTTAGAGGGCTACGCGTCCTCATTTTCAGTGTGCTCCATATCCACACCTTAGAAGAATATAAGGTCCTTTGCCCTTAGATGCTTAACCGAGACTTACGCTCCCGGTTAAGGGGCCAGTAGTTTCCTTTTATCAGTTTCTGGGCCACCCCCTGATATTAGAGGGCGACCAACTGTGCGAGCACATTCAGAGAGGGAGGCTATCACGCATCTACTTTTCATATCGAGGCAAGATTTCACCCTTGCCGCTGCAAAAAGACGAGTGTGGATCATGCGCACCAACATGACCACTTTTACATGGATATGGATGACGTTGCTATTTAGTAACATTCTGTCCGGCGACCACAATGCCAATCTCCCCCTGCAGATGTATCGATTAGTCTGTGCCATCATGACATAGGCCCACAAGACGCTCGGTGGGCCCAAAGAAGTCCAACAGGGCCCTGGGGTTTCCAGCTCTGGTTACGGGCCTCTGTCAGTCCTACAGGGTGCCCGTTCCCCCAGCGAGGTCATGCCATCGTGACATAGGTAAGTATACAGATGGTTCAACTGATTTCTGATACCATCTATTGTTTGCAGGAATCGCACCAACAAAGACACCCAGTGGACCCGGAGAAGTCCAACAGGGCCCTAGGGTTTCCAGCTCTGGTTACGGGCCTCTGTAGTCCTACAGGGTGCCCGTTCCCCCCGGCAAGGTCACGTCATCATAGGTAAGTATGCACATCGCTCCACTGATTTCTGATTTCATCTATTGTTTGCAGGGATCGCACCTGCAAGACACCCAGTGGACCCGAAGATGTCTAACAGGGTCTTGGAGTTGTCAAGCTCTAATTACGGGTCTCTGTCAATTCTACGGAGTACCTGTCACCTCCAGCAAGGGCATCAGGCCCCCGACTAATTGAGCTTTCATCAAGAAGTATTGTGTCTCCAGGCAGGCCCAGGGCGAAACACCACAGCAGCCTGGGGATGGCCAGCAGCGGGCAACAGACACGCCGCCATCACCTCTAAAGTTCACCTCAGCTCATCCACAAAAAGGTTAGAGCGTTGCTTACGGCCCATGGCCGACCAATAGGCAACCAAGTCCAGAGCCAAAGGTAAGCAAAGTACTAGGTCCGTGACCGACAAGCCATCAAAGCGTCCAGCTCAAGACGTTAAAGAAGCGCTACTAGGAGGCAACCTAGTAACTTTTAAATCTCTGCTTGTTTGATCACCTTTGTTTCCCGAGTAATAGTAGGACACACCTAGTTGCTCTTGATCCTAGGAATTTAAATAAAACAAGCACAAGCTCGGAAGGTAGTCATACCTCACAAAAAAAATATGTATATATGTATGTTTAGGTAGAAAGATACCTTGGATATGAATGTATATAGCAAAAATATCTCCCAAAACATATATATGTATGTTTAGGTAGCAAGATACCTTGGATATGCATGTATATAGCAAAAACATTATATGTATGTTTAGGTAGCAAAATACCTCATGAAAAAAGAGAGAGCAAAAAGAAAGCGATCAAGAAAAGAATAAAAAGGAAGAAAAAAAAATAGAAAATAAAAAATAATAAAGGTTGTCTAGCTAAAAAACAACATGCTTGTGAAAAGAGATAATTTATAACTTTTCTTTGAAAGATTTCACTGATCTTAACCAGTTTTTGGAAAAATGTGTACACATTTGAAGGGTAAATGCTGTGAAAAGTTTTTCGAACACCCAAGATAGACTCAGATGAATGCACAAATTGATAGAAGAACATATTTTGGAAACACTGGGTTGACTTAAAATAGGGAAAATGAATCCTGAGCCCTAGTGTCACATGACCATAAAAACTTGATGCTTGAGTGTCCACATGGGTGCATGCATGACCAGTTTTGCATAAAATTTCCTAATCATCATTTGTTGCATGTGTATCATGGGAATAATGTGGGGACATCCCGTTTATCCCTGAACCGCTGGCCAAATCCTGACATGTATCATGACCAGCCGTTCTACAAGCCTTGAGCCAAAATCCTAACATACCATAATCCTTACCCTCGGAAGAAAACACAAAGAGAAGGATAATTCCCAATCCAAGAAAGGGAGAAGACACAAAAAAAGAAGAGAGAATTCCCAATCCAAGAAAGGGAGAAGACACAAAACAAAATGAAAATTCCCAATGAAAGAGTGGGAGAAAGCAAAAAAAAAAAAAGAAAGGAAAATTCTCGATCAAGGATCGGAAGAAAACAGAAGAAAATATGCAGAAAGGTCTTCGGACCAGATAATATCTGAACAATAAAGAATTGTCACCAAGTAAACAAAAAAGAAAGGAAACCACGACCCAAAGTGGCCCTCTCCCTTTGATTGCCAACCAAAATCCTGTGCGCTAGCAACTTTCTCGCCACGCACTAAACAAAAACAGAAAAGGAAAAGGCAAAAACACTCAAAGCCAAATTCCCCACCTAAAAACCATTCCCAAAATAAGTCCTATTGATCCATGATCACGCATGTAATCTTTGATTTGATAGGAAATGATTTGCAAAATCAAGTCATGACATATCTATGGTTCGGAATTAGGATAAAACACTTACCTGTGTGAGATTGATACATTTTGAGTGATTTTTTCCTATCTTTGTTGGACCCAGTGTTTCCTCTAAATGGTCGTTTAGAAATGAAATGCTAACATCCAAAATCTCATTTACGGTTATGAGAAAATTTCATCAGCATACTCTCCTTCCCCGGCAGACACATTGTTTTTCATCCAAAAGCATATGTTGCTCTAATCAGTTGGAAGTTTTGTCTCTTTACTAAAACATGTTTGCATTTTAGTAAAGAAAACACCGAGACTATTTTTAGTCTCACAATTAGCAAGAACTACGTAGGTCTGAGTTCCTCATCACAAATTGAGGATACGTAGGAGCAAAAGCCCTGCTTTTGTCGACCACCCTACTTTTTGTTACCGTGTCCCAAGAGACCGGTGGCATGCGGAGCCACATGACCGTGGGATCCCCAGATTCATGTTCTTTTATGTTTCATCCTTTATCATTTACATGACTTGAGGGACTAACGTTTGTTTCGTGTTGATTGTCATTTGTTTTGTACATACATATCATTTGAGTTGTTACGTCGGTACTTGTTTCGTTGTTGTCAATAATGTTTGTTGAAATTCCGGAACCGTGTAGAGTTTTTCATTTAGGAACATCATCCTAAAAAATAAAATGAACCAAAAATCCTAATAAAAAGAAAGAAGCATTGTGAATAAAAGTCATGTTCGTAGAGAAAAGAAAAAGGTTTTTATTTATATATATGTGTAAAAGGAAAGTGTGTATAAAAGGATTCTTGTGTGTAAATGATGCGTGGAAAGGAATTCTTGTGTGTGTGAGCAACGAGTGTATATGAAGAAACTTTTGTGTGAACTATAAGTGTGTGTTGGGAAAAATGAAAAATCTTTGAATGTAAATAGGGTTTGTATATAGATCATGTGACGTAAAGAGAAGAGTTCTAATGCGTGTACAGAAAAAGTTTGTCATGTATAAAAATATAGATGTACAAAGAAAGGTTTTCCTCATAAAGGACCACAGGTGTATAGTTTTAGTGAACATATATAAAAATAAAACAAAAAGGAAAAAGAAAGAAAGACCGCGAAGGTCGACATGTTATAGTTAAGAAGTATAAATCATTCGTAAAGAGCAAACGTATCTTCTGGAAACAAGGGACTGATGCTAAGAGTTTATTTTCCGGAATGAACCGAGATAAGGATGGATGAATTCATTGAACTGATGAAAGAACATAACTTGGAAACGTTGGGTCTGTCTGTGTAAATTCTCAACCGTAGTATCACAATGCCATAAACAGGATGCTTGAGTGCCCACCTGGCTGTAGCCATGACTAATTTTGCACGTTGTTTTCAAATCATCATTGTCACACGTTACTTATGGAATAGTGTGGGAGTTCGGCCCGGGACCGACACCTTGACACCCAAATTTGTTTTGCCCCAGATATCAAGATTGGGTTTCCACGATAAAAGACCCCATTGAAACACAACCTTAGACCTTTTTGAACCTTGGCCTGTAAAAAAGGAATCCTCATTCCTTCCCCCGAAGCAAAGGACAGCGGAATCTCCTCAAGGGAGAGCGAATAGAATGCTAAAACCCGATTTCCCAAAGAAAGGGATGGGGGAAGGAGAAGTGAAAAAAAAAAGAGAAGGAAGAAATGGAAAGAAAGAAAAGAACAAAAGAAAGAAAAGGAAGGATTCGCGATCAAAGATCGAAAGGAAGTGAAAAGGGAAAAGAAGCAATTCTCGATCAATGAAAGAAAGAGGACAGAAATTCTTCAAGCCAGATAAATTTTCGGCAAGGTAAGTGATTGCCGGCAAAGGAAAACCCATTTTCGGTGTCTCTTCCTTTCAGATTGCCATTCAAAGGTCATTCTCAACTGGCGATATCCCACCCCACATGAACAAAGAGGAAAAGACCGAAACACCCAGCTTCCTCTCCAAAAACACTATCCCCGAGAAAATCCTATTGGTCCGTGATCGTACGTTTGATCTTTGATTCGATAGGAAATCGTGTGCAAAATGAAGTCATGGTGCAGTAATGGTTTGGGAATAGGATAAAACACTTGCCTTGTGATTTTTATACACTATGAGTGATTTATTTTCAGCATAGCCTGATGTTTCCCTTGCATGTTCATTTGAAAGCAAAAAGTTGACATCCTACCCTTCATTCTCGGTTACAAGGAAAATTACCCGTGGCACAAGTATATTGTTTCTCTAATATATGGTGCTCCCGCGAATGATTTATTTTTCTTTACCAAAAGCATGTTTGCCTTTCAGGTGGAAGAACCCGGTAGACCGTTTGGTCCTGCCAACCACCCTTTTTTGGAGCCCTATGAATGTTATTGCCTAGCGCTGTTTATGTGTCCTCCATTTTCGAGTTTGGAGCTGTGTTTCATGATTGCCTAAGTGCGGACCCTCAAGGCAAACCTCCATTCTCACCCTTTTTCGGAGCCCCATGAATGTTATTGCCTAGCGTTGTTCATGTGTCCTCCATTCTCGAGTTTGGAGCTGCGTTTCATGATTGCCTAAGTGCGGACCCTCAAGGCAATCCTCTATTCTCACCCTTTTTCGGAGCCCCATGAATGTTATTGCCTAGGGCTGTTCATGTGTCCTCCATTTTTGAGTTTGGAGTTGTGTTTCATGATTGCCTAAGTGCGGACCCTCAAGGAAATCCTCCATTCTCACCCTTTTTTCGGAGCCCCATGAATGTTATTGCCTAGGGCTGTTCATGTGTCCTCCATTTTCGAGTTTGGAGCTGTGTTTCATGATTGCCTAAGTGCGGACCCTCAAGGCAATTCTCCATTCTCACCCTTTTTCGGAGCCCCATGAATGTTATTGCCTAGCGCTGTTCATGTGTCCTCCACTTTCGAGTTTGGAGCTGTGTTTCATGATTGCCTAAGTGCGGACCCTCAAGGCAATCCTCCATTCTCACCCTTTTTCGGAGCCCCATGAATGTTATTGCCTAGCGTTGTTCATGTGTCCTCCATTTTCGAGTTTGGAGTTGCGTTTCATGATTGCCTAAGTGCGAACCCTCAAGGCAATCCTCTATTCTCAACCTTTTTCGGAGCCCCATGAATGTTATTGCCTAGGGCTGTTCATGTGTCCTCCATTTTTGAGTTTGGAGTTGTGTTTCATGATTGCCTAAGTGCGGACCCTCAAGGAAATCCTCCATTCTCACCCTTTTTTCGGAGCCCCATGAATGTTATTGCCTAGGGTTGTTCATGTGTCCTCCATTTTCGAGTTTGGAGCTGTGTTTCATGATTGCCTAAGTGCGGACCCTCAAGGCAATCCTCCATTCTCACCCTTTTTCGGAGCCCCATGAATGTTATTGCCTAGCGCTGTTCATGTGTCCTCCACTTTCGAGTTTGGAGCTGTGTTTCATGATTGCCTAAGTGCGGACCCTCAAGGCAAACCTCCATTCTCACCCTTTTTCGGAGCCCCATGAATGTTATTGCCTAGCGTTGTTCATGTGTCCTCCATTCTCGAGTTTGGAGCTGCGTTTCATGATTGCCTAAGTGCGGACCCTCAAGGCAATCCTCTATTCTCACCCTTTTTCAGAGCCCCATGAATGTTATTGCCTAGGGTTGTTCATGTGTCCTCCACTTTTGAGTTTGGAGCTGTGTTTCATGATTGCCTAAGTGCGGACCCTCAAGGCAATCCTCCATTCTCACCCTTTTTTGGAGCCCCATGAATGTTATTGCCTAGCGCTGTTCATGTGTCCTCCACTTTCGAGTTTGGAGCTGTGTTTCATGATTGCCTAAGTGCGGACCCTCAAGGAAATCCTCCATTCTCACCCTTTTTCGGAGACCCATGAATGTTATTGCCTAGCGCTGTTCATGTGTCCTCCATTTTCGAGTTTGGATCTGTGTCTCATGATTGCCTAAGTGCGGACCCTCAAGGCAATCCTGCATTCTCACCCTTTTTCGAAGCCCCATGAATGTTATTGCCTAGGGCTATTCATGTGTCCTCCATTTTCGAGTTTGGAGTTGTGTTTCATGATTGCCTAAGTGCGGACCCTCAAGGCAATCCTCCATTCTCACCCTTTTTTGGAGCCCCATGAATGTTATTGCCTAGGGCTGTTCATGTGTCCTCCATTTTCAAGTTTGGAGTTGTGTTTCATGATTGCCTAAGTGTGGACCCTCAAGGTAATCCTCCATTCTCACCCTTTTTCGGAGCCCCATGAATGTTATTGCCTAGCACTGTTCATGTGTCCTCCATTTTCTAGTTTGGAGCTGTGTTTCATGATTGCCTAAGTGCGGATCCTCAAGGCAATCCTCCATTCTCACCCTTTTTCGGAGCCCCATGAATGTTATTGCCTAGCGTTGTTCATGTGTCCTCCACTTTCGAGTTGGGAGTTGTCTTTCATGATTGCCTAAGTGCGGACCCTCAAGGCAATCCTCCATTCTCCCCCTTTTTTTTGGAGCCCCGTGAATGTCATTGCCTAGCGCTGTTCATGTGTCCTCCATTATCAAGCGTGAAGCCTCTGGTGACTGGGAAACATGTTCTTCTGTTGTTTTCCGGATCGGTTCCTTCGCCAAATATGTGTATATGTATATTATATTTGTTGTTCTGGTTGTTGTTTGTATTTTGTTTTCTGGATCGGTTCCTTGAGCTCATTGTTGCTACCCCACAAAGCTCCTCGGAATTTATCTCGGCCATGTTCCTCCTTGCGGGCCCTTTTGGTTTCTTGTTCAAGGGCTCTTGTAGTGGCCGCGTTTTCCTCTCGTAGCTCGGTGCACTCTTTCCGGATGTGTGTAGCGGCTGACTTGAACTTCTCCTTGGCGAGTCTTGCCTTCCCTAGCTCTAATTTTAGAGCTTGGACTTCTTCATCTTCCTCCGGGGCTTCGAAGTTTTCTTCATCGATAACTTTCAATCTGGAGAGCCAATCTAACCCTCGCGTATGAATTCTTAGCCACCCATGATAACCTCCGATGGCGCCATTACGGATGCCCCTAAGCTCCTTGTCTTTCCTCAGCGGGCTCCTCCACGCCTTGTGGACTCTTTGTATAACCTCGAGACTTTGCGCGCCCAAATCTCTCACAAGGAAAGGTGAGAGATTCCTTTCCGTTGGCGCTCCCCTCATAGGGTACCCTAGCTGTCTTATGGCGAGTACAGGATTATAATTGTCATACCCTAATTTCGTCCGGGGATTATTATTTGATGATATACAACCTTTGATTGGCCGCTTTGAGACACTTGGCATCCTTTGTTGCACAATGAATGAAGTCCCGAGACGTGTCAGAAATCAAAAGGAAGCAGGCTTGCGCAATCCGTGAAATTCCGTAATGTGGCAGAAATCTAAAAGAGGTGTTTTTGCGCAATCCGTAAGTTTCCGTAACTTCTTCGAAAGCTAAAAAAGAGTAAATACATAATCCGTAAGGATTCGTAACCTTGCGGAAGAAAAATAAGTATCGTTACGAAATTCGTGAAGTTTCGTAACGTTACGGAAAAGGAATTGCCAAAAAAATAGAAGGGGGTGCATTTTGTAAAAAGGGGGGGTACAAATAGCAATCTGGCCCACTTGGGCCTTCCAGATCCTTCCTCTAGAAGGCTGTTGCTTCTGGAGGAAGCAACCTTGCTCGCCTGGGCGAGCTGGGTGGCAAGCTCCTCCCCTATTTTGCAATAAATAGGGGGAGCAGTGAAGAAGAAAAGGGTTCAGCCTTCTTGGCACTTCTCTCTCTCTCGAAATTGCTGAGGAAAATTATTTCCGTGAAGAAAATCCAAGCCGAGGCGCTTCCGTAACGTTTCCGTGAGTAATTACGCGAAGATTCTCGACCGTTCTTCAACATTCATCGTTTGTTCTTCGTTTTTCTTCAGTCTTCAACGGGTAAGTACCTCAAGCCGAGCTTTTCAATTCATTCTATGTACCCGTGGTGGTCCACATTTTGTTTCATGTATTTTTATTCTTGTTTTCATTTGTTTTTTATACCCCCTTTTGACGTGCTTAAGCCATTTATTTAAGTCATTTCTCGCTTAATCTAAAAATAAAATAAATTTCCACCGATCGTTTGAATTGTATCATCCGTTAATTTCGGTAAAATGAATTCCGACCGTTCGGTCGTGCCGTAACCACGTTGGAAATCAAAAAAGAGGTAAAATAATAATATAATAATCAAAAAAATATACCTTTTAGTAAAGTAAAGCGAAAAATCAATCGGACGTTGTCTCTTTGGGATTTCTCATTCTTAATTGAATTGACTAATAACTAAAGTGAAACTAAGGCTAAAATCAAACTCGCCTAGTAATGCTCATCCACAAAAATAGGTTTTTGAAAGTTTATCATTTCAGTTTCTTACTAAGTAAAAAGGATCATTTTTAAGGTCCAACGCCTTAAAATGATCACCCTTCAAGTAAAAAAAATCACTTGATTCACGCATAGAAAGAATTACGTAGGTCTGATTTCCTCTCCAAAGGAGGGTACGTAGGAGCAAAAGCCCCGCTTTTGTCGACCTCAAAAAATAAAAAGAAATAAAAGTTAAGATAACACAATTCCACAATTCTGAAAAATAGGTTGTTGTCCTTTGAGACAAACGTAAGAGGTGCTAATACCTTCCTCAAACGTAAATACAACTCCCGAACTTAGAATTTTCATTTCGACCGGTTTCCTTCGGTTTTTCCGACGTTTTCCACAAATAAACGTTGGTGGCGACTCCGCGCATCTTTCCTCCTTTGGAAAACGCACCTGTGAGCCTCGCCTTCGCTCGCCCGCAAAAGGGCACGTTGCGATAATAATTAATACAACCCCTTGTCCCTATTAATGGAACATTAGGGTAGTCCCCACATGAGAAAAGAACTCCCTCCTTGCCTTCCTTCCAACGAGGAAGCCAATTAATTACGCTGCCTCCTATCCTTGCCAAATGTTAGTCCCAATCGATTCTTCCTTTTTCGACGCACGAGCGATAACTTTTGTTAGTGCTTAGCTCTACTGAGCTTTAAAAGATTGGCTAAGATTTTGTTAAAACATAAGCACTTAGACAATGAAGGGAAGCTGGAGTTGCTGCACATGATGTCCAACGTTATGTCAAGGAATGAGATCGGGCTGCACAATGCACAAGGCAAGATAAAATGTCAAATGAAGAATTGAAGTTGCAGGATCCACGATGTCGGATACAATGTCCTGACATCCTGCCCGAGAATACTGGAGTTGCTGTACAATGCAAGATAAAAGTCAAGTGCAGAAGTGAAGTTGCAGGATCCACGATGTCGGATACAATGTCCTGACATCCTGCCCGAGAATACTGGAGTTGCTGTACAATGCAAGATAAAAGTCAAGTGCAGAAGTGAAGCTGCAGGATCCACGATGTCGGACACGATGTCCTGACATCCGGCCCGAAAATATTGAACATATAAATCTGTTATATCTTTAACAGATTATTGTGCAGTTAGCAAGAGATTAGAAGATCTATCTTTAGGAACGAATTAAAAGATCATTAAAGTTCGAATTTCAAAGTAGAAGAGTTCGTTCAGGGATTAAAGATTAAAGATTAAAGATTCAAACTAAAAGATCAAAAGTTATCTTTTAGTTCTTTAACTGCAGATTTTTCAGAAGAAGATAGATCTCCTCCAGCATCAAGGAGTTGCAGCCCAGAATCGTACACGGCTATATAATCATGGAGGCTGCACGAGTTCTGTACCAAGTCCGGGATTGAAAAGTTATTTTGTGAGTTTTGGGACTTGAGTGATTTGTGAGCCACCTTGATGGTACCCTAACATCAAGTGTTGGACCTAAGTGTGTAGAGTTGATCTCTAGTGTGTAGAGTTGATCTCTAGTGTGTAGAGTTGATCTCTAGTGTGTAGAGTTGATCTCTTTTGTTCAGAGTTGATCTCTGGTGTGTCTTTGACTTAATTGTAAACACGGGAGTGTGAGTGAGAGGGAGTGAGCGGAGGTTCTCATATCTAAGAGTGGCTCTTAGGTAGAGATCGCACGGGTAGTGGTTAGGTGAGAAGGTTGTAAACAGGGGCTGTTAGACCTTGAACTAACACTATTGAGAGTGGATTTCCTCCCTGGCTTGGTAGCCCCCAGATGTAGGTGAGGTTGCACCGAACTGGGTTAACAATTCTCTTGTGTTATTTACTTGTTTAATCTGTTCATACGGACACATATAATCTGCATGTTCTGAAGCGTGATGTCGTGACATCCGGTACGACATCTGTCCCCTGGTATCAGAATTTCAATTGGTATCAGAGCCAACACTCGAAATCACAGAGTGAGATCTAGGGAGATAAATTCTGATGAACATGGAGAAAGAAGGAGGACCAGTGAACAGACCACCAATCCTAGATGGAACCAACTATGAATACTGGAAAGCAAGGATGGTGGCCTTCCTCAAATCACTGGATAGCAGAACCTGGAAAGCTGTCATCAAAGGCTGGGAACATCCCAAGATGCTGGACACAGAAGGAAAGCCCACTGATGAATTGAAGCCAGAAGAAGACTGGACTAAAGAAGAAGACGAATTGGCACTTGGAAACTCCAAAGCTTTGAATGCTCTATTCAATGGAGTTGACAAGAATATCTTCAGACTGATCAACACATGTACAGTGGCCAAGGATGCTTGGGAGATCCTAAAAATCACTCATGAAGGAACCTCCAAAGTGAAGATGTCCAGATTGCAACTATTGGCCACAAAATTCGAAAATCTGAAGATGAAGGAGGAAGAATGCATTCATGACTTCCACATGAACATTCTTGAAATTGCCAATGCTTGCACTGCCTTGGGAGAGAAGATGACAGATGAAAAGCTGGTGAGAAAGATCCTCAGATCCTTGCCTAAGAGATTTGACATGAAAGTCACTGCAATAGAGGAGGCCCAAGACATTTGCAACATGAGAGTGGATGAACTCATTGGTTCCCTTCAAACCTTTGAGCTAGGACTCTCGGATAGGGCTGAAAAGAAGAGCAAGAATCTGGTGTTCGTGTCAAATGATGAAGGAGAAGAAGGTGAGTATGACCTGGATACTGATGAAGGTCTGACTAATGCAGTTGTGCTCCTTGGAAAACAGTTCAACAAAGTGATGAACAGAATGGACAGGAGGCAGAAGCCACATGTCCAGAACATCCCTTTCGACATCAGGAAAGGCAGCAAATACCAGAAAAGGTCAGATGTAAAGCCCAGTCACAGCAAAGGAATTCAATGTCATGGGTGTGAAGGCTATGGACACATCATAGCTGAATGTCCCACTCATCTCAAGAAGCAGAGGAAAGGACTTTCTGTATGTCGTTCTGATACAGAGAGTGAACAAGAAAGTGACTCTGACAGAGATGTGAATGCACTCACTGGGAGATTTGAATCTGCTGAAGATTCAAGTGATACAGACAGTGAAATCACTTTTGATGAGCTTGCTACATCCTATAGAGAACTATGCATCAAAAGTGAGAAGATTCTTCAGCAAGAAGCACAACTGAAGAAGGTCATTGCAGATCTGGAGGCTGAGAAGGAGGCACATAAAGAGGAGATCTCTGAGCTCAAAGGAGAAGTCGGTTTTCTGAACTCTAAACTGGAAAACATGACCAAATCAATAAAGATGTTGAATAAAGGCTCAGATATGCTTGATGAGGTGCTACAGCTTGGGAAGAATGTTGGAGACCAGAGAGGACTTGGGCTTAATCATAAATCTGCTGGCAGAATAACCATGACAGAATTTGTTCCTGCCAAAAACAGCACGGGAGCCACGATGTCACAACATCGGTCTCGACATCATGGAACGCAGCAGAAAAAGAGCAAAAGAAAGAAGTGGAGGTGTCACTACTGTGGCAAGTATGGTCACATAAAGCCCTTTTGCTATCATCTACATGGCCATCCACATCATGGAACTCAAAGTAGCAACAGCAGAAAGAAGATGATGTGGGTTCCAAAACACAAGACTGTTAGTCTTGTTGTTCATACTTCGCTTAGAGCATCAGCTAAGGAAGATTGGTACCTAGATAGCGGCTGTTCCAGACACATGACAGGAGTTAAAGATTTCCTGGTGAACATTGAGCCCTGCTCCACTAGCTATGTGACATTTGGAGATGGCTCTAAAGGAAAGATCATTGGAATGGGAAGGCTAGTTCATGATGGACTTCCTAGTCTGGACAAAGTACTGCTGGTGAAGGGACTGACTGCAAACTTGATCAGCATCAGTCAGCTGTGTGATGAAGGATTCAATGTAAACTTCACAAAGTCAGAATGCTTGGTGACAAATGAGAAGAGTGAAGTTCTAATGAAGGGCAGCAGATCAAAGGACAATTGTTACCTATGGACACCCCAAGAAACCAGCTACTCCTCCACATGTCTATCCTCCAAAGAAGATGAAGTCAGAATATGGCATCAAAGATTTGGACATCTGCACTTAAGAGGCATGAAGAAAATCATTGACAAAGGTGCTGTTAGAGGCATCCCCAATCTGAAAATAGAAGAAGGCAGAATCTGTGGTGAATGTCAGATTGGAAAGCAAGTCAAGATGTCCCACCAGAAGCTTCAACATCAGACCACTTCCAGGGTGCTGGAACTACTTCACATGGATTTGATGGGGCCTATGCAGGTTGAAAGCCTTGGAGGAAAGAGGTATGCCTATGTTGTTGTGGATGATTTCTCCAGATTTACCTGGGTCAACTTTATCAGAGAGAAATCAGAAACCTTTGAAGTATTCAAAGAGTTGAGTCTAAGACTTCAAAGAGAAAAAGACTGTGTCATCAAGAGAATCAGGAGTGACCATGGCAGAGAATTTGAAAACAGCAGGTTCACTGAATTCTGCACATCTGAAGGCATCACTCATGAGTTCTCTGCAGCCATTACACCACAACAGAATGGGATAGTTGAGAGGAAAAACAGGACTTTGCAAGAGGCTGCTAGGGTCATGCTTCATGCCAAAGAACTTCCCTATAATCTCTGGGCTGAAGCCATGAACACAGCATGCTACATCCACAACAGAGTCACACTTAGAAGAGGCACTCCAACCACACTGTATGAAATCTGGAAAGGGAGGAAGCCAACTGTCAAGCACTTCCACATCTTTGGAAGTCCATGTTACATCTTGGCAGATAGAGAGCAAAGGAGAAAGATGGATCCCAAGAGTGATGCAGGAATATTCCTGGGATACTCTACAAACAGCAGAGCATATAGAGTATTCAATTCCAGAACCAGAACTGTGATGGAATCCATCAATGTGGTTGTTGATGATCTAACTCCAGCAAGAAAGAAGGATGTCGAAGAAGATGTCAGAACATCGGGAGACAATGTAGCAGATACAGCTAACAGTGGAGAAAATACAGAAAACTCTGATCCTGCTACAGATGAACCAGACATCAACCAACCTGACAAGAGACCCTCCATTAGAATCCAGAAGATGCACCCCAAGGAGCTGATTATAGGAGATCCAAACAGAGGGGTCACTACAAGATCAAGGGAGATTGAGATTGTCTCCAATTCGTGCTTTGTCTCCAAAATTGAGCCCAAGAATGTGAAAGAGGCACTGACTGATGAGTTCTGGATCAATGCTATGCAAGAAGAGTTGGAGCAATTCAAAAGGAATGAAGTCTGGGAGCTAGTTCCGAGACCCGAGGGAACTAATGTGATTGGCACCAAGTGGATCTTCAAGAACAAAACCAATGAAGAAGGTGTCATAACCAGAAACAAGGCCAGACTGGTTGCTCAAGGCTACACTCAGATTGAAGGTGTAGACTTTGATGAAACTTTTGCCCCTGTTGCTAGACTTGAGTCCATCAGATTATTACTTGGTGTAGCTTGCATCCTCAAATTCAAGCTGTACCAGATGGATGTGAAGAGCGCATTTCTGAATGGATACCTGAATGAAGAAGTCTATGTGGAGCAGCCAAGGGGATTTGTAGACCCAACTCATCCAGATCATGTATACAGGCTCAAGAAGGCTCTCTATGGATTGAAGCAAGCTCCAAGAGCTTGGTATGAAAGGCTGACAGAGTTCCTTACTCAGCAAGGGTATAGGAAGGGAGGAATTGACAAGACTCTCTTTGTCAAACAAGATGCTGAAAACTTGATGATTGCACAGATATATGTTGATGACATTGTGTTTGGAGGGATGTCGAATGAGATGCTTCGACATTTTGTCCAACAGATGCAATCTGAATTTGAGATGAGTCTTGTTGGAGAGCTGACTTATTTTCTGGGACTCCAAGTGAAGCAGATGGAAGACTTCATATTCCTCTCTCAAAGCAAGTATGCAAAGAACATTGTCAAGAAGTTTGGGATGGAGAATGTCAGTCATAAAAGGACACCTGCACCTACTCACTTGAAGCTGTCAAAGGATGAAGCAGGCACCAGTGTTGATCAAAGTCTGTACAGAAGCATGATTGGGAGCTTACTATATTTAACAGCTAGCAGACCCGACATCACCTATGCAGTAGGTGTTTGTGCAAGATATCAAGCCAATCCCAAGATAAGTCACTTGACTCAAGTAAAGAGAATTCTGAAATATGTAAATGGCACCAGTGACTATGGGATTATGTACTGTCATTGTTCAGATTCAATGCTGGTTGGGTATTGTGATGCTGATTGGGCTGGAAGTGCAGATGACAGAAAAAGCACTTCTGGTGGATGCTTCTATTTGGGAAACAACCTTATTTCATGGTTCAGCAAGAAGCAGAACTGTGTGTCCCTATCTACTGCAGAAGCCGAGTATATTGCAGCAGGAAGCAGCTGTTCACAACTAGTTTGGATGAAGCAGATGCTGAAGGAGTACAATGTCGAACAAGATGTCATGACATTGTACTGTGACAACATGAGTGCTATTAATATTTCTAAAAATCCTGTTCAACACAGCAGAACCAAGCACATTGACATTAGACATCATTATATCAGAGATCTTGTTGATGATAAAGTGATCACACTGAAGCATGTTGACACTGAGGAACAAATAGCAGATATTTTCACAAAGGCTTTGGATGCAAATCAGTTTGAAAAACTAAGGGGCAAGCTGGGCATTTGTTTGCTAGAGGAATTATAGCAGCTACTGCAATCTGAACGTGCCCAAACGAATCACTTAACATTAATAGCACGTTCACCACAAAGCAAATTCGACCGTTGCTTCACACGCCCCTCTACATTCTTCATTCAAATTTATATCTGCTTGGCATTCGTGTTTTCTCCAGCATTTCCCAATAGTTTTCTGAGATTTACGAAATCATTCCAAACGCTCTGTTTTTCCATGGCTTCCTCACCAAAAGAAACTTCCGCTTCTGGTTCACCCGCTGTACCATCATCTCCGCACCAGGAACAACCAGAATTCAACATCCAACCCATACAAATAATTCCTGGTCAAGCTTCAGTCCCTGAGAAACTGGTTCCCAGAAGACAACAGGGAGTGAAGATTGCTGAAAACCCTAGCCCTGCAACAAGTCCTAGGGAAGTAGACACGGAGATGGACAAGAAAATCCGCAGTATTGTGAGTAGCATTCTGAAAGATGCTTCTGTGCCAGATGCTAAGAAAGATGTTCCAACATCTTCCACCCCGAATGTTTCTGTGCCTGATGTTGAGAAAGATGTTCCAACATCTTCCGCTCCAAATGCTGAAGCCGTCCCTTCACCCAGTGAAGAGGAATCAACGGAAGAAGAGGATCAAGCCGCAGAGGAGACCCCTGCACCACGGGCACCAGAATCTGCTCCAGGTGACCTCATCGACCTGGAAGAAGTCGAATCTGATGAAGAACCCATTGCCAACAGGTTGGCACCTGGCATTGCGGAAAGACTTCAAAACAGAAAGGGAAAAACCCCCCTTAAGAGGTCTGGACGAATCAAGACTATGGCACAGAAGAAGAGTACTCCAATCACTCCTGCCACATCCAGAAGAAGCAAGGTTGCTATCCCCTCCAAGAAAAGGAAAGAAATTTCCTCATCCGATTCTGATGATGATGTCGAACTAGATGTCTCGACATCTAAGAGGGCCAAGAAATCTGGAAGAAAGGTGCCTGGTAATGTCCCTGATGCACCATTGGACAACATCTCTTTCCACTCCATTGGCAATGTTGAAAAGTGGAAATATGTGTATCAACGCAGACTTGCGGTTGAAAGAGAACTGGGAAGAGATGCCTTGGATTGCAAGGAGACCATGGACCTCATCAAGGCTGCTGGACTACTGAAGACAGTCACCAAGTTGGGAGACTGTTATGAAGGCCTAGTCAGGGAATTCATTGTCAACATTCCCTCTGACATATCAAACAGAAAAAGTGATGATTATCAAAGAGTGTTTGTCAGAGGAAAGTGTGTTAGATTCTCCCCTGCTGTGATCAACAAACATCTGGGCAGACCTACTGATGGAATGGTGGATATTGATGTTTCTGAGCATCAGATTGCCAAGGAAATCACTGCCAAACAAGTCCAGCATTGGCCAAAGAAAGGGAAGCTTTCAGCAGGGAAGCTAAGTGTGAAGTATGCAATTCTGCACAGGATTGGAGCTGCAAACTGGGTACCCACTAATCATACTTCCACTGTTGCCACAGGTTTGGGTAAATTTCTGTATGCTGTTGGAACCAAGTCCAAATTTAATTTTGGAAACTATATTTTTGATCAAACTGTTAAGCATTCAGAATCTTTTGCTGTCAAATTACCCATTGCCTTCCCTACTGTATTGTGTGGCATTATGTTGAGTCAACATCCAAATATTTTAAACAACATTGACTCTGTAATGAAGAGAGAATCTCCTCTATCCCTGCATTACAAATTGTTTGAGGGGACACATGTCCCAGACATTGTCTCGACATCAGGGAAAGCTGCTTCAGGTGCTGTGTCCAAGGATGCCTTGATTGCTGAACTCAAGGACACATGCAAGGTGCTGGAAGCAACCATCAAAGCCACCACAGAAAAGAAGATGGAGCTAGAACGGCTGATCACAAGGCTCTCAGAAAGTGGCATTGATGATGAAGAAGCAGCTGAAGAAGAGGAAGAGGCAGCTGAGGAAGACAAAGAAGCAGCTGAAGAAGAAGAAGAAGCTGCTGAGGAAGAGGAAGATGCAGCAGAAGAGACAGAATCAGATGGTGATTCTGAAGCCACCCCATGATCATCAGACCCTTATGTTTGCTTTTCACTTTTATTAGCTAAAGGGGCATGTCCCTTTGAACAGTTGATTACTATTGGTCTGTAATATTTGCACTTTAATTTCATGCATCCTACTTTTGCCAAATTTATGTCTAAAAAGGGGGAGTAATAGTATAATAGTATTATGCTTGCTATTATGATATTATGCATGATTGATACGATGTATGGCAGTAGGAAACGATGTATGCATGATTTATGATTTTGAGGGGGAGTTGTATGTATACGATTTTGAGGGGGAGACTGCTGCTGATGATGACTGATGTAAGCTACTAGAAGATGCTGCAGTAAGAGCATGAAGACAGGGGGAGCAGATAGCGGATGTCACATGAGATGTCTCGACATCCTGGAAAAGACTAGTAGCTGATAGAAGATGCTGCAGTAAGCATGGAGACAGGGGGAGCAGTAGCAGAAAGCTGATGTCACGAGAGATGTCTTGACATCCTGGAGAAGACTTGTAGATTTGCAACTTGAAGAATTTCCGCTGTGCTTGATTACTCTGATAATGGAAGTTGCTGATCCTACTTGCGTAACTGCTCGTACCTGCTCAGGAAGTGTCTAAGTATGTTTTAGACAAAATTTGCCAAAGGGGGAGATTGTTAGTGCTTAGCTCTACTGAGCTTTAAAAGATTGGCTAAGATTTTGTTAAAACATAAGCACTTAGACAATGAAGGGAAGCTGGAGTTGCTGCACATGATGTCCAACGTTATGTCAAGGAATGAGATCGGGCTGCACAATGCACAAGGCAAGATAAAATGTCAAATGAAGAATTGAAGTTGCAGGATCCACGATGTCGGATACAATGTCCTGACATCCTGCCCGAGAATACTGGAGTTGCTGTACAATGCAAGATAAAAGTCAAGTGCAGAAGTGAAGTTGCAGGATCCACGATGTCGGATACAATGTCCTGACATCCTGCCCGAGAATACTGGAGTTGCTGTACAATGCAAGATAAAAGTCAAGTGCAGAAGTGAAGCTGCAGGATCCACGATGTCGGACACGATGTCCTGACATCCGGCCCGAAAATACTGAACATATAAATCTGTTATATCTTTAACAGATTATTGTGCAGTTAGCAAGAGATTAGAAGATCTATCTTTAGGAACGAATTAAAAGATCATTAAAGTTCGAATTTCAAAGTAGAAGAGTTCGTTCAGGGATTAAAGATTAAAGATTAAAGATTCAAACTAAAAGATCAAAAGTTATCTTTTAGTTCTTTAACTGCAGATTTTTCAGAAGAAGATAGATCTCCTCCAGCATCAAGGAGTTGCAGCCCAGAATCGTACACGGCTATATAATCATGGAGGCTGCACGAGTTCTGTACCAAGTCCGGGATTGAAAAGTTATTTTGTGAGTTTTGGGACTTGAGTGATTTGTGAGCCACCTTGATGGTACCCTAACATCAAGTGTTGGACCTAAGTGTGTAGAGTTGATCTCTAGTGTGTAGAGTTGATCTCTAGTGTGTAGAGTTGATCTCTAGTGTGTAGAGTTGATCTCTTTTGTTCAGAGTTGATCTCTGGTGTGTCTTTGACTTAATTGTAAACACGGGAGTGTGAGTGAGAGGGAGTGAGCGGAGGTTCTCATATCTAAGAGTGGCTCTTAGGTAGAGATCGCACGGGTAGTGGTTAGGTGAGAAGGTTGTAAACAGGGGCTGTTAGACCTTGAACTAACACTATTGAGAGTGGATTTCCTCCCTGGCTTGGTAGCCCCCAGATGTAGGTGAGGTTGCACCGAACTGGGTTAACAATTCTCTTGTGTTATTTACTTGTTTAATCTGTTCATACGGACACATATAATCTGCATGTTCTGAAGCGTGATGTCGTGACATCCGGTACGACATCTGTCCCCTGGTATCAGAATTTCAACTTTGAAGTGGACACGGGTGTCTTGTGTCTTGTTGGAATAGGTGGGAAACCAACCACACACAGAGAGCGGGTAAGCAACAAACAACCCGTGTGCTATTTTTCTCGCACCTTCGGTCAAAGGTATCAAACAAGTCTGCTAAGATAGCCACCACTGGACTCTCCTTGCTATGGTGATATGCAAGAAAAGCATCAATTGCGGCTAAGTCCACCAAACCATCCACGTTCGGAAAGAGGACGACCCCATAAATCAACAAAGCTAGTATATCCGTGAATGGGCCCCACTTCTCTTGGCTCGCCATATCCCTCGCCTTGCCTTCCAAGTATCTCCGAGACAGACCCACTACGCCGTTCCGAGTTTGCTTCATGCGATCCAACTCTTTTGCCGAATCCCCGACCACAGCTGCGATCTTACTCAAGGAGGGAAGAAACCCGGAGAAAAGATACGGTTTCCTTCCCCCAAGAGGGCATCCTAGTATTTCCTCAAACTCTTCACTAGTTGGTACCATTTGGAAGTCCCCAAACGTGAAGCACCTCAACGGCTGGTCATAGTATTGGGCGATGGATACAATAGCTTCCGTAAATACCTCCGCTGCGGTCAAATCGAGAATCTTTCCGTACACTTTGCGGAAGGCTTGCCTTTGGAGAGGTCCCATCAATCATCCCAATTCCTTGAGGTTGGTGACATCTAGACCCTTAACCTTGACTTGATAAAACCTTTTGCCGTTTTGATTTGTCCCCATCATTTACCTAAAAAGGGGGTGGATCAAGACTCCGACATGAATGATGCAATGCGTATGCATGAAACAGTTTGAAAACAAAACAAAGGGGTAAATCACACATACGAGACCGCAAAGACCCAATTTTAATGCTACGCTTTATGCATGATGACGCCTCAACATAGTATTAAAAGGTTACGTATTACTCTAAAGAAAACAAATATCACTAGCAAAACTAATAAACTAGTGATATTTACCAAAAGAATGCATGAGAATGAAATGGCACGGAGCGTGTTTGCTCTTTGCCCCTATTTGGGAACCTATAGGACAATATCTAGGGGTCTCTATTAACCACTCCCAACACTTCATAACTCACACGGCTGTTTTCTAGAGGTATCATCACTCAAGATAGTAATATTGTGGCGGTATGGAATACCAGCGACAACACATTATAAAGAGAGAAAGCTCTAGATGGGGTTTCATTATTATCAAGCAAGTCGGAGACCTAGCATGATGATAGATTCACCTCCACTCCTTAAATTCCCATGAACCCGGGTATAGGGCCCCTTTTTTTACTCAAACTCGTGGGTGCTTAGTGTAAAAATGTGAAAAAGACAGCAGTTATTTACACTTTAAACAGTTCAATAAATGCACACACAAGGTTTCACAATTCCACAATTCCTTAAAATAGGCCTAACTCACAAAAAGTCCCCAGTGGAGTCGCCAACTGTCGCAACATGCCCTTTTGCGGGCGAGCGAAGGCGAGGCTCGCGGGTGCGCTTTCCAAAGGAGGAAAGATGCACGAAGTCGCCACCAACGTTTATTCGTGGAAAACGTCGGAAAAACCGAAGGAAACCGGTCGAAATGAAAATTCTAAGTTCGGGAGTTGTATTTACGTTTGAGGAAGGTATTAGCACCTCTCGCGTTTGTCTCAAAGGACAATAGCCTATTTTTCAGAATTGTGAAATTGTGTTATCTTAACTTTTAGTTCTTTTTTATTTTTGAGGTCGACAAAAGCGGGGCTCTTGCTCCTACGTACCCTCCATCAAAGAGGAAATCAGACCTACGTAGTTCTTCCTTTAAAGGTGAATCAAGCAATTCCTTTTACTTGAAAGGTGATCATTTTAAGGCGTTGGACCTTAAGAATGATCCATTTACTTGGTAAGGAAAACTGAGATAAAACTTTCAAATCCTTTTTTTAGTGATTTTTTGGTGGACGAGCTTGACTTGGCGAATTGATTTTAGCCTTAGTTTCACTTTAGTTATTAGTCAATTCAATTAAGAATGAGAAATCCCAAAGAGAAAACGTCCGATTGATTTTTGCTTCATTTTACTAAAAGATATATTTTTTATTATTATATCATTATTTTACCTCTTTTTTTATTTCCAACGTGGTTATGGCACGACCGAACGGTCGGAATTCATTTTAACAGAAATTAACGGATAACATAATTCAAATGATCGGTGGAAATTTATTTTATTTTTTAGATTAAGCAAGAAACGACTCAAATAAATGACTGAAGCATGTCAAAAGGGGGTATAGAAAGCGAATGAAAATGATAATAAAAGTACATGAAACAAATGGGGACCACCACAGGTACATAAAATGAATTGAAAAGCTCGGTTTGAGGTACTTACCAGTTGAAGACTGAAGAAAACGAAGAACGAACGAACGAAAGTCGAAGAACGGTTGAAATCCTTCACGTAATTACTCACGGAAACGTTACGAAAACGTTACGGAAGCGCCTCAGCTTGGATTTTCTTCATGGAAACAATTTTCCTTAGCAATTTCGAGAGAATAAGAAGTGCCAAGAAGGCTGAACCCTTTTCTTCTTCACTCCTTCCCCTATTTATAGCAAAATAGGGGAGGAGCTTGCCACCCAGCTCGCCCAGGCGAGCAAGGTTGCTCCCTCCAGAAGCAACCGCCTTCTGGAGGAATTTTCTGGAAGGCCCAAGTGGGCCTGATTGCTATTTGTACCCCCCTTTTTACTAAGTGCACCCCCTTTACTTTTTTTGGTAATTCTTTTTCCGTAACGTTACGAAACTTTACGAATTTCGTAACGATACTTATTTTCCTTCCGTAAGGTTACGAATCCTTAAGGATTATATATTTACTCTTTTTTATCTTTTGAAGAAGTTACGGAAACTTACGGATTGCGCAAAAACATCTCCTTTCGATTTCCGTCACATTACGGAATTTCACGGATTGCGTAAGCCTGCTTCCTTTTGATTCCCGGAACGTCTCAGGACTTCACATATTGTGCAACAAAGGGTACCTAGTATCTCAAAACGGCCAATCAAAGGTTGCATATCATCAGATAATAATCCCCAGACGAAATTAGGGTATGACACATACAAATGACTCCTAATGTCGTCGAAGAAGAAGAAGTTGACAATGTTCATGCTAATCGTAATGATCATGATGAAGGAGAATTAATTAACATCGTCTAATGTAATTTGCTTATTATGTATTTCATTTAACTATATTCGTTTACATAATTGATTTAGTTTTTTGATAATGTTAATTAACTAAAGTTTGTTTCTTTACATGCCAATGGCTACTCCACCCAGCTTTCCTCCTCCTCTTCCTTCTCCTCCTCCTCTTACTGAAGCAGCATCACAGTCGTCGTCTACCTTGAAGCACACAAGAAAAACTCATAGCTAAGATCATTGGCAACTAGACCAGTTGGGGCAGACAGACCAGTGGTCCACATCGATCCTTCGATCGGGAAGGCCGACGATCCCTACAAGAAGAAATTAAAAACATATTTGGGGATTGTCGCTTGTGATAAGGTCAACGTGAAATACGAGAATTGGAAGCAAGTCCCTGCTGCTTAGAAGGATTTGATATGGGAGGATATTTTAGGTATTTTAGTTTTCATCTTGCATTTTGCTTATTCGGCAAAATTTATAATTTACTAACAATAAAACCTAATTTGTTGTTTGTCAAGCTGAATTTGATATCCCTGAAGCATCTGACATTGGAACAAAGAAGAAAATACTTCAGACTGTGAGGAAGCGATAGAGACAATTTAAGTCTGATTTCACATCAAAATGGGCACTTGCAATCGATAAGGACAATGTGGATGACACTATTTGCGAAAAATACGGCATTAGTAAGGAGGAGCGAGCCCAGTTTTGTCAGAGTCGCAGAGACCTCTCGTGGGAGGTATGTACTTTGTCATTTTTATTGTTTTCAAGTTAAAATTCACTTATTATAATACATTGTAATCATCATTTTCATTAATGTTCAATTTTTGAAGGATGTGCAGAAAAAGGCACAAGCCATCCAGAAGCAAAACACTGCCCCCTACATGTTGTCTCGTAGGGGTTATGAATATTTAGAACAAAAGCTGATGGCTGAGAAGACAAAGAAAAAACTGGTGGAAGCTGCTCAATCCAAAAGCACTGAGGTCGTGATTGACCCTCCATCTCTCATCAGATGGCACGTGAAGTGGAAGATGGCCCGCGCGAAGAAAACTGGCCAGATGACGTCTAAGTCAGCAAAGGAAATTGCTGAGAAGATTGTAAGTCACTTTCAATTAATAATTGTAATTATTTATGTTTATTCTGTGATTGACTAAACAAATAAATGTGTTTTGTATAGGACTCATTGGAGGAGCAGGCATCACAGGGTTCCTTTGTCCTCCATGGATGTCAGGATGTCCTGACTACTGCCATTGGGCGACCAGAACATCCAAGTTGTGTGCGTGCTGCTAGAGCCGGTGTGACTATCAAGTAATACTTTGGATCGGCTCCATGGACCTCCCACACTTCTTCCTCCATGGCTCCTGAAGAACTAGAGCATAATTAACAGGCTAGTGTTGTTTTTCAATACATTTGCATTACCATTACTCAACAACATCAATATTTTAATGTTCCTTGTATTCAACAGTGCTTTGAAAGGACTTGATGATACTCCACAACCTAAATCCAAGACTGGTGTTAGGTGGATTGTTGTTAAAGTAAGTAATTTAAAGAAAACTTCTACTTGTATATATTTTATGTGTGTGCACACTAATTGTAGTTAACACTTAATATCTAAATTTCATTATATATGTAGTGTAATAGAAAAAAAGGAAGCACTGAGTGTGGCTATTACGTGATGCATTGGATGACCACTATAATCTTAGGAACTTTCAGGAATAATTGGGAAACGGTAATTGTTTATTTCAAACAAAGTTGATTTTCTTATCATTGGTATTACATTATTAACCTGTGTTTTATTTGATCATGTAGTATTTTAATGATGTTAGACCATTGGAAGTAGAGAGATTGAAGGCGCTTCGCATCCAGTGGGCACAATATTATCTCAAAGTTAGAAATCAAACTTAGGATGTTAGGGAACTATGTAATTATAGGTTACTTAGTTAGTTTACTAGCTTGCTTTCACTATTAGAAAATACACTTTCAACATTGGTTATTTAGAACATTCTACATCGGTTCTAAAACCGATGTTGAAAGTGCCGATGTTGAATGTATCAATGTTAACATCGGTTTTGTAAAACCGATGTTAACATATATATGGAAACATTGGTTCTCTAAATACCCGATGTTAAACACAATGAACAATAGCAAAAAAAGTGTACGCATGATGAACATTGACATCAATTTTGCAGTAAAACCGATGTTAATATGTTATATTAACATCAGTTTTCTAGAAAAACCGATGTTAATTTAATATATTAACATCGGTTTCCTACGATAACCGATGTTAATATATTCCATTAACATCGGTTTTGGTAGAAAACCGATGTCAACGTTGATGATGCATACACTTATTGGGTGTAGTTCTTTGTGTATAACATCGGTTATGTTTAGAGAACCAATGTTAATATTCAAATGTTCACATCGGTTATTTATAACTAATCGATGTTAATGTATAAGAGTTGACATCGGTTATCTACAGATGACCGATATTAAAATACAAACGCTGACATCGGTTATACACAAATAACCAATGTTAATATACAAACATTAACATTAGTTTTCTATTACAATCGATGTTAAGGTTCATGTCGACATCGGTTTTTGTAAATAATCAATGTTGTTTATGATATTAACATCGGTTTTTGGTAATAACCGATGTTGTTTTCAAGTATTTTTTTTATATATACTTTCTATTTTTACAGTAAACCCAAAATTGTACCTGTCAAATGCAATTTCAGGCCCAATTCACAGCAAATAAACATTTTATTCTGCTTTCAAGCAGTTTTTAATATAATAAACATCAAATAATTGATTTATCATAAAGAACAATCATCAAATGAATTCAATGTTCATATTACATAGAAAATGTCAAAAATGTTAAACCAAAGTAAACTAAGGAAAAAACCATTGTCCCTAAATGAATTCAATGTTCATATTACATAGAAAATCTCAAAAATGTTAAACCAAAGTAAACTAAGGAAAAAACCACTGTCCCTAAATCCTAGGCCTGATCTCTAACTCGGAGATAAAACTGTACCCACTGGATCCGCAATGCCTTTAATCTCTCTGGCTCCAATGGTCTAGGATTGTTAAAATACTGCATGATGAAATAAATCATAATAAGTTAATAATGTAATAGAAATTATAAACAAATCGATTTTGTTTGAAATAAACTTACCGCTTCCCAATTATTCCTAAAAGTTCCAAAAATGATGGTGGACATCCAGTGCATCACATAGTAGCCGCACTCAGTACTTCCTTTTTGTCTATTACACTAAATACATAATGAAATTTGGATATTAATTAAACAACTAGTGTACAGACACATAAAGAAATATATATAAGTGGAAGTTTGATGTAAATGACGTACCTTGACGACAATCCACCTAGCAGAAGCCTTTGATTTAGGCTGTGGAGCATCATCAAGACCTTTTAAAGCACTGTTCCAG
This sequence comes from Glycine soja, assembly GCF_004193775.1. Lineage (NCBI taxonomy): Eukaryota > Viridiplantae > Streptophyta > Magnoliopsida > Fabales > Fabaceae > Glycine > Glycine soja. Next base: position 42,540,613 of record NC_041002.1, on the reverse strand, counting down.
ATGAGTAACAATTAAAAACTGGTGTTGTACATTAAGGTATTACAATGCAAATGTATTTAAAAGAACACTAACCTATTAATAATCCCCTTAAGGTAGTTGTCTGGCCTGTTATGCAATGAACAAAACCAGACAACTAAGTGTTCCTTGGGCCGAATCACCACCATCTGCCAGTGTCCGCTGCAGTGGAACCTAAAAAGGGTTAGTACATTAGTAAACATTAATTAAATTTAGTTATTTTGTGACTTACCCATTTAGGTAGGCTCCAAGATAGACATCGCGTTGTGAACTCTGCATCCAACTCTTTATGTAACTTTCATACTCAAATTGCGATTGCCCAAACCTCTGAATGGACTGTGCCTCGAGGAATCCATAAATATCAGAATTCCCCACTCGCATACATGTTTCAGTGAGATGCTTGTTTATGTTAAGTCAAAGTTAAATATTTATGAATTGAAAGCAATAACTTAGGTAATTAAAAGTAATATATAATGACTTACAGAATCCACAACTGTAACACTGATATGCTGAGACATTGACCATCGTGTGTGATTTCGGAGAGGTCTTCGTGCTTTATGTAGAAGGGGAAATCTGGATTAAAGACCCCGAACACGGTGGCATCCCATCTAACCTGATAAGGCCTCAAGAAAAGCTCTGGGATGGTCAATGTCATCAGATAAAGCGGATCATTGACCTCCGGATCAGGCTTTGGAGGTGGTTTTGCCGGAGACACAGCTACCTATTCATGAAACAAAGTTAAATAGCCTAATTTGAGGCACGCTTAATGAATTAATTTAAAAAGAAGAAACATATAGTAAGGACAATAAGTACCTGCTGTGATAAAGACTTGACCAGATGTGTCGGCCAAGCAAGGAAGGTGTGAAGTGCCTGCCCCACTAAGTTAACCTCATCAGTGGGTACAGGAACTGGAGCATCTGCATCTCTAATCTCCTCCACACTCACCTTTACTTGGCCAGGCAACAAAGGAGTGTTATGAACAATAGTGGATCCCTCATAAACTCTCCCCATGGCAACCAGGCGGGCAGGATCTGCTTCTATGTACAAGCCGCACCTGTCAGAGTCACCCGTCTCAGGATCGTTTCCTGAGGGATCAACACAACTCCCCTTTATGCTCACTCGAGGATCGGAGGGACCAACCAGAGGGTCAGGAGGCACTGCAAGTCCCTGAGATTGCATCTGCGACTGAAGCTGGGACTGCATGTGGCTAAAGGATGCCATGACCTGCCTCGTCACTTTCTCTGTGATGGACTCCTCTAGCTAGTCCCTGATCTGCTGGGTCAGCTGCTGCAATTCGTCAGGAGACAGGGAGGAAGCGTTGTGGGACGTCCGTGGAGCCGATCCAAAGTATTGCTTGATGGTGACATTGGCTCCAGCAGCACGGACACGTCAAGGGTGCTCTGGACGTCCAATAGCTGCGGCGAGAACATCTTGACGTCCATGGGGGACGAACGATCCCTGTGCGGCCTGCTCCTCAAACGAATCCTGCACAGAAAACACACAGTGGTACATGGCATTCTCAAAATATTGAAATATAATTGTAATGGTTAGTTGAAAATGACTTACAATCTTTTAGCGATTTCCTTTGCGGCTTCAGTCGTCATTCCCCTGTCTTCTTCGTGCGGGCCATCTTCCACTTCACGTGGCGCCTGACCGGGGATGGAGGGTCGATGACGCCATCAATGCTTCCTGACTATGCAACTTCCTGCAGCTTCTTGTTTGTCTTCTCAGCAAGGAGCTTCTGCTCCAAATAATCATAACCCCCACGAGACAAAACGTGGGGGGCAGTATTCTGCTTCTGGATGGCCTATGCCTTCTTGCGCACATCCTGAAAAAATTAAACAATGATGTTTGAAATGGGTAGAATGAAGTATAACAACATCATGTTTAATATGAAAAACAACTTAAATGGCAAGGAACATACCTCCCAAGAAGGGTCTCTGCGAGTCTGGCAAAACTGGGCCCACTTTTCCTTGCTGATGTCATATTTCTCACAGATAGTGTCCTCGACACCGTCCTGATCGGCTGCAAGGGCCCATTTCCTCGTGAGGTCTGATTTAAACTGCCTCCATCTCTTCCCCACGGTCTGTAGTAACTTCCTTTTCGTCCTACTGTCAGAAGCCTCTGGGATATCAAATTCCGCCTGACAACATCAAATAAAGTTTATTTGTTACAATAATGTATTTTTTGGATATTAATTAAACAAAATCAAATAAGAAAAGAAAAATACCTGAATATCCTCCCAAATCAGGTCCTTCTGAGCAGTAGGGACCTCCTTCCAGTTCTCGTAGGTGACGTCCACCTTATCACGCGCCACAATCCCCAAATATGTTCTTAATTTCTTCCTATGGGGACCGTCAGCCTTCCCGGTAGCAGGATCAACATGTACCACTGGTCTCTCAGTACCAGGTGGTCTAGTGAACAACGATCGTAGACGTGAGGCTTTGCATGTCCGCTTCACGGCAGACGGCGAAGCCGATGCGTCTGAAGGAGGAGGAGGAGTGGAGGCAAGTGGAGAACCCATGATCTTTTATACAATAACATACAAAATAAGATTAATCAAAAGAGGATTAGCCGTAAGTTTTTTTTGGAAGGAAAAAGTATAATCTTATTAAACAAAACCCCACCACAGAACGAGACAAGACAAATTAACCAAAGGACTCCGAAAGATTGGTAGTTGTGCTTTTTAATTGTGATTTGGGGCAACCATGTTATAAAAAGTCTATTACATGTAATCAACAGTCAATGTATGCATGATGGAATATAAATACTATATCTTCAGAAATACACATGTACATGGCATCCTTAGGACTTCATCCAGCTGATGTTTGTCGCCAGTTTCATCATCCACCACCCCTTTCTTCTCTGCCTTCTCACGTTTGTTGTTGTTAAACCCATATTTATGCCTTCTTCCCTTCATGTCTTGTTTTATCACAACTTTAGCCGAATTTTCTATCTTCAGCACAGTTGAATCTCCTGTCTTATTCTCCAATGACACACTTTGATGGCCTGTATCTCTTTTCTTCGTATGTTCTAGTGGTCCAGCTTCAGAATGCGTAGAGCAATTTGAATTTTCCAGTCATCACCAAAGGCTTCTGCATCAGCATTGACACTCTCTACCCTCTTTGGTTTATGCTTTTGTGTTGCATTCAGTGCTTCCTCCTTATAATTCTCAGATTTATTGGAGGTCTCACTAGAAGAATCAACACGAATCCGTGCCTGTTCCTCCTCTACCAGCTCAATATCTTTCTTTTCACCTTTACTTTTGTAAACTACACTGTAATTTACAAAAAAAAAGTTGAAAGGAAAGATATTGAGCTGGTAGACGAGGAAGAAGCACAGATTGGTGCTGATTGTTCTAGTGCAACCTCTAATAAATCTGAGATTTATAAGGAGGAAGCACGGAATGCAACACAGAAGCATAAACCAAAGATGGTGGAGAGTGTCAATGCTGATGCAGAAGCCTTTGGTGATCACTGGGAAATTCAGATTGCTTTATGCATTCTGAAGCTGAAGCACTATAATATACGAAGAAAAGAGATACAGGCCATCAAAGTGTGTCATTGGAGAATAAGACAGGAGATTCAACTATGCTGAAGATAGGAGATTCGGCTAAAGTTGTGATAAAACAAGACATGAAGGGAAGAAAGCATAAATATGGGTTTAACAACAATAAACGTGAGAAGACAGAGAAGAAAAAGGGTGGTGGATGATGAAATTGGTGACAAACATCAGCTGTATGAAGTCCTAAGAATGCCATCTAAAATAAAATACCGATGCCACAATCAGAGAAAAATGTAGCTGTCACTTACTTGCTTTGGTGACCTCTGTCTCTGCATAAAATTACATTACACGATGTTAATCAATTCTCCTTCATCATGATCATTTCGATTAGCATGAACGTCGTCAACTTCTTCTTCTCCGACAATGTTAGGAGTGATTTGAGCCGTCAAAGGACTAACATAGGTGTCCATGTATGAATCATCATCTTCTACATTAACACCAATTTTTTTGCCTTGCAGAACCACGCACCACCTTTCATCACAAGGGTCTTGCACGTAAAATACTTGTCTAGCTTGTTCTGCCATGATGAAAGGGTCATTGTGGTAACCAAGTTTCTTTAGGTCTACCAACATAAATCCTATATCATCGGTGCGCACACCGGTGTTGCTGTCAACCCATTTACATTTGAAAACACATACCGTAAATTTCACATAGTTAAGCTCCCAAATTAAATCAATGAACCCAAAGTAAGGGATGGAAGCTACACAGGGATTGGCGTCATTAACACTTGCAAAGTGTTGAGATTCAGCCCTTAGGGTGACCCCGCTGTTCTGCATTGTACTTTTGTCATCTTGTGCTTTTGTGTAAAATGAATACCTGTTTATGTCGTATCCTTGCCAGGTTATAACATTTATTTTAGGCCCATCTACTACCCTTCTTAATGTTTCTGAAGCATTCTCATCTGCAAAGATTGTATCTTTAAACCAATCACAGAAAGTCTTGTTATGCTTTTTCAACACCCAATTCTTTGACATTTTCGGATTATTCTGTTTGACTAAAGCTCCATGCTTAACTATGTATGGAAAAACTTCATTACTGTTGTTCAAGACATACAAGTGAGCTTGTAACAAATCTTCTACACTTGAAGTGATCACATGCAGTCCTCTTGAACCCTTACCACCCACTCTGTCATCATGCCGAGACTCAGGAAGCCCAACAGGTTTAGCCTTCTCTAAGTATTCTGAACAAAATTCAATAGCTTCTTCTGCAATGTACCTCTCTACAATAGATGCTTCTGGATGATATAGATTCTTTGTATACCCTTTTAAGATCTTCATGTATCGCTCAACCGGGTACATCCATTGTAGATAAACAGGACCACAGCATTTGATTTCTCTGACCAGATGCACAATCAAGTAAATCATGATGTCAAAGAAAGCAGGGGGAAAATACATCTCCAACTGGCACAGTATAATTGCGGCCTCATTTTCCAACTCATCAAACTTGACTGGATCAATGACTTTGCTACATATAGCATGGAAGAAAAAGCACAAGCGAGTTATCGCTAACCTGACTTTGTTTGGCAAGATGTCTCGTATAGCCACGACTAACAATTGTTGCATGAGCACGTCACAATCATGAGACTTTAACCCTACAAGCTTAAGCTCCTTCAACTGCACAAGGCTCTTAATATTTGAAGAGTATCCTTGTGGAACCTTCACCCGACGAAGACACTGACAAAAACTTATCTTCTCCTTCTTGGACAAAGTATGGCAGGCTGGGGGCAAGTAAATTTTCTTCCCATCAGACCTTGGATGCAACTGTGATCGTATACCCATATCAGCTAGATCTTGACGGGTATTGAAGACATCCTTCGTCTTGCCTTGAATGTTAAGGAGTGTCCCAACCACACTATCACAAACATTTTTCTCCACATGCATAGCATCAATACAATGTCTAACGTCAAGATGACACCAGTACGGAAGATCAAAGAAAATGGACCTCTTCTTCCATATGCAACTCTGACTTTTATCCTTCTTTTGGGTCTTCCCAAATATATTATTCAGGTGTTGAACCCGCTGATATACCTGCTCACCAGTCAACGGTATCGGCGCAATATCATGCTCTTGACTTCCATTAAAAGCTTTTTTCAGTCGTCTGTAAGGATGATTGGGTGTTAGAAAGCGGCGATGCCTATTGTAGGCTGTTTTTCTCCCATGTTTAAGTTGTATGTAACTTGTGTTTTCTTCACAGATGGGGCATGCATGATGACCCTTAACACTGTAACCATTGAGATTCCCATATGATGGAAAGTCATTAATGGTACAAAAAAGCATTGCACGTATTTCGAAGGTCTCATTGCGAAACGCATCAAACACTACAACCCCCTCGTCCCACAACTTTCTCATATCTTCAACCAATGGACTTGGATAAACATCAATGTCATTTCCTAGCTGTCTTGGGCCCGATATCATCATAGACAACATCATGTATTTTCACTTCATGCAAAACCAAGGAGGAAAATTTTAAATTACTAGTAGAACTGGCCATGAACTGTGTTGAGTGCTTAAGGTGCCATGTGGATTCATTCCATCACTGGCTAGTCCAATTTGAAGATTTCTTGGGTCTTTCCCGAAATCCGGATACAAACCATCAATCTTCTTCCACTGCGAGCAATCAGCCGGATGACGGACCATTCCATCAGAAATCCTTCCATTTTCATGCCATGTAAGGTCTTTTGCGTCATCCTCATTAGAAAAAAGATGCTTAAACCTTGGAATGATTGGAAGATACCACAAAACCTTCGTTGGGGGGTCCTTGTTGGAGTTTTCATTAGAACTGCTTTCCTCTTCATCCTTCACTTTGTATCGTGAAGTCCCACAGATAGGGCATTTCGACATTTCTTGGAATTCATGCCTGTACAGTATGCAATCATTGGGGCAAGCATGAATCTTCTGATACTCCATACCCATCGGACATAATATCTTTTTCGCCTTATAGTAACTTTTAGGCAATGTGTTGTCCTCTGGAAGCAGATTGTGCACTACCTCAAGCAGTGAGGTGAAACTTTTGTCACTCCACCCATACCTGGCCTTTACATTAACCAGACTTAACACAGCAGACAACAGGGTTAAGGAATTCTTGCACCCTACATACAAAGGCTTCTTTGAATCACTATGCAATCCTTCATACACAGGGGCGTGTGCTTGCTGGAAAGACTCTTGTCCAAGGTCACGAATCATGTCCTCCAACCGATCTCCCATTTCTACATCAAACGGTTCAGATTGGGACCCACTCTGCATGTCTGTGACTTCACCATGCCATATCCATGTCGTGTAATTCTTCTTAATCCCATCACACAATAGATGGTCCCGTATGTCATCGAGTAGTTGTCGTCTTCCATTCAAATAGTTGATGCAAGGACAATAATATTTTCCTTCCTCATTCAGTCGACCTCTTTCTGAAGCAAATTGCAAGAACTGTTCGATGCCATCCTCATATTCTGGGCTCATGCGACTTTCATTCATCCAACTTCAATCCATCTAAGCAATTCCATGCATGAAAATCTCACTTTTTTATTTATAGGTGTGGCCCTATCCCATTTAGGAAAATTGTCTTTTATGTTAGCTTCAAACGTTAAGGTTACCATTATTTACAAAAATTTGACTAAATTTCGATAGCATTTCGCATTGGTCTCCAAGTACACGACATGACATCGGTGAAATGAATTTCCCGATAATCAAGTATGCACTCAGAGAACAATTTGAAATGCATTGAACCGAAATTTAATCAAATTAATGAAAATAATAATAACCTTCACAAATGAATCTAACATAAAAATATCAGTCTCCCCAAACTGTCCAAACGGACAATTCAAGACTAAATACAATGACTAATGCAAACTGTCCGCAAGAGTCATTGCATTCAGTCTCAAACGGGAATCTAAGGTTCACTCAGCATGAACAACAGTTGTTTATATAGCAAATTACACTGATCACATACAAGAACAT